>NW_017728995.1:39616955-39631164 GCF_001723915.1 Gavialis gangeticus
GTGTCAAAGGCCTTGCTGAAGTGCAGAAAGACTACATCCACGGCAACTCCTGCATCCAAGGCTTTTGTGACCTGATCATAAAAGGCAATCAGGTTGGTCTGACATGACCTGCCCCTAACGAAACTGTGCTGGTTGCCCTTGAGCATCATCCCGGAAGCCGGCCCATTGCAGATGTGCTCCATGATGATCTTCTCAAAGAGTTTCCCTAGGATTGAGGTCCTATAGTTGCCTGGGTCCTCCCTCCTCCCTTTTTTAAAGATGGGGACCATGTTGGCTACCTTCCAATCATCCGGCACCTGGCCCAAGCACCACGAGCACTTGTAAAGCCATGCCAAGGGCCCTGCAATAACACCTGCCAGCTCCCTGCCAGTTAGTTCTTAGTAGATTGGGTTAACACTTTATCACTCCAAAGTTGATTTAACTGAGGTGAACTAACTTAGATTGGGTGCACCATTTTTTGAGTGGATTTAAGTCTTTCAAACACCTGCACAAATAAGCATTTTGATTGATCCAGTTCTGGTTGGGTTGATCTAAATGTAATGCTTTTATGTACCCTAAGTCTCTGGAGGGACTTGTTCTGTTTGGAGTCTTCAGCATATTCCAAGCTCATACTAGTTCAGCATGGTGCTCATGTTCACTGTCACTCAAGAACATGACAGTAGTGATAAGTGGTGTCATCCACCTTTTTCCTGACAGCTTGTTAGAGCATTTGTTTGGAGATCTGAGTTTGACACGCTCTTCAGACTGTAGGCCAGTGGTCTCCAGCCTTTTTATGGTGAATATCACTTCTTGTAAGTAAACAGCACCCCAGGACCTACTGCTGCTGCCTACCCCCCTCCCCGGACAAGCTGCCTGGACTCTGACCCCAGTCACCCAGACTGGCCTGGGTGGCAGGGGGCATGGCTCAGCCCAGCCACTTGTCCTGCGATTCCTGATCATGGAGCTTCTGATAGACTGAGAGAGCTTGTCAGAGGCTCCCCAGTTGACCAGTCAGTTGAGATTGACTGTTTGGTGACCACTGCTGTAGGTATTCAAACCAGGGTAAAAACAGGGAAAGGGAAAGGGAAAATAAACAAAGAGAAAATAAAAGCTAACAATTTAGGCTCAAAACAGTTGTACTGTACCAGTATGTATATCTCTGCTGTTCTGTTGGTGTGATAACATCTTTTGATGAGTGTTTATTTTTGCCTCTGACTTGCACCAAACAGTTGATCGTTTGTTGGGTAAATATTACCTACAATGAAGGGTAGGTTTGTTTTGAATTTGTTGCTTCCTTCTTGGAGCATATTGGAAGCTGCTTTAAAGTTCAGTCCCCCTGGGAGAATTCATTGGAATTTGAAAAATATACAGAGTTCATATGGTTGCCTGTGCTTTTTATAAATGCTTGGATTAATGATGCCTTTTTTTGCAGCATATGCTATTTCCCCAGGAAATTTTCACTTCTCGTAACCAACACTATGTCTTGCCACAACACACTTCTCAATAGAACATTTCCTGTTAGGAGATCCCATTTTTTAAAAAAGTTATGACTATCATTCTTTGACTGTTTATATTTAGGATCCATGTTTGAATGCAAACTGAAATGAAACTAAATAGATTTGTAAGTGAAGCCATGAATGGTAGGCAGGCTGTGTAAACATGGGTATGAAGAACATACTTAATATTTCCTATCTGGAAAACATGCCAGTATGTTTCTGGAGTTCCTGTACAAAGAGTGACATTGTGAAATTTCAGCTTGTCCTGATCTCTTATCCAGACATGCTACAAGTGGGTGTAACCTGCTTGAAGAGAACTAAGTCAGAGCCTTTTATGTTCATATTTGGTTTCTGTCTAAAGTCTATTACAGTGAGTTTTAAAATTCTGTTTATTTTTACTGTCTGGTTTAGAGGTAAAAGAAATGGCTTGATTATTATTTTTTTGATATTGGTAAATTTCTTTGCATTTCTGTATCTCAGCTGAAAACCTGTTATGGACAAAACAGTGATTTAGTTTTATTTTAGTGATGGTGATCTGTTTATATAAGTATACAAAGGCCTGGAATGGTATTATTTTTATAAAACATATGACTTCAAAAGAAGAAAAATTTAAAAATCTGCTTGCTATATGACTAGAATAAACCAGTTTTTAATGCTTCTCTTTACTTCTGTTTTTATTAATAAATTAGTATTTTTACACTAATAAAGGACCATTGTTAAACCGTGTACAAATAATTTGCTTAGTTTTGTTTGTGCACGTTTCAGATCAAAAATAGCTCTGGCATGCTGGATGCTAGTGAGAAGTCCAAGTATACATTTGTTTGATCAAAGAAGTGCAAACACTTTTTGCCAACTTCACCTGAATTATCAATGGTTTTCTGTGTATGTGCCTATTAATAGGAAAGTAGAGTAGTGATTCTTTGTTACCCTGCAGTCCTTGGCTGCTTTCTATCCATTAATAAATAGTTATGTTATAGATGGACAAAATCAATATTTTTCTGCAGTCACTTAAATATGTTCTGTACATGTTTGCACAATTACCTAATGCAATTCATTTTCAATACTATAAATATTTTCTAGATATTACTGTTTCTCTGATACTTCTTTAATATCAATAATTTAAAGCTTACTGTGAAACTTTTAAATGTGAGCAAGTAGGAGAGAAAATAAGTAGATTTTAAAGCTGTTTTTGGTTAATAAGGAGCCTATCGTAGTATGTATAGTAATATCAGATAATGAGTAGACTGTTTGGGATTCTTTTTCTTTTTAATACATGGCCTAATTCAGGTGTATTTAAAACATGTCTGAGCTTGTACTGTAATAATCTCAGAGAAGGCTAATATTACTAGAATTATTTAGTGTCAACATGTTGTTCCTTTTAGGAATATCCAAAGGTAACAATTGGCATTTTCATTGAACAACCAACTCCTTTCCTACCTAAATTTTTAGACAGACTGTTGACTCTGGATTATCCAATGGAGCCACTTAACATCTTCATTCATAATAACGTAAGTAGTGTCTAAGTTTTGTGAGAAGTTCTTAATTTTAAGAAATTGCAGGTGAATAAAAGATATATTCATGTCTTTATATAAATATACTTCAGAGGAAAAACAATCAAGACACTTTATCACATGGTAAAGAGCAATGGGAAAATATAAAGTAGTCCAACTTAATTGAAGGGGCAACAGTTTTAATTAAATTTAATTTAATTTTTAATTTAATTTTTAAATTCTAAAATAGGTTGTGAAATTCAAAAGGTACTTTCTGGAACCTTAATTCAAGTGCCTAGAAGTTCTCTCTCACTCTGCAAAACAAATTGCACGTTAAAGTGAATGCCTCTTGGGAATGCGCAAGGTGACGTAAAATCATAGTTGATCCTCAGTTGCTTGCTGAACTTTAATGGTATTTTATTAGTGTTGGAGCTCATGCTGTATACCGTATGAGTCTATTGCATGAGGTGCCTGGGCTCAAAGTGAAAGAGTCTTGAACTTGCATCTATATTTCAGAAAGAAAGAGAGAAATAGAGCTAAGTAGTTTTTTACTTTTAGAGTGCTGTTTGCTAAACATCAGAGACCTTGATTCTGAAAAGACTTCTGCACTATTGACTTCAGGAGCATTAAACATGAATGTAATGTATTGATGTACACACAACTTTAAAATATTGGGAGTTTAAAGGGCTTGCTGGAAAAGCATAAAAGTTCTGTTGCTTTTAATTGGGTGTTAGGGTCCTGTTGATCTCAGAGGGACTAAGAAAGCTGAATCTGGCCCTCAAAGTTAAAGCATACTTCTGGGAGGGAATTATAAAAAAAATATATAGGTTATAAAGTAGTAAAGCTTTTAAAGTGCTCACAGGAAACTTGTCATCCATTCTTTTTATGAAAAAAAGTACATTCTGAAGAGAGCTAAGGCATAGCTAAGGAAACTAGACATCAAGAGAAATTAATGTAATTTCATTTTTGTGGGAGCAAATGTTGAATTTACAAATATTTGGTGCATTTCTAGATATCTGAAATCTGTTTTACCAATGTGGAGTGAGAGTCTTTGTGTACATGTGACCATCTGCATATCCATCCTGTGCTTTCCATAATCACCCATTCTTGTCAGCCAGGGTACAGAGGAGATGTCTCTGCCTCTGAGGCTTGGGTCAGCTCAGACTTCCTAACTACTATGTAAGCTGGGCAAGATTTCATCTGTAGTCAGTCAGTCACGTCCTCCAGCTGGGACACAAGCATTGCTAAAGACCAAAGTGAGAGAGTTCTGGGCCAAGAATGAGTGTCTGAGCGCAGGATCAAAATATTGATCCTTCTGTGCAATTGATATAGTTCTAAGTTCTCACCCTGCAATCAGAAATGTCTGGGAAAAACCCCTGCTTCCACGTGAAGCCCCCTGCTCTCATTGAGACTATGAGTATAAGGGTTCATCTGTGCTAATCAAATTACAGGACTGTGGAATTGTGGAAAAGTTTATGAATCCTAAAATGCCAGAACTGTGGAAATAATATGGATTTTATTTTTGCCCCACATTGATTTGTTTTGCTAAATACTTCAGTAGGAGAGCTTACTTTTGATAATTGAACGTTTCCTGAAGATACTTGCCAGTATTCTAATTACTCCTTGTCAGAATACAGTTTGCATTCGGACATTAAGTTGCAGCTCTCCTCATTCTCTTTCTGGCCCGTGAGTCTTTCAGTCTTGATAGGTCAGTGGCCTGGCATCAATAGGCAGGATGTGCTCAGCCTTGTCAGCCTAGCCACATGGACATAGATGATGTGGTTTCATCAGACTCATGGTGAAGTGGGTCTAGAAACCAGGTCATCTTCTTGAGCAAATATCTTTTGACTGCTAAGCTAATGGGCAAAAGGGGTCAAACAACCACATACATTTCCCAAACAAAAAAAGACCCAATTTACTTTGTATTGAGATCAATACTGCTATCATTTAATTATATGGTCCCAATAGAGATCTCCCTTTTGAGCAGTTGGATCACAATAGTGTCTCTTTCCTCTTAGCTGTCAGGACTGAGATGAATCCTTACATAATGGAGCTGGGAAAGGCTACATTAATGCAACCTTTTGAGAAAATAGGGTACAATGCACATCCCCAAGGAAATAGGAGCTGCCTCTGGAGGCTCATAAGGCTGTTGATTGCAAGAGCGGGCAAGCTATATGCCTGGGTGGAATGGGCTAAGCAGAATGGGCAGAATGAAGTCTGAGACTTTGTTTGTTTGTTTGTTTGTTTGTTTGTTTTTATAGTACATGTGGGTTAGTACAATTTGTATTTTACATTAATTTTCAGTTATGTTAACATGATTATAGGAGGTATATCATGAAAAGCACATCAAGAAATTTTGGGAGAAAGCCAAGAAACTTATCAGAAATATAAAAATTGTTGGACCTGAAGAAAATCTGAGTGAAGCAGAAGCCAGGAACATGGGGATGTAAGTTTTAATGTCCGTATATCTTTTTAAAAGATATATGGCACAAAACATAAAATCTTGAACTTTTTAATGATAGATATTCTATACATGTAGTAACTTTTTTTGTAACATAAGCTGTTGTGCATTTGTGAAAGCATTTGGTTTTGGGCTCTGTTTAACTTAAATGATGTGTCATTTGGACTTCAGAGGAAGGATTTTAAAAAGTACAGAGAGTAATGGATAATAACGTAGGAGTAGAACAGATGTTGTAAATTATTTATATGGTATATCTGGCAGGAACATGAAGAAATTGCGAAAGCATCTGTGATTAGTAAAATCTATCCAAAATATAAATTTAAGTGGGTTTTTAAAAAGACACTAGTACAACATAAAATTCATGTTAAACTTTCTTCTACAATATATGATTGGAAGTAGACATACAAATGGATCAGAAATGTAGAAAATTGAATCTTTATCTGAAAAGTAATATGTCCCTGTTGCCACACATGAGCTCAAGATGTATAAAAATATAATATGTATACAATATAGTATGTATACAAGTATACATATTCAGAATAGAACTTGAGATGGACATGCACAGCAGAGCCCTACAAATCAGCTCAATGTTATTGTGAACATCCACGTTTTATATGTGGCTGTAATTTAGAACCTGAGTTTTGATCTATCTCTTATACATTTAGTCTGTTCTATAATTACCGTATTTACCCAAATCCCAGATGACTGCCCTAAATAATTAGATTCTGAACTTGAAAAAAATCTACATTTCTCACACATTTCCATGCATAGAATCTAATTATTGGGGGGGTCATCTTAAATTTGTGTCTCACCACCACCACTTCATTTACCCTTTCTTCAGCACTACAGACTCCATCTTTACTCCAGCCTGGGGTATGGAGCATGTGCTTGCTCCAGTCCCAGCCCCAGCCTGGCCCAGTAGTAATGGGAAACAAAGCCTGTGGCACAGGAGTAAGAGTAAGCAGAGTGTAAGGCAGGGGAAGTAGGTAGGCAGGAAGGGTGGCAGAGGCTGCAGGGCGGGGGCGGGGTGAAGACAGGGGAAGGAGATGAGGGGCCGAGGCTGTTGGGGTGAGAGGTAACAGGGCAGAGGCAGTGTAGGAGGCAGGCAGGATCAGACAGCCCTGGCCCCAATCCTGGGTCAGGGCCAAACTGCACCAGTTGCTTGCCCCTCTTCTGTCTCATGCATGATCCCAAGATAAGGGGCTTTTTCCTCCCATGTTCAGTGGGGGGTGGGGTGGAACTACACTTATTTTAGAATCAAATAGATATAGTAGTCATAAAGGTGTACAGTTTGTCTGAGAGGTAGCTTTGGTACGAAGTGTGCACACTGATTTTATTTTCAGTGCTTCCAATTGACGTAGAATTATGCTGGTAGAAACCCAGGAAATGGCTTGCAGAAAAGTCTGTGTTATCTTTCACCTTGGACACATAGGCAAAGTCTGGTCTTTCAGTACCTTACTCAAAGGCCTTTGTTCACCTCAGGCAGGAAAAAGACTACTCTGAGAAGAGTTATCATTCTCTTTCACTTCTAAGTCTTTTTGACTCTTAACTTTCAGGTCCACAAAATTATCCTTTGGCATCTAGCTGTCACCATTTGCCTGAAAAAATTCTTAACATTTCAGCAATGAAATGAGTGTAGACCTCCAGCTGACAGTCCCTTGTACCTTCTGAACTTATCAAACCTTCCCGATAGCATCTATTTCATTTGGCACACTCCACCCTCTCACTGACACCACTGAGAGTGGCATCAATTGGATTGGCTGAAATTGCCTTTGTTAATATGTTAATCCTCTTAATTGTGGTGCAACAACCACCTCAATGCCATTGTTAGTGGTAACACATACATTGTGTATAGGAGCCTTGGATCTTCTGTGCATTTTAGAATCAGACTCTTCGCTTCACTTCACCAGAAGGAATCTTAATTTTCATTCACAGGTTGCTCAGTTTTCTTGTATTCTTTGGTTGAAAAGTTATTTTGAAAGGCGTCACCAGCCATTTCTCTCCTAATCCAAATTCAGCTTCTTCATAGGACCAAAGTATTCATGATGCTTATGGAACTTGCTTTTGAACCAATAGTTACCTGTTCTTTGCAACACTGATTTGCCAAGCAGCATTCCTCATTACTGTAGCTTCTACCAGAATAATAGGAGAGTGCTTCAAGCTCCCAAGATATATTTCACCAGAAAAAGTGAAGAGAAATTAGGTATGTTGGCTATATATAGAGCCCTTGCCTTTTACATGTACAAAGCAAAGGTCTTCAGAGGATTTTTTAGGTTGTTCATGGCCTATGCTGGCAGAATGAAAGATTAGATAGTCTCATTGCACTGGATTTTTATACAGATTACCTTTTACATAAAGTTCTGTTGTGATACAGCTGCTCCAGACAAATTGACAGTTAAGTCCATTAATGACCAACTCTCTATAACTGTTTGTGGAAACATTTAAGCTACAGATATTTTCCGATTAGTAACAAGATTATCCATGCATGTTTTTACCTACTGTTTGTATTATGACAATGGTCTCTAGATCTGTTGTGAACTCAGAAAATATGTGCTGTAGTCACTGTTCAAGTAAACTTTGAAATTCCATTGTCAAGAGCAGTGCTGTGCACAGATCACTTCCAAGTGGAATATGTGTATGTGTATAATCTTGCAAACAAGATAAAATAGTTATTTTTATCTAGTTACGTAGTTCTGCTATGACTTTGTAAGATTTGTTGTGCACACATGAATTCCATAACCTATCCTCCTCCTCTTTCTCTTTCTCTGCCAGAAACCAATGCTGCAGGCATTCTGGAGTGAAGAGACAGGGGAGTGAAGGGAATATTAGAGGCATGAAGACAGGCAGGGCACATGCCTACCCCTACAGGGACTGTTTCTAAAAGTGCACTGCTCAGGTGCATTTGGGTGCACACACAGCTACAAGTGGGATATATGTGTGTATAATACATCTTGAAGAACAACAATTACAGAAGAGGTAAATGATTTATTTTAAAGTAAAAGTTGATACAGTACCACGCTTTGTGAGGATACGAGGTTTGATAGTGTATTTTGAAATGTTGTTTTAAGATTTCCAGTAGATACTATCATCCCTACTCCTCATTTTAAGTCTTTTGATTTAGTCTAAAATTCGTTTGGAAATATCTGTAATCCTCAGAAGCTGAGACTTGATTCCCAGTTCATGTATTACTTTTTCCAACAAAAGGCATTAATTTTTACCTCATTATGTAAACAGAATGCCATGCAGTTGAGTGTGGCTTTTCTGATGTTTGCATGTGTTAAAATGTTCACATACACATGCATATAGGTACTTTTCTCCTCCATAGTTGAATACCATAATTGAAAATTTTTGTACTGCTTTACTTTATGTGCAAACCTAAAAGATCTTTTGCCGCTAGTTCTTTCTAGTCCTGTTTTTTATTATACAAATGGAAAAAGGAAGTCCTGTTTTCAGGAGTAAGCTACTGTTGTATTATAGCTTGCTTGAATTATAATAATCTGCTTGAATTCTAAGTAGAAGATCTCATTTGAAAAGCTTAGAACTATCTGCCCTGTCTCATGAAGCTTACAGTAGCATAACATAACAGCAAACTGAGCATCACACAAAAGCCTCTAGGACTATCTTTCCAGGCCAGTGATTGTAAAGAATTTAAGTGGGTGGTTAGGCGGCTATATCTGACTATAAATCAGGCATTCACCAGCTAATAAACATGCCTACTGCATGTTTTGTTTCTGCAATTTTAATGTCAGTGTTGTGCAGCATTCTTTCAATCTTTGGAACTACAAGGCAATTTAGAAATTCTGCCAGTCTTTGTTTAAAAAATGCTGACCATTTAATGTACATATTCAGTTCCCAGTGTCTTAGTTTTGAACATATTTTAGTTAATCTGCTTTCTATTAAAATCCATTTCATTTTTAGGTATGTAAATATTAGTTAGGTACACATCAGGATTCCATATCAATGGATCATACTAACTTCTATATCAAAATACTTTTTTTCAGAAATAAACCCTTTTTAAAAAAATACCACCTAAAGTCTACACCAAAACATTATGTAGTAAATTTACCTTCTGCCTGTCTTTAAAGTGCATGAAGAATATTGTGGTAAAAGGTGCTTGGGACTCAAAGGTAGAGACAGGGTGGGGTGGGGGATGAATTAATAAAAACAAAAAAAAAAAAACAAGGAAAGGAAAGATTGTATAGCATTAATATCAGAGTATTTTTTCTATGCATGAACATCTTTGAACTTAATTATGTTTTTCATTTTAAATCAAAATACAGCAATACAAAAATACCCCCCAAAAACCAAAACAAGTAAGCAAACAACCCCCACTCCAACCCTCCCCCCCCCCTTATCTGCAAAGGAACATGATATTTTGTAGTTATATTTTCCTTTTCCATAATTTAAGTAGGAACTGGACTGAATTCCCTCTTGTATGTTAGTGATAATAAATTTACCAACTATTATGGATTTGTTAGAATTAAAAACTCTAGAGACAAAATGAAAAATTCAGGAGATAATCTTAGATGTTTCACTTAATTGTAGGATTATTTCCTCTTACAGCTTGTCTTCTGATATTTTCCTTCTTTTTCTAATTATTTGTATATGCATTAATAATGGAGCTTGTTGCAATTCTTTTTAACAATGAGTGTTCATTAAAAATACTGAATTCTCAAAACTTTTAGAAGTAATATGCATGTTTTAATGAACACGATGTGGGAAGTATTTCAATCTCTCCTTTTGAAACTGTTTTACAATGAGATGTTTATTGGGCCAGTGTTAGAGAGACTGACACTGTTATCCAGTGGTTAGGGCACTCACTCTGGAGGTGGCATGAGTAGTAGAGCTAAGACTTGAACCTCTGCTTTCTGCATCCCATATGAGTACCATAACTTGGGCTTAGTTTTATCTCAGTGTGGACCTGGAACAGTTAGGACATTTCCTCAATTTTGCAGTTTTGCAATGAGAAATATTTCCTAACTCATCTATAATTAGAAGCTTTGGAATGTAGTAGTAAAGCAGCTCTACAATAGCTTTGTATCTCAGGCTTCATTGTATAAATAAGTATTAGCCCTTTATCCTGTCATGTGGTTAGATATATCTCACTCTACAGGGAAGGGGGTGAGAGGATAAATGCTTGTATGGCCATTCTGAGTGACTCAAATATATTTCTAGTGATATTCAGAAATTGTAAAATACAGTTCTAGATAACAACCATCCATGGTTGGAAATGTATGTTAGTAATTTAAGAAGGAGCTTCTTTCAGCTCCAGCTGAGTGGGAGTTTTATTAAACTGTGTGATGTAATGTTTAACTGGCATTAACTAGTCATTAGTACTGATTCTTCATCCTTGATGTGTCAAGCAAGAGAAAGGTAAATACTGTGGTATGCCTGTAGATACCCGTTCTTTGAGGTATTTGTTGAACCGCAGTATTTATTCCAAGGAGATTGGGTGTTCTGCTCTGGGTATAATGTTATGTATTCCAGGCTTGATTTCTGTTTCCAAAATATGAAAAAGAGAAAATGAAAGATTGGATCAATTTAAAATATGAATCATGCCTACTGCCATAAGAACATAAAACTTGAAGTGACCACCTAGGTGATGAGTCGTGCCCCAAGACTGGAGGCAATCATGTAATTTAAAATGTTGTGACATTTAAAATGGTTTATTGTTAGATGAAACTGACTAGATAATGTGTCTCTTTCTAACAAGGTAGGCTACTTCTCACTGACGGTGTATTTCAAGCTTCAGCTTTCTCATCAGAAGGTTTCAGACACAAAAAATAGTGACGTTTTCCCTATTTTTTTTCCTTTCTTAGTTATGCCAGTATTTTCACAAGCAGAGTTAAATAATACTTTAACCCTAAAGTATTTATTGTAAAGTGGTATTTAAGAACATAAAAATGCCATATTGAGTTAGGCCAATGGTCCATTCAGCCCAGTATCTTGTCTCCAATAGTGGCAAAAGTGGATGCTATACAGGGAGAGCACTGAATTGGGTATCTCTCAAGTGATCTAACCCAATCCCACCAGGAGATTTTATTTCACACTTTTCACCTGGCAATTTAGTCTTTTCATACTGAGTACTCTTTCCATTATTGCTTTAAAACATTTTTTTGAATTTATGTACTAAAAATAGAATTTTCTTTACAATTTCTATGCTACTAAAATATATCTTTGTGAATGTGCCAAAGCAGGGGAAATTTTAAGCTAAAATGCACAGGCACTTATTGTTAGAAGTGCCTCACACCTCTGTTAAGCAGTGCACTTGTCACTTTTTTATTCTTTGTTTGTACTTGAATAGCTGTAAGAATGTGATCTGGTCATGTCATCCTAGAATATTCATGTTCCTGTAAACTAGGATATTATGTCTTGGTATAATAGTCCAAAGCAGGAGCCTATTAAGGATTATTTATATTTCCTAGGGAAAGCGACTTGGCTACATTGAAAGCCTCAAGAAAGGAAACATTAATTTCTTTCTTGCAACCAGGTTCACTTTATTACTATTGAGAATAGTAATAACTCTGTTATATATAATCCAAAACTAGGGTATTTTCTGGAGAATTCTATGTAGTGGTATTTGTGTATGCATAGACAAAATCAATACTGCATATAAAATCACATCCAAAAGGCATGACTCATGCACAGAAACTCTGAAAAAATCACAATTAAAAGTGAAGCTCTAACCCAGTGATCCAGTCTTTGATTCTATCATGTGAGGAAAAAGAAAGGACGGGGAAAAATGATCCTGAATTTGCTGCCCATTTATTGATGTGTTTTTTTTTGTTGGTTCATGTTAAAGCATTTAATATATTTATAACAATTTATTACAATTTAATTCCTAAGTTTGAAGTCATAATATTCTTAAACAGATCATTAAAACACTGAGTGTCTGTTAAGTTGGAAACTTTTTTCTTTGCGGCTAGATTAACATGTGAATAAAAAAAAAATAGAATGGCTTAATACTTAAACACATTCAGCTAATCTTAAAGAATGCTCTTTATTTTCTAACAATGGAAAAAGTTGAAGTGCAACATTTAATTTTAAATGAGTTAAGTAATTTTCCAGTTTTGCCTCTCCAAAAATAAAGCTATTCGTTTTAGATTTTTTTCCAAAAGTATATTGTTAAAAGCAGTCTATATTTGATTTCTCTTTCAATTTTTTATTTTAAAAATATTGTGCTATTTTGCAGAGCTTTTTAGAATAGGTAGAACTGCTTGTGTAGTGGATAGGACTCATTGTAGGTGCTTAGAAGCCCTGGATTCCGTGTTCAACTCTGCCACAGCCCTGCATGGTGATTATGGTCAAGTCCTTCCTACTTCAGTTTTGCTATCTGTAAAATGTGTGTGTGGGGGGAATTATATCAGTCCCCTTTTTAAAAAAGTTTTTTGGGATTTGCTGATGATCAGCACTATATAATATCTAGGTGGTGGTGTTATCATAATGATAAAATCCAGGATGAATTTTTATTGTGAGTTATGAAGCTTTGGACAGATCAGTTTAATAGAAAAGGAATCCTAAAAAGAATTATTTTGTTGACTGTGTTGCAACAAAGGACCGAGATAAAGTCTGTTAGGGTCAGCTAAGGGACTTGTATGGAAGGAATTATTGGAAATATAGAATCATCATTCATGTATTGATATAAACACATATAGGACAAGCATATGAAGGAAAATTGGCAGCAAAAGAGGTGTTAGTTAAGTAATAGCCTGTGTTTTGACCCGGGGATGTCAAGCATGATCTTGTTCTCAAATATGTTCTTTAATTAATTCCTCATTGCAGTAGTATTATCTTTCATATTAAGTCAGTACTTTAACAGTTCAGCTCAAATTACAATTGAATGAAATTGAAGGACTAGGATACTCTTAAGTCAGTGCCAAGGAAAAGACTGTATAATCTACATTCCCTTACAGTGTACCAAAGGATTTTGAGATACCAAACTGAACACAAGAAGATAAGATAATTTATCAAGGTTTTTGTACCTTTTTGTTTATGAGATATATCATGGACTGACTTGAGTGTTAAATTGAGTAGACTGAAGGCAAACTGATGGGTCCCCTTGTGACTCTGTATTGGAAGAAATATCAGTAGTCATCTCCACTTTTGACCTGGATAGTCTGTTACATTCATATTTCATTCTCTTTTGATATGACAGAAATGTGTTGCCTTTTTTGAAAAATCTATTGCTAATTTCCTCAGATATCGATCGGAATCAATTCAGTGTTGATAAATGTAGCGTTTAAAGGCCTTTTATAGAAAGAAAAGATTGAGTAACTTTAAATCTATTAATTTAAAATGGAATCTATTCCCAGAACAAAAAAGTTGGCATGATAAATATAAGCTATGCTGGCAAGTATACAAAATAAAAAATTATGGACTTAATATTGACATGGGATTTATGACACATTACATTCTGCCTGACATCTGATACGCCAGATTACCTGGCTCAAGCTGACTACTTGCATTCCTTCACGCGCTTCCCTCCCTCCCCTCACCCCCCAACACCCTCCTGTCTGTACCCATTGTCTTCCAAACTTCAATTCATTTGCATTTTCACAGACTACTTGTTATACTTTAACTTCTTTTCTACCTTGGAGAACACATAACAGTAGCAGAGTCTACTAATGCCTGAAGAACAGTGTTTGTGCCCAAAAGCTTACAAAAAAACTTTTTTTCCAACTATTTAGTTGGTCTAATAAAAGATATCGCATCTATCCAAAGAACCTTGCCTGTGTATGTCTGCAGAACAACATGGCTGCAACTAACAATATTACTTTTCAGCT
>NW_017728995.1:39636164-39640818 GCF_001723915.1 Gavialis gangeticus
AAGAAGAGTGTTTGTGCCCAAAAGCTTACAAAAAAACTTTTTTTCCAACTATTTAGTTGGTCTAATAAAAGATATCGCATCTATCCAAAGAACCTTGCCTGTGTATGTCTGCAGAACAACATGGCTGCAACTAACAATATTACTTTTCAGCTTAGGATCATAGGACAGTAGGGCTGGAAGGGACCTCTACAGGTTATATTGTCTAGCCCCTTGCTCAGGCCAGGATCATCACTGATTAACTGATCCCAGCCAAGTGTCTTCTCTTGAAAATTTCCAAGGATGGAGATTCCATAATTTCTCTAGCTCCTTTTCTGTAAGCTGAACATACCTAACTCCTTCAACTTTTTCTTGTGTGACTTACCTTCCAGGCCCCTTTATCATTTTTGTTGCCAGCTTCTGGAACCTCTCTTAATTCTCCAAATCCTTTTTAAAATATGAAGCCCAAGACTGCAGGGTATATGGTAGAAGAGGCCTGACCAGTGCCGAGTAAAGAGGCACTTTCACCTCCTGTGTCTTGCATCTAATGCTTCTGTTGATCAGTCCCAAAATCACATTCACCTTTTATGCAGCTGTATCACACTGCAGACTCGATGGAGTCTGTGATCTATCAAGACTCTCAGATCCTTCCCTTTAGTGCTGCCACCCAGCCATCTGTCACCCATTGTATAGCTCTGTTTCTGATTATTCTTCCTAAGGTGTAGCACTTTGTCAATATTGAACTTCATGCTGCTAGTTCCAAACTAGTTTTCTAATCTGTCAAGATCTGTCTGAATTTCAGTCCAGTCCCCCAGTGTTTGTAGTCCTTCCCAGTTTCATGTTGCCTGTGAATTTGCTCAGGAAGCTTTCTATGCTAGCATCCAGTTCATTAATATACATGTTGAATAGCACTGGGCCCAAGACAGACCCCTGTGGGACTTCACTTGAAACCTTCTGCCATTCTGACCTGGATATTATTTTTGCCCTTTCCTCGTTGTGCCTATTGAGTCAGTTGCCTATCTGCCTTATAGTAGTTTTGTTCAGCCCAAGTTTTTCTAATTTGTTTGTAGAATCATAGAAAGGGTTGGGAGGGACTTCAAGAGGTCATGTAGTCCAGCCCTCTGCTCAAAGCAGGACCTGCTTCAACTATATCATTCGAGCCAAGTCTTTGTCTAGCTAGGTTTTAAAAATCTCCAAGGATGGAGATTTACAACCCACGGGTAACCTGTTATAGTGTTTTAGTACTTTTCTATGAGAGCTTTTTCCTAATATCTAAGCTAAACTTCCCTTGCTGTAACTTGAGATCACTGCTCCTTGCTGTTATCTGCCACCACTGAGAACAGTATAGCTCCAGTCTCTTTGAAAATACCCTTCAGATAGTTAAAGACTATTACAAAATCTCCTCTCACCCATCTCTTTTCCAGATTAAATAAGATCAGTTCCCTCAGCTGCTCATAAGTCATGTGCCCTAGCCCCCTACCCATTTTTGTTGCCCTCTGCTGGACTCTTCATTTTGTCCATATCCTTCCTGTAGTGAGGGGCCCGAAATTGGACACAGTACTCCAGATGTGGCGTCTACAGTGCTGAACAGAGGGAAAGAATCACTTCCCTCACTCTGCTGGCAGTACTCCTACTAACGTAGCCCAGTATACTGTTCGCCTTCTTGGCAACAGGGGGATGCTGTTGACTCATTCAGTGTATTGGACTCTCCATTTTGTCCACATCCTTCCTGTAGTAAGGGGCCCAAAACTGGACACAGTACTCCAGGTCCACTGTACCTCCAGGTCCTTTTCTGCAGAGTTGCTGCTTAGCCAATATGTCCCCAGCCTGTACTGGTACATGGGATTGTTCTGTCTTAAGTGCAAGACTTTGCACTTGTCTTTCTTGAACCTCCCTAGGCTTTCTTTCCATCCAGTCCTCCAATTCGTTTAGATCTCTCTGAATCCTATCCCTACTCTTAAACATATCTATTACTCCCCTCAGCTTAGCGTCATACACAAACTTGCTGAGAGTGCACTCTGTTGTATCTTTGAACTCACTAATGAAGATATTGAACAAAATTAGCCCCAGGACTCCACTTGATACCAGCTGCCAGCTAGACATCAAGCCGTTGATTACTACCCTTTGAGCCTGATGGTTCAGCCAGGTTTCTGTCCACCTTCAAGTCCATTCATCTAACCTAAACTACCTTAGCACACTTGCAGGAATGTTGTGGGTGGCCTTACCAGAAGCCTTGCTAAAATCACGGTATATCACATTCACTGTTCTCCCTGCATCCACAAAGCCAGTCATCTTGTCATAGAAGGCAATCAGGTTGGTCACCCATGACTTGCCCTTAGTGAATCCATGTCGACTGTTCCTAATCACCTTTTTCTCCTCCAAATGCTTAGAAATAGATTCCTTGAGAACCTGCTCCATGATTTTTCTGGGGACTGAGGTGAGGCTGACCAGTCTGACCAGATCCTGTTTCTTCTCTTTCTTGAAGATAGAACTGTATTTGCTTTTTTCCAATTGTCTAGGATCTCTCCCGGTTGCCATGAGTTTTCAGAGATAATTGCCAGTGGCTCTGCAATCACATCAGCCAACTTCTTTAGCACCCTAGGATGCATCACATCTGGCCCTATAGACTTCTTCACATCCAGCTTTTCTAAATGGTCCCTAACCTGTTCTTTCACTACTCTTGGCTGCTTGCCTTTTCCCCAAACTGTGTTGCCAGGTGCAGTAGTCTGGGAGCTGACGTTGCCTGTCAAGACTGAGATAAAAAAGACATTATTTCAGCCTTCCCCTGTCACTAGGTTGCCCCACCTATTTAGTAAGGTACCCATGCTTTCCCTGATCTTTCTCTTGTTGCTGACATTCTTGTAGAAACTGTTCTTGTTACCCTTCATGTACCTTGCTTGCCGCAACTCCAGTTGCACTTTGGGCTTCCTGATTTCATCCTTCCATACTCGAGCAATACTCTTATGCTTCTTTCTAGTCATTTGTGCAAGTTTTCACTTCTTGTAAGCTTCCTTTTTGTGTTTTAGCTCACTTGGTTTGCTAAACCAAGAGCTAGTCTTCTGCCATACTTGCTAGTCTTATGCATTGGGATGGTTCATTTCTGCACCCGCTGTAAGGCTTTTTTAAAATACAACTAGCTCTCCTGGACTCCTTTCCCCTTCAGACTGGCCTCCCAGGGGATCCTGCCCATCAGTTTCTTGAGGGAGTCAAAGTCTGCTTTTTTGAAGTCTAGGGTCTGTACTCAGCTGTTCTCCTTTCTTACTTTTGCCAGGATCCTTAACTCTATCATCTTGTGGTCACTGCTGCCCAAGTTGCCATCCACTATTACATTGCCCACTATTTCTTCCCTATTTGTGAACAGCAGCATGGCTTCTAGTAGTACTCTCCCATGCTTGGGTCAAGAAGTTATCCCCAGCACTCTCCAAAAACTTCCTGGATTGCCTGCATACCACTGTATTGCCCTCCCAGCAGATGTCAGGGTGACTGAAGTACCCCATGAGAACCAGGGCCTGTGATCAAGAAGCTTCTGCTAGCTGTTTGGAGAAAGCCTCATTCACCTCATCTTCCTGGTCTGGTGATCTATATCAAATACCCACTATTACATCACTGTGGTTGCTCTCCCCTCTGATGCTAACCCGTAGACTCTCAACAGGCCTGTCTAATTTCAGGTTGGAACTCTGAGCAATCATATATAAAAAGCATCTCCTTTTCTCCCTTGCCTATCCTTCCTGTACAGTTTGAGAAGGTTATGCTGGGACCTTTCTGAAGTGTTACTGAAGTCCAGATGCACTATATTCACAGCATTCCCTTCATCTAACCAAGTAGTTATTTTGTCAAAAAAGGGGATCAACTTTTTTGATGTTATTTTGTTCTTAGTAAATCCATGCTAGTTGCTTTACAATCAGCCTTTCCTCCTCCACATGCTTGCAAATGGATTGCTGGATAGCTTCCTAGATATTGAGGTGAGGCTAAGTGGTCTGTAGTTTCCAGGGTCCCCTTTTTTTGGCTTTTTTAAAGAGGGGCATCATGTTGGGCCTTTTCTCTTTCTTTGATACCTTGCTTGTCTCCCATGACTTCTCCCACAACTTAACAGGGGACCCACAGCCTCCTTGGTCTTTCTTTTCTGGCCAACATACTAATATACCCTCTTAGGTTGGGTCCAGACATGCAGGCACATTTGGTTTTGGCACTGCAAACCTCTTTGTATTGCCATGAACCACGAGTTGCACATTGAATGCACAGTGCTGCCAATTTGCAACATCAGGGCAAAATTTACTACCAGAATTTCCTGATAGCAAAGAAAAAACCTGGAAAAAAGCTGTGAAAACTATGTGAAAGTGGTGGGCACCAAGACATACTCAGAGACAGGGGAGTAGGCAGCCCCCTCTGTGTGCTGCAGAGCCCCTGCACTGAGGCATGCTGCACCCCAGCCAGCTGCTTCCTGCCTAGCTAGGGTGCAGTGCATCTCAGTGCAGGGGTCCACAGTGGAGCTCCTATGCTGAGGCACATGGAGACAGGGAGGTAGTTCAGCCTGGGGCTTCCTGCTACCCTGTCTTGAAGCACCCTGTGCCTCAGCCAGCTAAGGAGTGGCTAGCTGGGGCGCAGGATGCCTCAGTGTGAGGGCTCAACAGTGCCTGGAGATGTGGGGGCAGGCAGCCCAGGGTTGCCTGCCCCCCCC
>NW_017728995.1:39641019-39644550 GCF_001723915.1 Gavialis gangeticus
CCCCCCCCCCCCCCCCCCCGCCATGCAACACATAGAGCAGTGGGTCAACGTGTCCTGCTGCAATGCATGCAGGCAGGGGCATGTAGTGTGGCACAAATTGTGCCACTACTATTTGTGCTGCTGCAAAGGCATGCCCCTGGTCATGTAGACCTGGCTTTATTGTCTTTAACCTCCTGTGCCAAGTGCAGCTCTTTCTTTTTCCTTGCCTTTCTGATTTTGTCCCTGCAAGTTCTTGCTATTTTTTGTTAAGCTTCCTTAGTGGCCTGGCCATTTTCTCACTGCCTGTGTTTCTTTTTTTGCATTTAAGGCATCCTAGATGCTTCCTGTGCAGCTACATTGGTCTCTTGCTTTTCTTATACTTTCATCATTTCAGTAGTTTCTTGTTTGGCTTCCAGTACTGTACCTTTTAGAAGCTCACAGCCATCCTGGGTGTCAACTTCCTTTAATCTGTCTTCCCATGGCCTATTAATTCCTTGTCTCAAGTGAAATCCACCTTCTGGAAATTTAGCTCTAGTGTCTTAGTGTTGTGGACCTCATGCTCTTTCTGTCTCAGGATCTGGAATTGTCATATTGTGATTGCTTCCGTTCAAGTTGGCCATCACCTCCACATCCTCCACCAGTTTTTCCCAATTGGTCAGGACAGGATCCAAGATAATTGATCGTTTAGTTGTTTCCTCAGCCTTCTGGAACAGAAAGTTGTCTTCCACACAAGTTAAGAATTGGCTCTACATTTTATGTTTGGCTATATTATTCTTCCAGCTGATGCCCAGAAAACTGAAGTCTCCCATCAGGCACACAACCCATGACTTTTGGATATATTTATCACCTTGAATACCTTGTCCACCTCCTCTTCCTGACTTAGTAGCCTATAATAAATCCCCACTATTAGATCAGTACTGTATCTTTCACCTTTCACCTTCACCCAAATGCATTCTGCTCTACTCTCTTCCTCCTGAACTAAACCCCAAATGTATGCATTTTTGATATACCAGGTTGTCACAGCCCCGGAGCTGGCGAGCCAAGCTCACGGTCGTGGTCACGGTGGGCCGGCCGGGTGGTGGCAATTGGAGCGGACAGGCGGGAGTTTTTGGCAATGGAGTACTGAGCGGCACGGAAGCGTGATGGTTTCTTAAATAAGAGGGTTTATTCAACTTACGCTTTTGAGGCGTAGGCAACGTAATTCTTCAGTTACAGTGGTGTGACGAACGAACAACAACACAGGGGTCCGTTGGTCCACAGGGTGCTTGAGCCAAGCCCTTGCTATCTAACCCGGAGGCTAGGGGCGGCTGCCTGGCTCAATGGTCCTAGGACTGGTCAACGGCTCATAAAAGGAGTGAACTAACATACAGTACAACGAACTGTAACTTGTTGAATATAGCCAGGTGTGACGCCAGTCCCGAAGGACGATCGGATAGCTGAGGTGATTTCCGAGGTTGAAAGCCAGGTAAGTCGTCGTCAGTGTTTTGAGGGTGATCCGAAAGCGAAGTCAGAGTCCAAGCCAGAACAGTCCAGTAACCAGAGAATCAATCAATGCAACCAGACTGAGGTACGAAAAGCAGCGAGAGCCCACACTGGAGGAGACCTAACTGAGGGACAGTCCCTACGGAGTAGCCTCTGTCCTCAGTTGAACGGATCTCCCCCCATCTCCCCCCGAGGGAGGGGCTCCTTAACCTTTTATAACAATTTGGTGGCCAATTAGAATGTGTCCCTCAAAGAACTTTCTAGCCGAATGACATCATGCTCTTAGCTGACTGAGCATGTGTGAGCCTGAGCTCTCCACTGTTACCAAGCATGCGCAGGGCTGAAAAGTAGGTCAGCCTGACTGACAGCTCTTGGGGTCGCCCAGGGGACACATGCTGGGTGAGTCCAATGGAAAATTCCATGAGCCTGTCTTGTGCATGTCAGCTTTAATTCTCTCGGCATTGGCAGCATTCAATCAAAATTTTCCTTGACACAGGTGACACCACCACCTTTTCTCCCAAGTTGAACCCTTGATCTTGACATTCCAGTCACAAGAGCTGTCCCATGAAGTCTCTGTAATGCCAGTCGGGTCATAGTTATTTTCACAGGCTGTGGCTTCTAGCTCATCTTGTTATCTTTGTATACATACACTGGAAACATTTTGTGTTTTGATTTGCATGCTTCCTCTTTGCACCACTTGCTGTCCTGTGGCTCCCTGGCTGTTTCCCGGAGTTGAGCAGCTGCTGCTTCTGTTCTTGTCCCTTCAAGATTGTTGTTCTGGATTTGAAAATGGTTACAAATCCCCTTCGGTCTTCTCTTATCTTCTCCAGACTAAATAACCCTGGCTCTTTTTAGCTTGTCGTTATAAGTCTTGCCTCTGAGGCACCTAATCATTTTTGCTGGTCTGTGCTGGACTCTTTTGAAAACATCCATATCCTTCTGGAAGTGCAGGGCCCAAAAGTGGCCACATTACAACAGGTAAGACTGCACCAGTGGTGAATAGAGTGGAAGAATTACTTCCCTTGATTTGTAAGTGACACTTCTGTTACTACAACACAGTATGCTGCTGGGTTTTTTTTTCCAATAAGAGCACACTGTTCAGCTTATGTAACCCCTCAGGTCCTTTTCTTCAGTACTTCAGCCTAGCCAGTTATTGCCTTAATATAGCAATCCATCCTTGGTGAATGACATATCCTACTTTCTCTAAGAGAAGCAAATTTCTGTTTGTATAATTTGCCACTTCTGCTGGGTTTTTTTTATTGAGCTGTGTTCGTGTATGCTTGTTTTTAGCCCCGTGAGTTTTCTAAGTAAAAAAAAAAAAAAAAAAAAGTGTGGCATTTATCATCTTATACATATATTGTACTATAATATGTAATGTGTTATTTAAATTCAAGTTTCCTTTTCCACAATGCGCAAAGTACAATTTCCTTCTTTCTTGGAATCAGAAGTATAACTGATGGGATGCATGTTGTCCAAACTCACAAATTACATTTGTAGCATCTGTAAAAGGGAAGGGGGAACTGCTGCTAGGAAGCATACAGGTCAGCACCCCTCCCCCCACCTCCCTGCAACAGCTCACCAAAACTCCCTAAGTGGATGGGATGGGACTGAGCTGTGGGCAGGTGGGGAGCAGAATCTGAGAGCCAGGGCAGCTGGGGCCAGGGCTGAGATCACAGGGTTGGATTGTGGGGCCATGAAAGCACAGGGCAGACCTGTGATCCACTCCCCATGCCCCTGCAATGGAGGCTGGTTCCGTAGGCAGGAGTGTGCAGGGAGCAGATCACGGCTCAGCCCCGGGCCCTGGCCCCATGCTGTCATGGTCCCATGATCCTGGGGTGTCCATGGAGACCAGCCAGGACCTGTATAGGCAGGGTGTGCAGTCAGGTGGATGGGATGGGGCCATGGGTGGGTGGGGAGCAGCATTCCACTCCCAGCCGCTGCTGCCTGCTCACCTGTGGCCCCATCCCATCCTCCTGGCCACATGCCCTGCCTGTGTTGGTCCTGGGCCGGTCTCCATGGAGACTGTGCCTACCTACTCCCTTGTGTCCCCCCCCCCCCCCCCCCCCCCCC
>NW_017728995.1:39644919-39671788 GCF_001723915.1 Gavialis gangeticus
CCCCCCCCCCCCCCCCCCCATTCAGTGCCTGCTTTAGATGGTCACATGTAGTACCCATCTCAGACCAGTCAAAGCAGGTACCACTTGTGCCTTCCATCCCAGGCTGACCAGAGCAAACACCACAGGTGCTGGATTTGGGGGGTATCCATGGACCCAATCCAGCCCCCTAGACTGACCCCACACCATTCATTCCATGGTGTTCCTCTGATTGTGGACTCATCCCATGGTGTTCATCTGCCTGTGGGACCAGATGAGTTTGACACTCCTGCTTTAAATGACTAGCTGGTTTAAACAGATCTCTATTTAAAGTTCCATTTTTTTTTCCTTTTTTACTATTCATTATTTCAAATAACATCTTTCTGTAAGGGTATTTACCATTCCAATTCTGTATGGCCAAAGTTCATGGGTGAAATGTGTTCTCATGTACATGCAGATTCACCCACAGTAATTTATGTTCATTAGCAGAGAAGCCAAGATTTTGAAGAGTGACTGCCTAAGCTTAAGAACCCACATTTTGATATCTAAATGAAAGTAGCCTGAATTTTTCACAGATGTTGGGCACTTTCAATTTATAGTGAACTTAGTTAGAGTTGGCAGTTGCTTTGACATTTTAACCAAAACTATTGATTTCAGGAACTCAAATAGGCAAATTATGTCTACTTGAATTGGGTATTATTAACTTTTGTATTTCCTAGTGGAGGAAATATTTGTTTTTATAACTGGCCACATTAAGAAATTTAATTTATAACAAAAGATTCAAAAGTTACTTATTTTCTAGTACTTCAAACTTCTTTAAACTAAACAGGTCTAGTATTTTTATTGTGCCCATTTTAGAAGCTTTTGGAAATATAATATATTAAGCAAATATATATATGAGTAGATTGGTTTTCTCTTCCTTCCCGTCCCCAAATAAACTCTTCTTGTGATGAATTTACAATAGATTAACAGCTACTCTTTCTCTTTTTTAGGGACCTCTGTCGCCAGGATAAAATGTGTGACTACTATTTCAGCATAGATGCAGATGTTGTACTAGTGAACCCGAAGACTTTAAAAATACTGATAGAGCAAAACAGGTACAGTTTATCTCCTTATGTTCCAGGTTAAAGCGTTTCATTGTTTTCCTAAGTAGAAAGGACCCCCCCCCCCCAGGATTCTATTTGTACTTCCCCCCTTTTTTGGCATTACGTTATTGGTTAAAAACAAAACAAAACAAAAAGCTCAACAGAAAAGCATCAGCAGGGTCTCAGCGCTTTCCTCTGGTTGGCAGGGTAGGCAGGGAAGGGAGGGTGTGGATAATACGGTTGTGAACTGTCTACTGCCTTTACCTTCCAAACTGAGTAGATGTTCACGTAGGATGGAGCTCTTGTATGCACTTCAGCCTGTGTGAAAGTATGTTATCAGGAGACTGCTAAGCTAACAATAACTTTTAACTGTGAAACTAATCTTGACTTCCACTTTTAGAATAATAGAATCATAGAAAATGAGGGTTGGAAGGGACCTTAGGAGGCCATCTAGTCCAACCCCCTTCTCAAGGCAGGACCACTCCCAACTAGATCATCCCAGTCAAAGCTTTGTCTATCCAGGTCTTAAAAACCTCCAAGGATGGAGCTTCCACCATCTCTCTGGGTAACCTGTTCCAGTGTTTTACTACCCTCCTAGTGAGAAAATTCTTCTTAATATCCAACCTAAACTTCCTTTGCTGCAACTTGAGACCATTGCTCCTTGTTCTGTCATCTGCCACCACTAAGAACAGTTTAGCTCCATCCTCTTTCAAACCCCCCTTCACGTAGTTGAAGGCTGCTATTAAATCTCTTTTCAGTCTCCGTTTCTCTAGACTAAATAAGCCCAGTTCCCTTGGTCTTTCCTCATAAGTCATGTCCCCCTCAGCCCCCTCACCCTTTTTGTTGCCCTCTGCTGGATCCTCTTTACAGAAATCCCTTTTCACATTGAGATCTGTAGGAAAGAAAATCCAATCTAAATATTGGTTACTAGAGCCTTTTGTAGGAGCCCCCTTGAGTGTGTGAAATCAAAAAAATAAAACAATAATAATTTCAAAATTTTTCTGCAGCTATTTGTTGATATAAAATGGCAGAGAATAATAAATTTTATATACCATCTGGCATAACTATATCTGCTTGGTAACACTCTAAAAAGAATCATCTATAAGAAGCTCGAGAGCTAAGATTTTATAGTACATCCTGAATAGAAGAACATATGCAGTTTTCTTTGTACAGTTGACAAATTTCAAATATGAATCTCAAATATTAATAAACTATTCTAAAGACAACTAAGTGGCAAAATTGCGTTCTTTTAATTGAACTAAGGTTTGAAATAAGAAGCAAATTGTTAAAAGTTGTAAATGTACAAAAATGTTTTTGTATGAAAGGAGCGACAGATTGTGCAATGCAAAAAACCCAGCCTTTGTAAAACAGAGTTACTAGCTGACAGAATTTAAATAGAAAATCTATGATTTGTTCTCTCTTATAGCCTTAGTTCCCTTCTTGACTTTCTTCTAAACTTCCATTCTGTTGTTTTTTCCATCTAAAACAATTCCCATAATTCATCATTTTTCTAGCCTCTCTTACAAAAATCTTAGGTAAGCATACTTAAAGAACAACCATTTGTACTTTCTGTAGACATTATTTTCCCTGTGTCTAAAAACTGAAAACGTGATGATTTATAGGGAACATTGACTAAGTGGTTTAATTCTTCTGTTTTGGTTTTGGTCTTGGGTGACGAAGGTTTCAAAAATGACAGCTAAGGGGATTTTTCTCCCCTATCTCAACTGTAAAACTGCTGCTTCGAAGTTTGGTGGTCCTTAGAGTGTTATCGTCTCAAAGGAAAAGTGACAACGGCCAACAATATGGATGCAGCAAACTTAATTCAGATGTTATCTTCCAGCTGTTTTAATGGCAAATTGTCAAGCTCATTTTTATGTCCCTTTTTTCCTTTTTTGCAGGAAGATAATTGCTCCACTTGTAACTCGTCATGGGAAGTTATGGTCCAACTTTTGGGGTGCACTAAGCCCTGATGGTTATTATGCGCGATCAGAAGATTATGTGGATATTGTCCATGGAAATAGAGTGTAAGTAATCTTAAGTTGATCACAAAAGTCAGATATATCTTATATACTTTCCTTGCTCCATAAATATAAGTATTTTCCCTCTGAATACATAATTACTGAACTGTTACCATTGGCTATATTGAGTTTCTCTAATAACACGGAATAACTTTTTTCCACTTTTTTAATGGTGGACTCTATATAAGGGTTTTAGAAAATAGACAGTATTTATACAGCTAAAACCCATGTTTTTAATACAGTGGACTCTATATAAGGGACTTAATACTGTTTGTTTATATGATTATTTCTGGTCAGAGTAGGAAAATATACTATTAGCAGAAACTGAAGGATTTGTAGTTTTTGTTTGTCATTGTCAGTTTCTACAAAGAGCAATTTCAGTGTCATTTTCATTTGGCTCTCTTCTGAGGATTATTTTGTTTCATGGGCGATTTTTTTGAACAATAACCATTTTTGTTACAATATTATTCAGTATATATTGTGCCTTTACATGCATATCTTGGCTTAAAGCAGAGCAGTAGTGAAATACTTTTATTTCACACAAAGTAAATTTACCACAAAAGTTATTGGGTTCAAAATATTTTGAACCCAATCTCTGTATGTCCCAATACCTTTTTATATTGACCTGACAGTGCAAGGAGACTTTTATGATAAAAGTGGTCAATTCTGTTGGTTCTATTTATTTTTATTCAGATCAGATGTATAGTGGTGTTATTTCTTCTGCAATATTTGCTACGAAGTACAAATTGAAGAATTTTTATATGGATAGGAGAATAGAGTGAACTTTTTTTCTCTTAGAGAACTGGATCTGGGAAACAGGAAATCTGCAAAGCAGTATATTGTACTATAGAGATACCTATTTGTTGCTGTTGCCCTGGTTTACATAAATGCCAGCTGCAGTCAATGGGTATTAGTGTAAAGAGGTTAATTCAGCTGTAGGAAGCTAGAATAGAATTTTTAACTAATATGAAATGTTTCACTGTTTTATGCTTCTGGCAGCATAGCCTAATATTACAATATAAAGGAATTTGATTGATAGCCTTGACCTGCTCCGAAAATAGACAGTATTTATACAGCTAAAACCCATGTTAGAGAATTTGGCCTTGTTTTCTTCATGATGATACCTCATCACAATTGAATTACTGACTTTTATATAGGGTGTGGTTCCTTCAAGTCCAGCTGTAGTTCTTCAGATATCTTGGGAACTTTTTCTCTGTGGTTGCCTTGAATTTTGTTTGGATTATCCAATAAAAAACAAAATACTGATTTTTATTTTTATTTTTTCCTTTAAAAAATAAAATAAAATAAAAATTGTTGCTTTCCTTGTCTTTAAATTACCGTCTTTGATTTTTTTTATTTTTTTATTTTACAGAGGGCTATGGAATATTCCATATGTGGCTAATATATACTTAATTAAAGGACAAACTCTCAGGTCAGAGATGAAAGAGAGGAATTATTTTGTTCGTGATAAGCTGGATCCTGATATGGCACTCTGCAGGAATGTCAGGGAAATGGTAAGGTCTGTGTGTAATGGCTTGCTTTTAAAAGGATTTCTTGAAGGCTTTTTTGTGCATCATGCAACACTTGATTTACTAAAGCTTTAATTGTTATATTTCCTATTAAAAGTACTAGCCAATTTTGGGGGGAGTTAACAGATTTATCGTGTATTTCTTCATATTATTGAATGGTTCACTGGGCCCCACATGATGATACTTATTTAAGTATACTTAATAGTTATATATACATTAAATTATCATGTTTGTTGCCACAATTGTATATTCTGAAAGATAACTCATCAGCCCTCCTGTTATATTTATAATTTATATATTTATATATAACACTATTGTATATAATCTAAATATATGATTAATAACTACATAAGAACCATTTATACACACAATTTAGAACCTCTGACAAAGTTAAGGGAAACGCTGTGTTTGCATATTTAAATAACAGCACCTTAAATTTGATGACTGAAGATGTAGATACAAAAATTGTAAGTCATTTTCAGATTGTGAATAGTTTTATTGAAGTACACAAATGATGCGTGTATTCTTCCTAGACCAGGGTGATCAACCTTCAGCCTGCAGGCGAGATCCGGGTCCTGGTGCCATGTCATCTGGCCTGTGAGCTCTCCTCAGGTCTGGAAATTTGGCGGCAACAGTGCCACCACTCTCCTTCTTTGGCCAAAATTTCTGGACCTGTGGAGGGCCCCGGGCCCTGAACGCTGGATCTGGGTGCCCAATCCCAGTGTGCAGGGCTGGGTGGGGGCAGCACCAGGGCCCAATCCTAGCACACAGGAGTAGGGGGAGGGGGTGGCACTGGGCTCCAGGGCCCAACTTGGGCATGCAGGGATGGAAGGGGATCAGGCCCTGTGAGGCCTTATCCTGGCTTGCAGGGCTTGAACAGAACCCTCTAGCCCATGAGGCCAAAACCTCGAGCATCGCTGCTCTAGACAAATTCAAATTTTACTAAGATTTATGCTATGTGCTGTTTTCCATGCTATGTTTTCAGTGATATAAGAAGATTTATATGCATTACAAGGGTATAAATATGTCAAATCCATATTTGTACTGATATTTGCACTAGTTTCAGAGCAGAAACAAGTAAGAGCTAAACCAGAGCTATTTGCAGACACTATAGCATTGAAAAATAATTTGCTGAATTGAACAAGAAAAGTTGGCAAGTATTCATTTTTTATTCCCTCTGCAGTAAGGCATGATTTTGTTTGTCTGTCTTGGTTCTTCAGAATGGCCCAATCAACATTCTTTTGTTTTCAGGCCTTTTAGTGCCCATTATTGTAGACTACGCTTCTGACATGCTTGTGTTTTGAACTAATTTGACTCTGTGGCTTGTTGCAGAATTGCCTTCTCTCTTTCTCTTTCTCAGCCTGTGCTATAGGATGGTGTGGTATGTGCTTGTTTTTGTATTGCAGCAGCTAAATGAAGAGGCTGGTGAATACAGCTTTAACATGTACATGATGAGCTTTGCTTGGTGTTGCATGTTGTCCATAAAGGCTTTTTCAGAATATCAGCTTTAGACCAAAAAGGCTGCTATTTATTTAATTTAAATAGGAAACCTAATACATAATCTGACCAAGAGAAAGAGACCATACAATGGTCAACTGATGTGATACTTCTCCTTCATTTTAGACTTTACAAAGGGAAAAAGACTCCCCTTCTTCGGAAACATTCCATATGCTCAGACCCCCAAAGGTGTTGCTTTATTTATTTTATTAATTGTTCTTACATACAGTACTATTCTACCAGAGGAACATCTTTCTCCTCTGTCCACTTATCTTACTATCACATTGCTTTATCATTCTCTTCAATATTAAAATTCAAATTTTCAAAAATGGCCGATGACTTTGGGTGTCTAACTCAAGATAGCTTTCCAGAGTGAGTTCTCTTAGGGCTAGGAAGCAGATGAGCTGTGTGGTGTGTATGTCACAACATGCCTGATCCACCCGATCCACTTAACTGATTGAAACACCCAGAATACACAATTTGTCCTGTCCTTGATGGTGCAGAACAAAGAGTGATGTGATCTACCTACTTTCCCTGTTTAACAAGACTTGTCCCATGAGGTGGCAGTGGCAGTGGAGTTGGTCTGGCAGAGAGGAGAACCCCATGATTGCCACTTAGAGAGGCACGCTGAGATTCCCTGGGAGATTTGCCTTTCTGTAATTGAGGAAAGTGGGGAAGGTGCTTTGGGGGTCAGAGAACCACCAGAGCAGCCACCCAGGGTGGCTGGAGAGTAGGAGCAGCTCAGGGAGAGCTGATAGCTGCCACAGAGCTAATAGATGTCTGATTCAATAAGGAGGCAGAGTCTATTGCACCATTTTCACCACTAATTTTCCTTGGGTGTGGCACAGCAAAGGGTAGTGATGTGTATTAGCCTGCTATTTGTACTGCCGTGAAAACCTTTTATGGCAGCACAAGAGACATGTCAGGTGACATCTGTTTCTGTTTTTAGTGCTTCTTAAAATCAGGTTGCTTTATAAATGGCTCATATTTTGCACCCAAAATTGACTCAACCTAAATCAGCAATCACTTTTGAAGAGTTTAAGCTAGTGTATTTCAAATAATGGCTGTCGCAATGAAATGGCAAAAGTTTCAGGAAGTGAGAGACCATGGTGCGGTATGACACTGTGACCAGTGGACATCCTTTAAAAATTCCTTATTGTCCTCCATGCACGCTACCTGTTTTAAATGCATTTTCCCATTGTAAGTAAGAGGGAAAGCTATGAAACCTGAAAATACTTTCAAGTGTCCCTCCTCTTCATACAACTTGATTTTTGTGTTTCTCTAGACTATGCTGATGTAGTACAAAAATAAAAATGGTGCAAGATGATAGTGACTTGGGCCTGGTGCATTTTTATTATGTAGGGAATTATTGAAACAAGTTTTTTAAAACCCCCCACCTTTGCAGCTACTTGATAAGGGTCAAGAAATGAGGACATGTTGAACTCATTTGTTAGCTTGCTGGCAATTTAACAGTTTTTTCAGACCTGAATATGAGATACTAAATACGAGAAAACAAGTGAGAAGGACTTGCTGTTACGCAGACCTAATATATGGAAAAGCTTACAAAATGGATGCTTTAGCGGGGAAAAAAATAACGAAAAGTCCAATTTCTTTATAGTATATATATTTTCTGCTAATTTTACTCCAGGAAGCTCCATTAATATTTTTAACTTTTATTTCTGAAGCAATTTAGCAGCACATTTAATTTTTCTTCCTTATCCTATTGAAGTGCTCAGATGTTGCCTGTCCTTATCTCAATCCATAATGCACATTGTATGTTCAGATGCATGTATTTTATTTCAGGTCAGTTCACCAAAGAGTTAATTAATACTTTGAAACAATGCAGAACTTTAATATTAGGTGTCCTGGTGCTGCCTCATCTGTTCTCTCAAAGTTCACTTATATCACTATTTAAATCAGAATCCCAGATTTTGTCATCACTGTTTTCCTGAGAAAGAGCCTTTCATTTTATTTGTGTACAAACAGGTATTTCCAGTGTTCTGAGCACTTAACATTGTCTTTTTAGGTTACTGAAGAAAAAAAACTATTATCTTTTGTTTTCCTTTTCTAATAGCATGTTTTTGCACTATTATAAATGTATTGGTCTAATTGGTTAGAAAATAAATGTCATTAAAATTTTTTTTAGCAACATTTAGAAAATTCTATTAGAATATTTGTGGAAAACTTAAAAATTTTCTAAACATGGCATTGTGGATTACAGTAAAGCATGTCTAGGAACTAATAATACTGGCTGTGATCAACATCAGTTCTTTGAGGGTTAAAAGTATTAAAATCACAAACGGTCAAAATGTGCATGTATAAACAGGTGTGTACAATATATTGTGAACCTATACATTGTGTTTTTAATAGAAAAAATGAAAAGCTAAATGTTGTTCTTACTTTAAGTAGTACCATAGACATTTCTAACATTACTTTCTTTGTTTGATATAGGGCATCTTTATGTACATTACCAATAGACATGAATTTGGAAGACTTATTTCAACAGCCAATTACAATACCTCTCACTACAACAATGATCTCTGGCAAATTTTTGAAAATCCTGTGGTATGCATTTCACTGTATATGAAGCTATTATTGGTTTTTACAAACAACTATGTACCAATATACTATGTATATACAGATATAAAATTTTTAACGTATAATTGAATAACATCAAAGTGCTACAAATCTGTTGGTGTCCACCCTTAACATCAGGTCAGTGATGCCATATTATGCAAAGCATATAACTGAAAATCTGATAGAAGAAATGTATGTGTGTAAGAAATGTGACTGTGAAAAGCCATGCTTCCTAAAAAGGAGGACCTAGAGTTAATTTGCAGATATACATGAAAACCTGTAATTTTATTTAATGGTCTGAATACAAAAATAAATGTAAATGAATTAAAGTATTAGCATACTTTTCAGCTTCTATGCAGCTGTGTTTAAATTTTTAAAAATGTTCAAATGAGCTTTTAATTTATTCAGATAATTCTTTTCAGGACTGGAAGGAAACCTATATAAACCCCAATTACTCAAAGATCTTCACTGACCAAATAGTGGAACAGGTTGGTTGCTAATAATACTAGCATGAGATGCACAAAAAAACAGATGTTTTATATAACATCTTTGATGTTACAGTAAATTGGCATAGAATAATTGTTTTAACAGCCATACCACAGAGCTATGATCATAGAGCTGTGGAGATTTAGAGGTCTGGATACAAAACTGGATATTGCATTGTGAAATTCCTTACAGTTGAGCTTAGCAAGACTTGTGGTTTTCAGTAGTTAGATGGGAAATGTCAAAGGAAAACCCAGATACAAGAGAACACGGTGCTTATGACTCATTGGGAAGGAGGCTCTCCTCCCTCCTGAATTGTTGCTGAGCCAATACCCCAGAATATTGCTATGGGACGGTATGGATTGAAGTACTGTTTTCCAAATAAATATTAAAACTGTTGTGGACAGCACTTGAGATCAAAATAACCACACATTACAGCAACTTAAATAGTCTATTGCCTGAGAAGTTGATACTAATCACTTAGTTCATTCCAGGACTGAAGTCCTGTTCCTGTTGATGTCACAGCAAAGCTTCCATTAATATCAACAAGGCCCCTTTCATCCCACAAGTTAAGGTGGTCATTATAGGGATTCTCTTCCTTCCACCTATAGAGCATCTAAATTGACATAAGTGCCTCAGTACAATTCTATTCCACCTTGTTCAAGTTGCTGAAAATCCATAAATTCACCTACTTTTGTAGATGATCATCGGACCCTTGAGTGAGATGCAAGAAAAAAGTGGGGAGAAGACCAGCCCACCTTTTGTTGTGTGTAATAGAATCACACATGGGTGATAAGTCTGCTTACATACCTAATAAATGGAGTAGAACGTGACCTTATTAGACCACTGCATATTCCTGATAGCTGGAGTTCTATTTAATGACTTTTTTCAGAGTTTAGCTTTATATGCCAGTACCACTTCAGTGGAGAAGGTTTTTCAAAATTGCTAATCATTGACCTAAATATATTCCTACTAAAATCATTACCTGCCAACTACAGGAGAACTTATAAAGAGGTCAATTTATAAGAAGAAATGAGATGTTTAAATAGGTTGGCAGGAGAAGTCTAGGGCTGTGATTGCCAGACCATATTGGAATATATTTGGTCCAGTTGGAAGACTTCAGAGTTGATTTAATTAAAACATGTATGAGACCCTAATAAAATCAATCCTAATGATATGGAAAGTCTAAATATGAATAGGAAGATAAGGTTTATTGACCCTTGAATATTATACAAACTTTCACCGTAACTTATTTGTCTTCAAGTGATGTTGACAGTAGTTTCAAATTGATAAGAACTCTGTAGGAGCTGCTGAGAATATAATAGTGTTGAAATGCTTATTTGTAGAACTAATACATTGTTGTATAGAATGGAGATGCATTTTAAAAGGTATTTTTGAAAGATGGCACAACACGTTTGTCAGATTTAGTGCTGTCTTCCTGATGACATTAAATTGAGGGATGGTGAGCATAAAATGTAAGATTTTATTCTTGCGCATATTGTGGTGGGGTGTTTGCTGCTGTTAGGGGTTTATTGTATGTCTGCTTTCTTTCTTTCTTTTTTTTTAAAGAGGGAGTGATGGCTGCTGTTCTGGAAGCCCGTGGGTTCTCACCTCAATCCTTGCCCCCACTGGGACAAACTTTCCCCAGTGTACTCTATCCACATTATCCAATAACTATTAAATATAAAGGGAAATTTCTCAGCTTCAAATGGAGCACTGAAGAAGGGATATGTAGGATGTGTAACCTGTGGTGTGGTGGTTGGAGCACTGTGCTGGGAAGTTAGAGAGGCTCAAATCTCCTCTGGATAGTTCCCTGGCCAATGCGTTGCTTAATAAGCATGTAATAAGATATGTACACTTACACACCTACACTGCACAGTTAATATAAGCACAAGCTGTGCAAAAGTGCCAAAACATAGTACTTGCCCTGCACATAAATATTTAGGAGCTCAAAGGATAATAGAATTCTGTCCCATCTCTGATCTGTCAGCATTTATTTAAACTTTGACTTTCACTTTCAGTATTTCTTTTCTCAAATTTTAGTTTAAAGGGAACCTAGGGGAGAAGCCAAATGTAGATTTTTTGTTACCATTACAAATATTTTACAAGGGGATATGTTGGGATCAGTTACCTGTTGAAAAATCATGAATGTTACACAACCTAAAATAATTAACATTTTGTAAGTTGAAGAGGTACTGTGTTTTTCCATAGTAGTTAGTTTTTACTTCCAATGAAAATGCAGTTGTGGGTCAAAAAATTATTTCATTACTTCAGTAGGCCTGAATTCTGACTTGGTATGCAAATAGTGACATTCTGTTAGTGACCTGTATATCACATTATTGTGTTTAACAGTTAAAATAATAAAAATGATCACAGTAACAAATGATTTCTCACTGATGAGGAGGCGGGTGTTTTTTATAGCCATGCCCAGATGTCTTTTGGTTTCCCATATTTTCTGAAACTGCCTGTGATGAACTGGTAGAAGAGATGGAACATTATGGACAGTGGTCAGGAGGAAAACATAAGGTAAGCCTCACCTTTTGTGAGCAAACCTGACAAATAGCAGTTCCTTGTGAATTTTAGTATTCTCAATAAAACTCCTTGATTGGAATGTACAATATACCTGCTCTACCACCACTGAGCACTGAGCATATTTTGACTTTGCAATTATTTGTTTATCGATGTAGCCAAGCTAGTTTTAAACTTAGAGGAACTCAGTGTGGGTTACCTGCTTGGGTATGTGCTAAACTTCTCAGGTGGGTCTTGCAGTCTGCTCCAAGGTCTATGCTGCTAATACTACACTGCTAGCAGTATCTGAGCTAGCTAGTTTAAAGTGATCTCAGCTATGCCTTCAGGAACAGTGGTCCCATATGTTTATGTCCATACTTCTGCAGTTTTTTCAAACAGATTGTAACTTGAATTATATATGTACCAGAAAACTGCTTCTCCTGTTTCAAGGCCTGTGTTGGTTTTACATCAGGATAGCCGTATATCTGGAGGGTATGAAAATGTCCCAACTGATGATATTCACATGAAGCAAATAGGATTGGATAATGAATGGCTGCATTTCATTAGAGAGTTCATTGCACCAGTAACTCTAAAAGTCTTTGCTGGCTATTATACCAAGGTAAACATGTCATTATTATGTTAATTAATAGTTCCAAGTAGATAATTTACAATGAATATATTTTTTAAATTAATCCTAACCTTTCCTCTCTTGGACAAAGAGAAAGTTGTACTTAAATAATGTAAGATGACTATCAAATCTGTACCTTGACTGAAAATTATTAAAACTTGAGCTATATTGCCTCATTTTTATTAGTCAGAGAAATGCAATATTGTTGTAATAGCTTCTGTTGCTCTTTGAGAATATTTATTAATGACTGGTAGTGTCCAAGTGATGTTGTATCCATGATCATCCAGGGAATTATGTAAGAGGCAAAGATTTTTTTGTGGGTGATACCTTTAGACTAATTGGTTGGGGTAGACTTAATAGACTTAATGAAAGGTTTTGAATGTCAAGCTTTTGAATGTAAAATACAAATTCTGATTAGCATTCCTTTGGATTACCATGCATTTGTTTCAGGGACGTGCATTGCTGAATTTTGTTGTAAAATACACTACTGACAGACAACGTTCCCTTAGACCTCATCATGACTCCTCTACATTTACAATCAACATTGCTCTAAACAAAGTGGGAAAAGATTTTCAAGTAAGTCTGACACTTATTCATTCAACTAAAAATTGCTAATTTTGATTTATCTTTCCCCTAATCATTTCTGTGGTTGGGTCTAAATAGATGTAGTTTGGATCATGTGGATGAAGAAAAGACAGCATAGATTGAAGCATGAAGTTTCTGGACTTTGGGAGGGGATAACTAGTAAATTTGCTGAAAAATAATGTATTGGAAGGTCTGAAACTATTTGAAATTGGGTTGACATTGGCAAATTTAGATTGAAAAAATGCAGGGGAAAATTAAATACTGAGATGTTTTATTTCAGTGCATTTTAAGTAAGATAATTGATTTCAGAAATAGCAATTTGGACCTTTCCAAAACAGATCTTTTTAGATCTTTATTTCAAAATGACATTTTGAATTTATTATAGTGGGAATGTTGTAGCTATGATTCTCAATGAAATGTCTGAGGGGCAAGGATTTTTTGAGTTTTTTTTTATTAGTCCAACTGTATAATTGGGAGAGCTCTAGGAATCTGATCAGAAGCACACTGAAGGAGCACTTGTCAGGACTTTGTGGCTCACAGGAGTCTCTGTAGCTCCCTCCCCACCTCCAACTATGTGCTGTTACTGTCGCACCCCATCACTCTGTAACACTGCTCACCTCGCAGGTAGGCAGTAGGGCTGTGTGAAATTTCACTTTGTGTTTTGTTTCAAAGCTGTTTCGATATGTTTTGAGCTCAAAACAGCAAAATCAAAATGAAAAAATGCCTTCGAAACAGCTTCAAAATGAAACGAGGGCACTTAAAACATTAAAAAAATTTCAAAAGGTTTTGAGTTTCAAAGCTGGGCTTACTTGGTTTCAGCGCTGGTCCCAGGTGGCAGGAGCAGCCTCCTGTGATCTGGCAGAGCTTGCACCCCGTGGAGGGCTGCAGGGCTCTGCTAGATTCCTCCCAGGAGTGTGGGGGGCCCTCGATCTGCCTGCTGGATTAGAGGAGGCTGCTTCTGCTGCCTGGGACCGGTGTTGGGTGCAACCAACACCCAGCACGGGAAAGCTTGGTGATGTTGCTGGCTGCAGCCAGGAGCAGCAGTCTCCTGTGATCCGGCAGGCAGATTGGGGGCCTGCCCGCACCCCCAGGAGGAGTCCAGCAGCCCAGGGAGGGGCTGTGCCAGATTCCTCCTGGGAGTGCGGGCCCCCAGTCTGCCTGCCAAATCACAGAAGGCTGCTTCTGCCACCTGGGACCTGCGGCAGCACCAATGTTCCTGGTGCTGGGTGCAGGCTGCGCCCAGCACTGGTCCTAGGCGGCAGCAGCAGCCTCCAGTCATCCGGCAGGCACATCGAGGGCTTCCTGCATCCCCGGAAGGAGTCCCGCAGCCCTTCTGGGGATGTGGCCCCTGGATCTGTCTGCCAGATCACAGGAGGCTGCTGCCACTGGCAAGTGACAGTTTTGCTTATCAGCACCTTGAAGTACAGTTTCCCAGAACCCTCTGCACCTATCTCCTTGAAACTTGGCAGGCTTCAGGCCCTCAGAAGGGGTTACCATTCCTGCACGTTTTATCTGAATCAGGCTAGAAATGACAAAATTATAGGCAGTTTTGTGCTTTCCCGTTGTAGCCTATGGGCAAAATGTTGAAACAGCGTTGAAATAGTTTTGACAAAAAGAAACGGAACAATGCTTTTGAAACCAAATGAAACGCTGTTCTGTTGAAACAGAAGTTGAAGCAAAACAGTGCTGTTTTGCACAGCCCTAGTAGGCAGACGGTACTCCTTACTTGGGGGTCTGTGCTAGGATAGAGGGATGTTGGGAAGATGGTTTAAAAAGGGATAAGTAACTTGAAAATGAAACTAAACACTTTGTTTTGGGCAGAATGAAATATTTGTATCCATCCAAAATTAAATTTTTAATTTTATTTCTGCATTTAGATAAACTTGTTAAATATTCAAAACTGATATTGAAAGCTAGCAGCTACGCATCCCTGCATGCTGTAGCACATGCAGCTTTACTTTCATTTTTCCCTGCAGAAGCTGGTGACAACAACTGCTGTTACTGTATTTCTTCTATTACAACACTCCCCTCCTCCCAATTTTGAGGAAAGGTGCATGTTGTAAGCAAGAGAATATGGTAATTAGGACTAGAATCTGGCCTTGATTACTTACTCTAGGTAGAGCAGCTTGTCTAATTTTTACTCACTAATGCAGTGATTCATAGGAACAGTTGCTTCATACATTCTGGTGTGCTGTGATACTCTGGGGTGCTTTGAGATCCTTTCAAGGGGCCCGGGATCTCCTGGGGTCAAAACATGCCCCCATGCTGCAAAATAGCAGTGTGGGGAATTTCTTTTTGTGCCATGTGTCATGCCAAAGACAAGTCTGCGTTACCACACACTGCACATCCACAATCGTTTGGACGTGCCCAGAGATCATTCTGACCTGTTGTGGTCTTTCTGAGTTGTTTGCAAGAGAAAAATCTCTCTCATTTTTTCTGTAGTGAAAAAATGAGAGAGAACTTGCGACCCAGGATTTTCTGAAGGGGGCTCAAATCTATAAAGGTTGAGAACTGCTGCACTAAGGCATGTAATACCTTCTGTACTCTTATGCTTGAACGATTATGAAACCTGCTTCCCTTAGAAACTGCTATTCCTGTTCAAGAGCTCTGATTCAGGAAAGCAATTAAAATGTGATTCAGTACTACCTGAGCTAAATTGCTTCAGCTCTAACCTTGGGTGAAGCAAAGTTAAAGTTGGTATAGGTTTCCTACAGGCCTGTACTCATGGAGCAGCTGAAGTGTAGCAGCTGCTCTGTGCTCCTGAGCAAGTTTGCCCACCCTTTCCCCTCTCCCTCCACGTATACCCACTTTTGAAAGTGCTCTCAATGAATGTTTTGTCCATTTCCCTAGGGCAGGGGTGCTCAAGCCCCAGTCTGTGGGGCAGATCTTGCCTGTGGAGTTGTCATCTGGCCTGCAAGGCTCCCTGCAGGTCCAAAAATTTGACAGCGGTTGTGATGGCCGCTCCCCAGCTGCCAAATTTCTACACCCATGGGAGCCCCATGGGCCAGATAGCATTGCCCTGCATGTGGGGCTCAATATGGATGCACAAGGCCAGGAAGAGGTAGTCTAGAGCCAATTTAGGCACATGTAGGCTGGATAGAGGCAGCATCCCAGAAGCATGGGGACGAGAGGAGTTAACACAGGGCCTAAAGACTGAGCACCACTGCCCTAGTCTAATGTGATAACACTTTTTTAATAGTGTTACTGAAAGGTGGTGTAGTTACAAATACACCGTTGCATCTAGTTAAAGGAGCTGCTGGTTGTCAAAGCAAAATAGACTAAACTTCACCATTGCTGCCACAGGTACAGCACCAAAGACAACATCACTTAAGCAGCCTTAGCACTAATAGCTAATGAACTTCTGTTGTTTAATAATCTATTAATAAAACATTTTCTATTTCAATAACAAAATCCCTGTTTGTAAATGCAGTTATAAACCAAACTAAGCTCTTTTTTTCTCTTACTTTTCTGACAGGGAGGTGGGTGCAAATTCCTTAGGTACAACTGTTCCATTGAGTCGCCCAGAAAAGGATGGAGTTTCATGCATCCAGGAAGACTTACTCATTTACATGAAGGACTTCCCATTTTAAATGGAACAAGATACATCGCAGTATCGTTTATTGATCCTTAACTTTTTAATTTGTTTCTGCCATGTCAAAGCCAGTGTTTGATTCTTTGGCGCGAATACTTATTTATAGTTTTCCTCCAAGAAGATAGCAATGGTGATGAACAAAAATGTAAATTGCATCTTTACTTTGGACTAGAAGATTGAACAATAAAAACAGCTTTACAATTGTTGGGAGATTTTCCAAAAGTCTTTTCTGAGCCTTAAGTCACAAAGTAAGAATATCCTGCTTATTTCTCCATTTTTGCTGTCTTGTGGAGCATGGTAGGAAGGGAAAATGGAACTACTTTTTTAATGAATCAATTTTTCTGTTACAGCAAAAATTACTGGATGATTTTATATCTCTAAATTTTTTCTGGTTTTCCTTCAGTAAAGTGAAACAGCTGAATTTGTTTGGCATTCATATTTTAAAGATACCAGTAGAAGAGCATGTAGCACTAGTATCAAGTGAATCCCGGCCCCAGCAAAAGTGAATAACATTTTTCATTTAAGTAAAAATTATTCATGTTGGTGGCTACTTAATGAAACCCCTCAGTTAAATCTTTTTAAAAGTTTTGTTCATATAACATACTAAAATGCATCTCCTCTGAAAAGAAATATGTGCATTGCTGAAAAGGATTCATTGTAGAAATGAAGAAACAGGTTGAAAAACTTAGATAAAAAGTGTGCACTTCTATGTAATATTGGAAAAAAATTTTTAACGAACTCATCCAGTTAAAATGTTACTTCTCTTCGCCAAGTGTCCTTCAATTGAAATGAGGTATTTTTGTAGATATACCAGATCAACACTAGAAAGCAGAATCCTGTTTTCAAAGCATTGGTAAGGAAATATCAGGATGTTTTGTAAACATAATTTTCTATTCTTATTTAAAGTTACTTGAATTTTATATCAGGAAAATGATGTTGCAAAAGACTCTTTTTATGAACCTAAGTGGTTTGACTTGGCATTTATAAAGGAATCAATTTTAAATATTCCTACTGTATCTACTGTTTGTAATTTAAAAAAACCAAACTTGAAACAGCCATTAAACCATGAAGTCTAAGGTGCCAAAATAGTATTTTTAAAAACCATGTGACCTTGTGAAAAATAAATGGTAATTTTAAATTAATATTAGTTTTCTTGTGTATTTTAGTAAATTTAGCACATTGCTATTTTCGATACATACTTCTAGAAAATGTGTTGTATTTAGTGACTTATACATTTAAAGGAATTATTGTGCGTCATGATGTGCATGATCACAAAGTTTTCTTTTAATACCCTGTATGTTCACCTCTGTTACTATTTAAATTATTTCTCTCATTAGTTAATGCTTAAGTCTTGATCAAGATAGGCAATATTTGAGAGCTTGAGCAGTAATATACTTGGATGCCATGTACTACAGTAACACTTCTAAGCAGGTTACTTAGTGACGCAAGTAACAATTCTTTCTTCTTCACACCTGACTGATTGGGTGCTAATATAAATTAAGTAAAATATAAGAACTCTAGGACTGTGGAGCAGTGAGTAATTATTTTTAACACCAGGTTCTGTTGTTCCAAATTTTCATTTCCCTTAACATTGTACCCTTATTTTTTTTCCAGTGCAAGTAGATGTTTACAGATTGCAGAAATACATGTTTGCATTGCATTTCTTGACCTGTATGATATCCATGCCTACATGTACCTTTAGCTGACTGATATTCTTTGGACTTTGGACTGAACTTCTAAAAGCTATGAAATTCAGAAAATCTCCAGGGTATGAAAGCAGTCTTTGTTAACCATCTTTTTTCCAAGTATTTGCTTGCGGTCTGTTTAGGCTACCATAGAACAGAATACTCCTTTACTGTGTGGTCAGTTTAATATAGGTCAAAGTATTGAAGCATTCTTTATAAAGAAATACTTGAAAACAGGACAAAATAAAGTTGTTTGTAAACTATCTTTTTTTCATAATAATATGTGGATCATTTTTACATCATTTATACTACTTCTATCCTATATTGTTTCCCCTTAATTAGATTATTTGGATTCTAATTATTTGCAGACACTTTTTGTTTCTTTGTTTAAATTTTTATATTTTCATTCATTAATTCAGTCTCTCAGTTATAATGAGCTGTTTCAGTGACTTCATCTTGCTCAGGCTTGCATTGCTAAACTCCTCTCCCTTGTTATTTCTTTTGATGAATCATTTATAAAGATTACTGAGTCCCTTTCAGGCATTCAGAAATATGTACAATTATGAGGGGGAGAGTAATTTTTTTTCTCTTTCCTTTTTTTTTTCTTTTTTTTGGAATTAACTAAATAGTGAAGAATAGGTTAATCCCTATGTACATTAAAGTCCCAATATGGATATGTTTGGTCTTAATAATGGATTTAGATATTTTTACTAATAAGAAATTAAGACTGTAAAGTGTACCTTGAAAGAAGTTCTGAGGCTCTTAACATCAGACTAAAGAACTGAGAGGCAAATGAAGAAAATAGCAGCTGCCTAAACTCAGGCAGTATAAATGAGACTCTGGGAGTACAAGGACATAAAGGTGCAGTGCAGCAGATGAGACATTTACCAATTATCTAATTGGTTTTGCTTCTGTCTGGACCTAGATTTTCACTGATAAACCAAACTCAATTCTAGACTCAGTGGTGAGCATACTGAGCAGGAGGGCCTTTCTCCAATTAACAAAATAACTCAGTTATGTTTAATCTTTTAATCTACTCCAGGGGGAGTAATTCTGTGACCAATCTGGCCCTCCAGTATGATTTATGGGCAGAGTCCTAGAGATGCTCAGAACATCCAGTGAGGTATAAGCATGCAGAGATGTCATTTGGAATAGCTCTGCTCCATATGGAGCAGTTGTGACCACTGACATAAACCAATAGTTTTATTTTAGGGAATGAGATTTTCATGGGAAACAATGGGAGAGTGGGTGACACAATTCCTCCCACCCCCTTTCCCCCAGCTCCTTCAGCAAATTCCAAACTACGGTCTCTGCATGTTGCTCCAGGCTTTGCTTTCTTAAACTAAATTATTTGCAGGAAGGAAAAGTTGTTGAAATATTTCCAGTATTAGAGTTAAACTCTCAATGTTAGGCTATGTCATCATTCCAATTGCCTGGGCAACCTCAATTCAACTCTTGTGCAAATGCTACAGTTTTTATTAATTGCCACCAGTTCCCCCTACCCCCCACCCTGGGCCTGCTTTGGGGATGAATCGGGGTTACGTACTGAAAGCAGCTGTTGTTTGTGTAGGATTCCTGCCTCGTATTATCAAGGGTAAAAGATACAGACAGAATGTGGAAGGGGATTAAGAGTGAAGGCAGTTGAACGCCAGGCTGAAGGATAAGAATTTATCCCTGCCTCTGCCACAAAGATCCTTTGGTTTAAGTGACTTTCCTAGCATGATAGACTTTTCACCTGCAGTTGCCAAGTGTCTGCTCATTTCTCAGGCCTGACTTGTGATCCCAGGGTCTGACTTTGAGAAATTCACAGCTGCAGTGTTGGCTGGAGTGAATCAGAGCTGTGCTTTTAACTTAACATTATATAGTGCTTCACGTATGTCATACATGTTGTAGGTCCTCAATCCAAAATTGACTACTTTTTATTTTCTCTCTCTGCCTCTGTTTCCTACTTGTACAAAGGGAATAAGACTCAGCCCACATGAGTGTTATGAAAGTAAATCATTAAAGCTTATGAATCACATTTAATGTTCAGTGTTTACAGACATGCTCCGGGCACTGTAAATTAGAGTGGCTCCTTCCCCCTTCCCCCCAGAGCATTACATGTATTAGTGTCCCCATGCTGGAAAATAGCAACAGGTGTGGTTTAACTAAAGCTGATCAAATGAGCTTTAGTTAAAGCACCACTGCCATCCTGACACTGATTCATATGATCTGGAGTCTGCTGGAGTGCAGTTATTATCACACTCCAGCAGATTCAAATAATCGAGTGTGCTCTGACATGCTGTAATATAGCATGTTGGAGCAGCCTCCCTGCACATGTATAGGAGTCCATTGTTGCCATGAATTACAGAGAAGCCCATGAAGAAAATTCAGTTTTGTATATTTAAATAGTGGGGTATCAATATTATGCAGTATATAAGGCTTGGGAATCACATTTTGAATAACAATGAAAATGAAGTATTGAATAGCAGCTTATTCAGTGAGTACTGTCCCTTCTATGCACTAAATCAGGAAAAAAGTTTCTATTGGGAAAATAGTTTTTAAATATATGATCACACTCTGTCTTAATGCACATGCCCAGATTAAGTTTTTGTAGCAAATATTAATATTATTTAACTTGGGAATGTATACCTCTGCAGCCTTGGTGCTCTTCTTGTTCATGTAGTTTTCTGCATGTAGAAAAGCAAACAAAAAACACCCCCCCAACCAATTCCACTGTGGCCTCATATTGGTACCTACATGTGAATAATCAGCAGATTAGAAGTTTTAGACCAGCAGCACGGATCTCTTCCACTTAAGATAATAGAGCAACAAAACAAAGGGCTGTTTTCTTTGTGTAAAAGCACTAGAGGCAGAGGTGGGACTCTTTCATAGGTATTTCCTGACAACAGAAGAAGCATTGAAACTCCGGGATCTCAGGGCAATTTTACCACTGTTTCATTCAGAGGTTTGTGCAGGTTGTGGTTCAGATGGAACTGAGCTGTTCCAGGTGACATTCTGGTGGAAGTGAAATTAAGTTTCCTTGTGATTGAAAGTATGCACAAATTAAAAGGAAGCAAGAAGCACTGGTTAAAACATCCACGGTCTTGGCCTAGTGAAAATGGCACATTTATCCCCAGAATTCTAGACCTGTTTCCCCCTCAGTGGTGATATTTTGCTAGAAAATGCACACAATTCCATTGCACACAAATCACCAAGTGAAGGGTTTAAACAGCAGTGAGGGGGGAGGACACTTTTCCCAAGACATTTGGTGCTTTGACATGTTTGCTGTGCTTTTAGCAGTGTTTTAGATGATTCACATCCATGCATGAATCTGAGAATTACCAGTATATGGTAAATGAGTAGGTTGTGCTTAACAAATAGTTCCAGCTGTGCCTCCTCAGATGCAAGTTTGGTGCCGGACTTGTGCAGGAGGCTGCCCTGAACTGAGTCGGTTCTAAATGTGTACCTGGTCATTTGGACTGCAGAAACAAAGGCAGCCAGATGTAATGTTGCAGTTCTTACTTCCTCATGTGCCATTGGTTACACAAAGTGTCATATCTTTATCTCACTGCTCTGATAAACCACTAAGTGCAAGTTGACCATGTCTTTGAATTGATGACAAAAGTATGGATGTATTTTAGACATACTTAAAATAATCCATATATTGCTTCAGTTGCATATTTAAGTAATTTGCAATATATGTTGAGAATACAAATTTGAACAGTATTAAGAAACAGCTTACTCCCTTGCCTGTATCCTCAGTATCCCTACATGGGTATATACACTTTATCCAAAATATATTGCCTTCACTGGTAATGTGTTATTAGATGTCACCTTTCCAATGGTGATGAGAATAATGTGTTATCTAAGCTTATATTTTTCACAGGCTATTATTGAATTAAGCATGCACCGTCAGGAGAAAGGAAGACTAACAGAAAGCATATTATATATGAAATGCAAAATCTAGCTCCCTCCTCCATGGCTATGAAAGACCCCTTGAAAATGCAACCAGTAAATTTCCAGTGAAAATGGGGATTAGTTTCTCACAAGCTCCATGTGATGCAACCTATAGCATGGCATAAAATGGGCAAAGAGGGGTAGGGTAGAACTGGAATATTCAGTTGTGTCCTAATCTTCCAAGTCTTGTAAAGTACCACATCCCTGGTAGAAGTTCTACGAACCATTGGATTAGCACACTATCTGAGTAGTTTCAGTGAAATTCTGTAGTTTTCAGTAAGAATTTCTGCCCCCATTTTACATCTGTTTAATACAAATGCCTTCTTGGCCTCAACTCTGGGCCCTTCACAGTTGTTTTTTTTGCTTATTAACAAGCAAATACCCCATTTTGTAGGGACTTTTATCTTGCCATTCTGTGTTGAAAGGTGATTTCTTTCTTTATTTTTTTTTTTTAAACTGAGACAGTACATAAGCAAAATATACTGTCAAGACTTCGTTTTCTTTAAAAAGGGTCTGTGAGGCATGGGACACTGGAGTTTTCCAGAGACTGATTTATTAGTTGTATTATTACTACTACTACAGCAACAACAAATTAAGACATTCCAAATGGATAAGATTCTACTCGGTTTAATAGGGAAGTAATGTGATATTTATGAAGTTTGAACAACTTTCCTCCTTATAACACAGATAAAAATAGATAACGCGATACGTAGCTAAAGAAGGACTAACACATTTAATGTTCTACATGAAAAGCAACAGTGAAAACAGAGACAAACAGGTTTCAAAAATAGGTATGCAGAAGTTCTTGAAATGTTGTCTTAGCAAATATATTGAGCTGCTTTTGGCAACTTAGTTCCATCTTGTTTATTTTCAGTCTAAAAGGAACAGAAATACATTGTGGAAATATCCCTTACGGTCTGATTATTAATACTTTCGAAATGCTGGTGTGCACAAGCCTATTTTTTTTTTTTTTTAAAGTAAGAATGAAGGCATTTCATTGCAGAGAAGAGGAAACCTTTGCTGCCACTAAAGCATCTAGATTGTTTCTGAACTGGACTATTGTACCACTAGAAGTCTAAAGGAGGTATGGTAGCAATGCTGTCAAATACCGCAACCTAAGTGCCTGTTTTTCTGTTTGGACAAATTTAACTATCTTGAAAAATAATCCTAAAAATGGAATAGGAGCAACTCCTGGCAGCAAATAGAATACCAGAAGTGTTTTTTATATACACACAATTATAACCAAAAACATGTGATGTCATAACAAATCCTTCTTTACTGGATATTCATAAACAGAAGACTAAATTCCCAGCCTTTTTAGATTCCTCATACAATATAATAACCCACCAGTACATAAACTGCATGTGCATGCCCAAGATTAATTGGCAAACAACTTGATATACTTGTACAAAGAAATAAAAAGAAAAATGCTGAGACAACTGTTTGAACATTATTGCATTTGTTCAAGGGTCTGCTCTGCTCCCACTGAAGGAAAGTCAATGGGAATGTTTAAATTCATCAGGCAAGTTTTAGACCTGTGCATTATGCATATAAGCTCTTAAAAACGTTTCATCTTGCAGCTCTGAAGTGTTCTCTCCAAAGTGATTATATTTTCTGTATTGCTGGTAATGCCAAATTATACAACTCTAATTTTTTCCTTTTAGAAGAAAGTTTAGAATACAAAGGAAAGCCTAAAAGACTTCATTTGTTTTTCTTGCTTTGTGGCTCAGGGAAACTTGGAACTGTTTGTTTGTATTAGTGATAAATCTGGAGGTCAAAACATTAACCACCCTTTATCTATCCAGACATGATTGATCATGATGTCATGATGTTGGTGAAAGTTCCAATTGCACCATTTAGTTACCAGCACTTTTGTCCTTCTAAAGGAGGTCTAAGTCCAAAGAAAACAGTATAGCTGTCAGCTAATACAGAAGTTTTTTCCTACTGACTATTCCCCTTCTCTCATGCCACCTTTCACTTTATTACTCTTGTAAACCTGTCTAAATGCCTTTTTTGCTATCTAGCAAACCCAGTCTCACCAACACCGCAGGACTGATTTCTGTATATCAGCTAAAGACTTGTTTTAAGAACTATATAAACTAAAAAAAAAAAAAAAAAAAAAGTTAAAATCCTGAAAACTTGATCAGATTTTCCAGGCAGTATTAAATAAATTCTCCCTTAATTTCATATGCTATGTCTAAGCTCAAAAAATGTATTTATTTTGCCAAAAATGACGACAAAAAATTGAGATTCGGTAGGACTGCTTAGGCTTCAATTTAACAAACGAAAAAAACGGAATAGTTTACAAACAATATGAGAGAGGAAAAGATTTACTAGAACTTTCATTTTGTATTGCATCTAAAGATAATATACTAGCCCTCTAGAATCAGGGTCAGCAACATGTAGCCCATGGTCCAGATGTGGATCTGGTCCATGCAGCCAGAAGGCTTTGACTCTGCCCATGCCCATGCTGGGACTGGGCAGTTGAAAGCTGCACCTATATTGCCACCACTTTTCCTTACCCCCTACTCCCTAGCTGTAATGCAGGCTCAGCTTCCAGATGGTGGGGAACTGGGCTGGGTAGCTTCCACCTATGCCCATACTACAGCCAGGAGGAGTACAGGTGGCAGTGTGGATGGAGCTTCCAGCCGTGAAACTCTGATGCAGCTCCCCACCAGCTGTTGTGCTGGTTTCTGCTCTATCAGGGTCAAAGGCCCAGGCTGGAGTTGTGGCCCAGTTATGACAACTGCCTTTCCAGGGTCTCTGGCAGGGTGGAATAGAACATACTTAGGCACCTAAGTGGACTAGAACATCCATAGAGTGCAGTCCTGACCTATTGAAGTCAATGGGTATTTTGCTGCCGAGTATATTCAACCTAAAATTCCATCCTCTAGCTTTCAGTACAGGCAGCCTTGTCTGCAAAGAATGAGTTAGCAATTTGTATGTGCATCTTTATAAATGCAGATTGGATTTTATCTTCACCATATGTTAATGTTATTTTTGTTGCTTCCGTTTTAAAGTGTTGCCCTTCTCTAGCCCTTCTCTTGAAGCTGAGGTACTGTGCCTTGCCTTTGATAGCCATTGGATAAAATAGATGCAAATTAGTAGGGAAGTTTCTGCTCTATCAGGGCCAAAGGCCCAGGCTAGAGTCCAACAGCATGCATCTCGGTGAGCCACACACTTTCTAGCTCATCCTTTTCTTGGGTTCCACATTATCTCCCTGTTTTGGCTGCCCTGGGGGCCAATTTCAAGAGGAGGGTTGACAAAGGCATTTGATCATGCCTAACCTGTAGTGTAGTGGTCAAAATACTGCACTAGAAATTTAGAGATGCAGGTTCAATCTCTCTCTGCATGACACGGGCCTACAATCCAAGTCTGTTGTTTGCCAGGTGAGTGATACAGGTACTGTCATGCTGCAGAGTTTTTTACTCAGCGGCAACGCACATGTAGACACTGCCCTGGCTGGCTGGGGCACAAGTGTTCTTCAGTGCGGGCGCTGCCTGCCAGCTAGCCCTGCACTGGAGCACAGTGCCACAGTCAGCCCCTGACCCTCAGCCTGCTATTAGCTGGGGCTGCTCCAACCTGGCTCAATGAGCCAAGAATTTAAAACATCACTTATAATTTGGGAATAAGATGTGGGTATGCCTATGGCATCATTTTGGGTTAATGAGACATTCAGTTATTTATCCTGCTAGCTCAAATGCAAGCTGCATAAACGTATCCAACAAATATGCCACGAGGACAGTCTTAATTTCATTTGTTTGATGGTTACTTAAGATTACTATTGCAAGCAATCTTAAAAGCTCTGTTAAATGTAAAATAAACAAGGGCAATTCTAGCTCAGCCACAATGAAAACAATGTTTTGTATGGAAAATAAAATAGCAAGATCAGTTTTTGAGTTGTGCCTGAAAACTTTCAAGCTTCTGTACAACATCTGACTTCTATTAACTCTTGGAAATGACCTTTTCTCAACTTAATTCTAGAGTAAGATTCAAGAACTGCACTGCACTTTTAATTTGCTCTAGATATCAAAGTAGCTTAGTTTATGGAGCACGAGCAACCTTAAGCAATATAAGTAAAAAGGTATTGTTGTATATGCCTCTGATCTAGTTGGTAACAAACTGAAGAAAGAAGAATGTCTGGATACTATACTTCTGCCATCCTGTGGTCAAACACAGATTTGACAAAGGTTTATTATCGACTGAAATGCTCAGGTGGAGGAGCTTGTAACAAATATGTCAAATTCCTGCTAAAGAAAAAAACCTTGCATAATACCTGATGTTGTATATTTTTTAAACTGGGGTGTGTGTGTGTATAATTTACATTCTGGTGTATCTTGCGTATGTATATAGGTGCACATTGTTAGGTAGCAGTGATAAAACGCTGATAAGAGGGATGCAATGCCAGTAGACATAGCAACACTCCGAAAACTATCTCAGCAAACTGGAAAATGGCATAGAGTGCATTCATGAAAGATGTGGAAGATAGCATAGAGTACACCCTCAGCAAGTTTACAGATGACACCAAGCGGGGGGGGGGGGGTAGTAGATATGCTGGAGCGTAGAGCTAGGATTCAGAGGGACTTAGACAAATTGGAGGATTGGGCCAAAAAGAATCTCATGAGGTTCAACAAGGACAAGTGCAAAGTCCTGCACTTAGGACAGAATAATCCCATGCACCAGTACAGGCTGGGGGCTGACTGACTGGGCAGCCGCTCTGCAAAAAAGGACCTGGGGTTACAGTGGCATCCTGGGCTGCATTAGTAG
>NW_017728995.1:39676788-39681483 GCF_001723915.1 Gavialis gangeticus
GGGGGGGGGGAGTAGTAGATATGCTGGAGCGTAGAGCTAGGATTCAGAGGGACTTAGACAAATTGGAGGATTGGGCCAAAAAGAATCTCATGAGGTTCAACAAGGACAAGTGCAAAGTCCTGCACTTAGGACAGAATAATCCCATGCACCAGTACAGGCTGGGGGCTGACTGACTGGGCAGCCGCTCTGCAAAAAAGGACCTGGGGTTACAGTGGCATCCTGGGCTGCATTAGTAGGAGTGTTGCCAGTAGATCAAGAAAAGTGATTATTCCCCTCTATTCAGCACTGGTGAGGCCACATCTGGAGTACTGTGTTCAGTTTTGAGCACCCCACTACAGAAAGAATTGGAGAGAGTCCTGCCAATGGTAACAAAAATGGTTCAGGGGCTGGGGACATGACTTATGAGAAAAAACTGAGGGAACTGGGCTTTAGTCTAGAGAAGAGAGGACCAGAGGGGGGCGGGGATGTAATAGCAGTCTTCAACTACCTGAAGGGAGGTTCAGAAGAGGATGGAGCTAGACTGTTCTCAGTGGTGGCAGATGACAGAACAAGGAGCAACGGTCTCAACTTGCAGCAAGGGAAGTTTAGGTGAGATTAGGAAATTTTCTCACCAGGAGGGTAACAAAACACTGGACCAGGTTACCCAGAGAGGTGGTGGAAGCTCCATGTTTGGAGGTTTTCAAAAATCAGCTAGACAAAACTTTAGCTGGGATGATTTAGTTAGGGATGGTCCTGCTTTGAGCAAAGGATTTGACTAGCTGACCTCCTAAAATCCCCTCCAACCCTAACTTTCTATGATTCTATCTCTTAATATCTTAAATCACTTTGCAAGTATTAATCCCTTAAATCACTTTGCAAGGTAGATATCCTTGTTAGCTTTGAAACTAGGAAACTGCAGCACAGACATGTGTCTTGGCCAGCATAACTTGGCAACAAAGCTGGGAAGAGGAATCCAGGAGCCATGATTCCCAGTCTTCTGCTTCAACTGCAAATGAGTCTCTCTCCAACTGTGGCCATCATCAGAGCAGCAATTCATTGGTCTTTTTCTGGCAGTCTGCAGAATTTAAACACTGACCACGGCGGTGGCCTTAAACGGCCAGAAGCAGGATAACAGATGTGCTGTTACAGTGAATAAAACAGACAGCTACCTAAAAAGAATTACCAGGCAAAGAAATTTGTAGAATTAAAATGTTGTATACTAAATGGTGAGGGGCTGGGGGAGGGAGGTGGCAAGGCACCCACACAAGAACTCCTGCCAATAGCTGAGTTTATTCCATGTTGGTTTCTCCTGTTGATGCCTGCTGTTGTGCTTGAAGAGGATTCAGTTAAGACTGTGTTTGTTCAACAAAGAAGCTCCTGTTGCTCCCTGTTTGATCTCGCTAGAACAAACAAACCCCTGCAGTACACGGTGTGCTACAGGCTGGTTCCTGCTGGTATGAGTCTCTTTCAATCCTGCATCTCACTTCAACCCTTTTAAGGACCCCTTCTTCCCAAAACCAGTCTTTACTGTGCTTTAGTCTTTTTTTTCTGTCCTTCTATCCCTTCACACTAGCTGATGAAGTAAGCATATTTATATATATAAATATAGCACAAGCTTTCGTGGACTGAGCTCACCTCATCAGGTGCTGTGAAAGGGTGTGTGTGTGAGTAAAGTATATGTGCATGCGTATGTATATGTCAATTAGTCTATAAAATGCAAATCTATTCTGCCTTTTACTCTCATCTTAGTGGAGACAACAATCAGCTGCAGAAATTAACTCTGGGGCACTGTAACACCACCTTCCCCACCTCTTCATCTTTGACTGTCAGTGGATGACATGACCAGCTCCCAGCTTGGCCGGGAATAAAACGTATACATTCTATACAATTTTTTTGGCACTAGAACAAAATGTTTGGAGTTCAGATATTAACAACAAATTAGTAATTCTCAAAGTACATTGTGAGTGCATATTCCTTTTTCTGGTGTTTGTGTCTTTGGTAATTGGTCTTCCCTTACAATACAACTGTATATTGGTAGGTATGAGTTGGTTATTTAGATATGTGTAAAAATCTCTTTGATAGCATTTTCCCTTGCACTTGCCCCCTGGCAAGGAGATCTGTCCTGTGATGACATTGCCTTTTGTCAGCCATTCTCTCAAGGTTAGGGGATTCTCTTCCATCCAGTGTAAGCCTTCACTATAAACATAACTCCCACCACCATAGTTTACCAGAAAACATTGCGATTGAATGAAAATATCAGGAATTCTCTAAATTACTCTTGAGAAGATGTGATGTGTGGGTCCCATTGGTTATTTGGTTTGACATGATTATTTATTTATTTTAATTTTTTAAAGTATTTCTTATGTCTGGGCATTCTTGGAACATACCCATAGCTGGCTTTCCTCCTTGGCACATCCAGCAGGTCTGTAGACCTGAACTATACCTAGGATGGAAGCTTTGTTTTATTACTTTGTGATTTATGGGCATTTCTTATGGTTCTTCTCTCACTTTGCCATTATGCCTTGTCAGGCTTCCTTTCTGGGGACTTTTGATTGTCCTACTTCTTTTTAGAGAACTTTTAGTGATATCAGTATCTTTTTAGAGATTCTTTTAGTGATATCAGGAGCAAGCTGCTACTATGAGAGGGTGCTCATTCTGCTGAGTTCTCTTATGAGGTACGGATGGTCTTTGGGTCTGCAGGTTTTACTTGATGCTGACCTCATGGATACTCATTGGGCAAGGGAGGAACATCATGGGCCTTAACCTGGACAATCAAATTGGTCATCAAACTTCTTAGCAGCCAACTAAGGACCACTGCTGGCAGTAGCAGATTCAGGAACATGGCAAGAGGGGTGGTCCCCCTTCTTTGTCTGGGCTGTGCATTGCACAGTGAGCTCTGAGCTCTCTATCTGGTCAGTGCAGGCTCCTATGGGGCTTCTGTGTGAACAGTGAACTGAGCTCACAAGCTGATCCAGCAGGGTCTGGTTGGAGCCACTACTGTTCTGCAGCTCCAGATCCCAGGTGCTAAATGCTGCTATTGTTTGCCCTTCCTCTTCCTAGCCCTCCCAGCTGAATTCAGCAACAGGGAAAGTAGGAAACAAGTGGCAGTGGCATTGCTTACCTCATGGGCTCTGGAGCTGCATGAAAATAGGAAATCCAGAAAGCCCATATGCCCTAGGTAAGATGGAAGTACTAACAGTGAGGGGAGACAACTCTGAGCTGGCACTGCCCCTGCTGCTGCTGGGCATTGGGTCCAGCCAGGCTGAAGCCCCATGCCTTGCCATTGGTGCAGAAATAATGCTGCCGTCACCTCCACTGCTGCCAGGCCCTGGCTGTAGCCAGGCTAAAGCCCCATGCCTCATTGTCAGTGCAGAAGCCTAGGGGATCACATGCCACCCCCCCCCCCATGCTTCCTGATATGTCACCTATGCCACACCCCTCTGCTGGAGCACTCAGCCCAGCCTAAGGATGGAAAGCATGCTGGGATGTTGAGGAACTCTGATTTAACTTGAACCAGGAAGAGGTGTGGGACAGAAGTTTCATAAACTGGTTTGACTCATATCAGTTAAGTCTGATACTACATTCAACCAGGTTTATCTTGAACCAATTTCATCCATTTTGAAATTGTTTTATGTGCACTGAATTTCTGTTCTGTTACAGGTTTAAGCCGGTTTCTGATGACTTAAACCAGTTTGGGTAACTTCTATCCCTAGTCAAGGTGGGCAGGGTGCACATAACTCAGTCTGCCCATCTCTTCTTCAGTGTGCTCCATCAACAGCTTTCCACAGACTTCTGATGAACCATGAAGTGAGGTGATTTCTTGTGTAAAATAGCTTTTTTAACAGTTGCTAAATATGCTCTAGTTCTAATGTATACAAAACCCACCTTACAGCACTCTGAGGCTGCAAGTAGCTTTACCTTGGAGTAAACTCCCATTCAAAGCAGGGTGAAAAACATTCAGGCAAAAAATGCAGATTATAATATAGAAAGAAAATGTGGAGAAAAAGAGGAGGTGTGTGTGTATGTGTGTGCGCTTTTTTCCTTGTGTTATTGAGGTTTTCTTCTGTGGCAGGTGGCCTGAATTTCAGTGGATTTTTGTCAGCACCTGCAGTCTAATAACCACAATCTGTGTTGTACAACAATTACGTATAGTTTGGTGTTTCTTTAAAGGAGTTTACAGTCTTGAGGGTCAGATCCTGAAGATAGCTCATATAAGGAAAGTTTGTGCCAAGGAAACATTGCTCTAAAAATTGCAGGCATCACAAACAGGAGATAATTGTTCCAGTGCACTGCAGGAACTTGAGACAGGAAGCAAAACACAGTAATATGGTTTCTACAGAGAAATCTGTCAAGATCATTTTATAGAAGAAATTTTCTTTAGTGTTGGTGAAGTGTCTGCATTTAGAAATGGTCAAAAAATGAAGGCATCTTCCTTTTGTTTCATGACAATTTTGTCTTGATACATGCAGATTGTTTTTTTACTTAATAGCTCTCTGAAAGACTTAGAAGTATGTAAAAAAAATAAAAATAAAATCTCTAAATAAGAGACTTTTGGCACTATTTGTTTTGATCATCTGTTTTCTGCAAATTTCTACTAAATATCTCAAGGTATCTCAGGCCTCGTGGACAGAGGTGATATTTTTTATTAGACCAACAAGATGTTTGCAAATAATAATAGCAAGCTTTTGGGCACAAGCACCCTTCATCAGGCATCAG
>NW_017728995.1:39681693-39685150 GCF_001723915.1 Gavialis gangeticus
TGATTGCTTTTTCCTCTACACCAGGATGGCTACAACCGGGATACCTGATTCAAGGCATCTCCCAACCTCACTTTTCTTTTTTCTACTGAAGCGCTCTTTCAGTAGAAATCCACTTTTCAAAGCATGTCACTTGATTTACAGATATTAAACTCTTAGTAGCATGAACTTAGTTCTTAAAGACTTTGTGGCAGTGAATATAGTAGACAATGCTACATTCTTCTGATAGTATTTTGTTGTAAGATATGTAAATCATATTCAGATGTCTTTAGTTGCAAGACATCGGGATACAACTTTAATTGTTTAAAACTTGCTCACTGTTCTACAAGGCACCACAAGTTCTGTTCTCAGAGCTGTCCCATAGTTCCATCATGCCAAGGGTCACATTTACATGTTCTGTAAATCTTTTTCTTAACTCTTCATTTTTCCAATCATATATTCTCTGCAAGAACTCAACCTTCCTCTGGGATGGATTTTCTCATCTCTACTGTTTTAAAGCCTGCCTCCAGCATCTTGTTCAACCATGGACCGTTCCTGTTCTGCTAGGATAGCCATATGTTTTCTCTGGGACAGTCCACTCCCCCACTTCCCCAGAGAGTAATGGGATTGGTGGGGGGGAGGGGCAAGTAGAAATCAGTTCTGCCTTATTCATTGGACAGTAACTTCTGGGTGATAATTGGTAGCCAGTGACCATAGCACATATCCAAGTTCTATTTTTAAGGCAGCATATTTGACAATTTGTGCATGTGCAGCTCAGTCTGTCTCATTTGGACACTGAAAAATCACGAATATTACTAAGTTGTTAAAAATATAAACAATGAGTCTCAGGCTAAGCCTAAGGAAGACCATGGAAAGACTTCTATTGAGTTGAGTGACTTGAAAATTAGAGTATAATCCAATAGCACAGAAGTTCTGTATAGCGCTTGTAGCAGTAGATCACAGAACTTTTACAAAGGAGGTAAGCAGTTCTGCTAATCTTTTACTGAGGGAGGAACCAGACTTCCCAAGTTCACTTAGCAAGCCAATATTGGAGCTGGCAATAGACCCCAGGTTTCTGTGCAGTACTCTAACCCATAGGTGTAAGAAGTCACCTGGGCACCCAGGGCAGCTGCAATGCACAGAGGCAGGGATCACTGATGACTTTCAGCTGCTGGCACAATTATCTGGCTGCAGCAGCTGCTGCTGTTCCCCCTCCGACACACACACACATATCAATATGGCACCTGGGGTTGCTGCCCCAGCCACCTGCCTTATTTATACTATCTCAACCTAACCTGCTCCTAAATTATTGGACTCCCAAAGGATATATTAATTGCTTAGTCCTCTTTCTGTAAAGGTAACTAGATATGAGTTACCTAAAGCTTTTTTACAGTGAAGATATGCAAAAATCTTTCCTATATGAACAAATGTAGTAAGAGTTAGTTAAAAATAAAGAAGAAAAAGTCACATTCTTTCTTACATATTAGTTTGGAAAGTGGAAATCCTTCTCCAGTACCTCTTCTCCAGTTTGTTTTTTCTGCTGGGGTTTCCTGTCAAGCTTCCTCTTGCCAAATGGCATTCTATCTAGCTATTACATTGCCTTTCTTTGACATTCAACATTTTCCTTCTCTCTGAGGAGTAAGCCTTCCTGTAGTCTGTCATACCCCTTTTCTACTAGATGACCTGACATGTTTTCCCATTTTTAAAGATATTTACATGTACTTTTCTGTCAGGTTCAAGCTTTTATTAGAGTGGATTCAAAAAAGGATGAAAATCAACAAAGTGTTAATGTTCAGGACCTTGTCTGAGGGAAATATCTGCATTTTTGTATTGCTAATCCCACATTTTTTTCTGTTAATTCACTGCAGATGTTATCTATTAAATCTTATTGATAGAAAAGTTAGATCCCAGAACCAACAAAGTAGCATAAAAAGCTGTTAATATCTAGCTCTAGTTGGTGTATATTTTACAGATATTAAGACATGGAATGAGTCTCAACTTAGAACATAAAGAAAATACAAATTTCACAAAGAAAAGCTAGTTTTATTTACAACTGCCAAATCTCTCTCTCATAAAAGCAATTAGACATGTTAACTTGACATTTCATTATAACCAAAAGAATCCATGCAAGTCTTAAATTAAGACTAACTTTTTTCCTGAAAATGTTCATTTGGACAAAAATCATATTTTCTGGCAGGGTCATTTGACACGTGGAAAGACTTTGACCAGCTTTACTATGGTAGATTTGTACTCATTCTAATAAAGTAGGAAACATCTTATAGATAGACTTTTTAATAAGTTTCAGAGGGTAGCTGAGCTAAATTTGTGTTTCAAAGAATTATTGAGAGGAAGAGATAAGTAGAAAAAGTCGACTTTGTATTTGAATCTTAACAGTAAAGTATGTGGTCATTGTTACATTTTGCAACGAAACAATTTTCTAGATGGAGCCTGGAAATCAGAAGTCTGAGATGGTGAAATGTTGGGCCATTGACTTAAATTGGGCTGTGGTTTCATCCTTTGTTTCTTAAGATTACAAATTCATTACTTAGTGACTCACTTGGTTCAGTGGAACTTTGAATTTTCTCGTTATGATGATCTCCTTCAGCAGCTGTTTCTCAGGGTCAGCATCAGTTCTTTGGTTGGAATTTGACCACGGTGTTGACCCAAGACAGAGAATAAAGCTAATTTGATCTTCAGTCATCTGTACTGGTGACAGGATGTTCTGTTATAGTGGGGGTGGAGGGAGAAGGATGTGGGTGTATGAGATGAAGCCTCTTTAGAATACCGGCCGCCTTCTTGGATACAATGGGTAGAAATTGCATTCTTCTAGCTACCAACTGGAAGATGAAGCAAATACACTAAAATAGGTTGAAAATGTTATTGTTTGCTTGCTGGCTAAATTTCTGTTTCTTCTGAAGGGCTAAGTCAATAGAAGCCATCCGAAAAAGAAGTTAAGAGTTCTCTTCAACTCAACGAATGAGAGATGCAGTAAGAATTTGATGACTAAAGACTGATTTTTTTCCTTTGTTGGTTTTTTTTTTGTTTTGTTTTGTCTTGTCTTTTGTCTTTAGACTAATGCCAATAGGACCTTCTGAAGGTGGTGGGACAGTATTTCCCACAGAAAGGCAGCCCTCCACTAGAAAGACCTAACGGGGATCCAGCTGACTGTTTTTGTGCTGCACATCACCAGTCTCTTACACAAAATACCTACCTCTGGGCAGCTCTGCTGGGCAGAAACTGCAAAAAGAAAACTTCAAAGGAGAAATCGGGCCTCACTGGGCCTGAACTGGGCAGCAAAAGCCAGCCAGGCCTATACTGCACTGAGGCTGAAACATATGCCTGGCACTCAGCTAGGCTGAAACATCGTAGCTGTAGAAACAATGGAAACAAGAATTCAGTTGGTATACAGAGCTAACCATGGCTGATAAAGATAAGAAAATGAAGGTGAAACTGTTTTACTATCTAGTGGGGGGGGGGGGGG
>NW_017728995.1:39690150-39692255 GCF_001723915.1 Gavialis gangeticus
TAGTGGGGGGGGGGGAGGAGGCAGTGAAGTAAGTGCGACACTGATGCCAGGGAATGCTGATGCACTAGAACGGTTAATAGAAGTGTTCAATGCATATTGTGACCCCAGGAAAAATGAGTCTGTAGGGAGAGATCCATTTTTCACACACAACCAAGAGGAAGGAATAGAGACCTATATCACAGCGTTGAAAACTCTGGCATCCTCATGTAACTTTGGAGGCAAATCCTAATCAGGGATAGGATTGTGTGTGGCGTACGGGACTCTGCCCTGAGGGACAGACTACTAAGAGAGGGAGATCTAACTCTGGAAAAATGTCACCAAATTGCAAGGGCAGCAGAGTTGTCTAAACAAAAGATCAAAATGATATCAACAGCCACATGTACAGAGCAGGTTCACAGGCTCAACCTAAAGGACTTTGGAAAGCAGGAACCTGATGGGCCAACTGCAAACACCAACAATATGATTCAGTGCACGTACTGTGGGAAGTACATGAAAGGTGGAAAGACAAATGCTCAGCCTATGGAAGAGTGCAAAAAAATGTGGAAAACAGAATAATTTCAGGGGTTAGTGTTGTAGCCACCCAAAGAGGAAAAAAAACAGTCCACGCAGTGATGAGGGATCAGGAGACTACAGATGAGGAGGAAGCTTTCAGTGTAAATTTGACACAAACTTACAGGATACACACATTACAGAAAAAAGTGGGCAACAACTCAGCCACATTTGCAACAATGATGCTAGAGGAGGTCACATGAAACACTAGTTGTTTCACTGAAAAGAAAAGACTCAGGATATGACTGCTTGCTCTACCACTATGTGAGAGGATGCTGCTTCTTGCATCATGCTTTCAACTCCACTGCTCTCAAATGACAAGGCTAGAATGCAACTATGAAAATGTCATGTTTCAGTTTTTAGTAACTGCCCACATTCATAGCAACAAGCACAATAGATGTTCCTTGGCTTTAAGTGAATGAAACCTCTTAATCAGGAGCTGTACCACAGCTAATGAATTGGCTGCTTACTCATCATGTTTAGTCTTGCTACTAAATCCCTGCAGTACAGCTTTCCTCCGAATTGCATTTCATACGCATACGCAAAATACATATTGAATCGGGAAAGATGGTACTACAGATGGATACATGTATACAGGTTTTGCATTTTCTTTTAATTGTAATTTATGTGTAGCCACTGTTAGGTGTAGCTCTTTAACTAGGGGAATTGAGCCACAATTGCAATCCTCCTTCACAACCAAAATGAAACCTGCAAAACTGACTTCAAACAGGGTCGCACATGGGCAGTAAACCTGCCCTGTACCATTAAGCAATTTGGCAGGAGATAAAAAGCACTTTCAGCAGCAGAGCTAGTTTGGGGTTTATATATGGGCAACAGATTTCTACTGAGACTTAACTTCTGTGTGGCAACTTGGGTCCTGCATGCTGGAGCTGCAGCTCTTGAAAAAGAACCGCAGATCAAAGGCATGTACAAAATCTCATCCTTGAAGGCATACACCACAATTATTTTGTCTGAAATGATAAATCTAGAGGAGAGGCAGGAAGCAGTGAGCCAATGAGCTTTTTTCATAGGGGTGTGGAGCCTTGACTTTTGACAGCAAGGCTTGGCAAGTGGGAAAGCTGGAACCACAGAGGACTCGCATCAGTCTGTTTTCCACTAAATTTTTACTGCTGATTTGTTCCCTAGATCTTGAAACAAATGAAGCCTCTCTACTGCAGTTCTAGCTCTTTTCCTTTGTACAGGAGAAACTGGGAAAGGGAGGGGGTATGGAGGGAGGATTGGCCTAGGTTCTTTTAGCCTGTATTACACTACCACTTAGATTTACAGCAAACTGACATAAAGCTGAAGGTTAAAAATGAACACAGCAGAGCTTTCTATTCTTACTGAACTATATTGTGATAGCAGTTTGTCTTGCATGCCACTCTCTGGTTTCTGATTTAAGTCAAATCACACTCCCCCAGCATGCTTTTTAGCCCTGGGTTGAGCTGTGTTGTCTGCTCCAGAGAACAGGGCTGGCCCTGCCCCTCCGCTCCCTAGCTGGACCAGAGAGGGCTGGCTGATAAGGAAGGGGGGGGGGGGGGGGGGGGGGAGGGGGG
>NW_017728995.1:39692364-39712210 GCF_001723915.1 Gavialis gangeticus
GATAAGGGAGGGGGGGGGGGGAGGAGTGGGGGCAGGTGAACCTGATTGGGGATGCAACCCAGTCTGTAGGGGGAGGGGACTGCTCCCCCTGAGCTGGGGTCTGGGGCCAGGGAGGGGGTAAAATACCCTTCCCCCACTCATACTTACTGCTGGCTGCAACTGTAGACTACAAATACAGAGGCACCTGGAAGCAGGAAGAAGAAATGATGAGCAACCCTGCAGAGTCCTGCTGATGTAATTCTGGACTGCAAATCCCAGATACCTTGGGGCAGTGGGAGAAGGAAGTGAACACAGCTACAGCCATGTGGCTGCATTTCCCAAATCAAAAGTAATTGTCTGTTCACTTCTGTTTCAATTTAATCTGTGTAGCTTAGACTAACCTGCAGAGACTGAATGGGTTCAGCCTTGGGCATTTTGACTGTCTGACTTGGTTAAGAACGCAACAGCTCAGTTGAAGATGCAATAGTGGAATTTGGTTCTCAGTATGAGATGTTAATATATGTATGGCACCACAAAACTTGTAGTTTTAGGTCCTGCAAAGTATCCTCTGGTCTCAGACATCAATTTAAAATTTACTTTAACTTTATGCTTATCCTCAAACCTCTCTGTTTCTGTATTAAAAGTCAATTTGCAAAGATTCTGGGCCTCATTTAAATATTGTTCTCTTAGAGCACATGTATTTTCATATTAGTGCAATGCATAACTTGCTATTGCAGCTGTTCCCAGTATTTCTTAGATTGTAACTCTGTGTTTGTTCCAAGACCATCTGTGGTAACTGAATTTCTGTAGGCCCTGCAACATAGTTTTAAGTAAGTACAGCAACCTCAATTGGAGTTGTGACCCTCCCCCCCCAGCCACACTAGTTTTGAAACTGTTTTCTTCAAAAGGTTTTCTTGATTTCATATTTCTTTCCAATGGTTATTTTGAAGCTGAAACTTTTAGATGCTTCTTCAAATGAATCACTGTTTGCCAGTCAGCAATATTTGCCAGTTAGATTATGTAGCTGGTGGGCTAAGAAATGAAGGTCTCTTACAGTATTGTTAGGAGTATACATATAATGATTATATCATTTAATGGGCAGCCTGAGCCTTACCTATTACAAACTGAACAGCTGTTTCTCCCTTTCCATTGCATAACTACTTTCCTAACAGCTTCTTAAAGCAGATGTTCCCATTCTTGTCTGCACTCTTTGTTCCTTACTAACATTTTATCCTACACTTGCCTTGATGAAGAGCCTTAGATTCTGAGGGAAGCAATTCCCATCCAATGTTTTCTGTTGTTTGATATTCAAGCTTTTGGCTACATATCCTTATTCTCTGACCACCAATTCAACTTCCAGATGTTTTCTCTGGGCCTTTGCCTTAAATTATTGGGATTGTCACTTGGTCATTAGCTCTATGAAGTCCTTAGAGGAAACTTTTGATTCTGTAGAAACCAGATATGGTGTCAAGCCCACAAATGTCAGCTGGTAACTTAACTTCCTCTGAGGTTGTTTGGAACAGGGATTTGGGTTTGGCCCATCACAGAAGCTGAGGCCAGTAATGATCTTTAGTGTTAGATTCTTCAGGTATGTGGTTTTGAACTGGTAACCACTGCCTAAAATTTTTGTTTTCTGTATTTCTTACATACAGAACCCATTGCTATTACTAGAAATTAAATATATGATACCACTTGTTCATAAAAAAAAATTGGGTGGGTTGGTTATGTATAGATACCATAGTTTTTCATAAAATGTTGGAAACTTGCTTCTCCATATGACTATACACCTAGCAATAGGTAAAAAAACAAAAAAAAAAAACCCCAAAAAACTTGGTTGCACCCTCTATTGAAGTCCAAGAAAACTCTTTGTTTTGTGCTAATAGATTTCTGTAAAAATACATGCATACATACACCTTCCATCCTTTCCCTACTATCTATCTATGTTTTTTTCTGTTTTTCATCAGTATAGTATGCTTTTTTTGTACAGTAGCAAGTGAGATGTGCAGAGTAAAGCCCATAGCAAACTAAACAGGATATTCCAACTTCTAGTTTTCCTTGGTTATAGATAGCTGCCTTTGAACTGAAGTCAGGAATCATAAGAAGAGCACACTATATTCACTGTGAGTTGGACTAGAAAGATGAAGTGCCAGAGCCTAACATGTACAATCAGGAGATGTACACGTGTTACTATAGATTGCCTAACCCAAGGTTAGAGTGATCTAAATGGCCTGGCGTTCAAGTGTTCAAAGGGCTTATGTGCCTCCCCCCAATCCTGAAGCATGTGTATAAATGCCCCATGTAAAGAGCCATGTGATCATAGTTAGTACTCTGCTAGTGACAAGATTGCAACAGCTTGCATGCTCCACAATTTGTATTAAATTAGGAGGCATTTTACCTCTCTCCAGGGCTCATGATTAAGTGAACTCCAGATTACACTAGTGCATTGGTTTATCTTCCCAATACATAGCAGAGATTGTGTGATAAGCAAAGCAGAACATGGATTCTTTGCAGGGTTATAGTCCTTAGCCCCCTGCAAAATGGTGTGTGCCTGATCTAAATTTAGTTCACTTCTGGGTTAAACTAAATTTAGATTGATAAAGGGTTAACTTGACCTTGCAAAGGTTAATTCAATCTAGTGAATACTTGCATGAGTTCACAATACAGCCCTGGGGCTGGGAAAAGCCGTTCTTCCCCCCAACCAGGCTATTTTCCCCTGCCTAAGAATCCCCACCCCCCACACATGCACCAAGACCAGGCAGCCCACTCCTGTGGATCTGCAAACCACACACCCAAAAGACCTGCAAGCATGAGCCCCAATCCCACCAGCTCCTGCCTCTTGACTTACTTGCCTCCAGATGCCCTCAACACTCCCGGTAAGTGCTGAAGGCTTGCATGTGCACCTCCTGGCTCAGGCTTAGGTAGCTTAAACTAAGCTATGTAAACCTGAGCTGGGTCTTGTGAATGCTTGTCTACACCCTCAGCCACAAAATACAAAGGCTGCTTACACACGTACTCCCCTCCCCCCATGGCACTTTACTTTAAAATTGGTGTGCCTCCATACTGAGCCCAATGCATACTCAGAAGACGCTTTGTGTTAGTTGGACCCAGCTCACCCAACTTCTATATGGGTTGAACACTTAAGCAGGGCTTTATTTTTGCTGCTTTTATCCAATACCTGATTGAATCAGGTTGCCCAGCTAGTGCTGGAAGGTCATGGAGGGGGTAGATTGGAGCCTTCCTGCAGTGGCTCCAATCCACCCCATAAGCCTCTAGTGCCAGGTGGCCAACACCCAGAATAAGCCCCCTCCATTCTGTTTCCCCTCTCCTATTCTGCAAAACAGCACTGGGAGTAGAGCAGTTCAGCCCTGCTCCCAGAGTGTGCAGACACAAGTTACTGAGGGTGCTCCATTTTGGAGAGTCTTCATCTGAACCCTCAATGCAACCTTTAAAGTTCTGTGGGATCAGGCCCTTTTAAAACACTCTGCGGCCATGCGCTTTTGTTTGGTCATGGCTGTAGAGCTATTTCAAGGGCCAGATCCAGTGAAAATTGTCTTTCTGTCTGTACCTACATTGTCCTGTACCACTGGCTGTGTATTCTTTCTAATCTCAGAGGGCCATTCCCTTTCTTTGAGTTCCTATGAGTGTTTTTGTAAATAATGAAGCAGGACTGGAGACTAAAACAGGAGGGTAGGAAAGTGTGTGCCCTAGTGCCTATGGGTGCCTATAGATGTGCAGCAGTGCTGCTCATGCTGTAACTACAGCACATCAGAGCAGCCTCGATTAATCAAGTCTGCTAAAGTGCTAATTACTGTGCTCCAGCAGACTCCAGTGTCACGAGTATCAGCACCCCCTGTTGAAAAATGGTAGCAGGGGCACTTTAGTTAAATCTCATTGAATAAGCTTTAGTTAAAGTGCCCCTACCACCATTTTTCAACAGAGGGATGTTGATACATGTGGTGTTCTGGGCACTTTAATTTAAAAGTGCCCCCTCCCACCCCTGGAGCATATCTATAAATGCCCTATGTGAAGGGCCATGTGATTATAGTTAACGCTCTGCATGCCAGTGACAAGAATGCAGCAGCTTGCATGCTCCACAATTTTTATTAAATGAGGCATTTTACCTGTCCAGGGCTCATGATTAAATGAACTCCAGATTACACTAGTGCATTGGTTTACCTTCCCAATACATAGCAGAGATTGTGTGATAAACAGAGCAGAACATGAATGCCTTGCAGGGTTATATTCCTTATCTCCCTGCAAAACTGAGTGTTTATGAACTACATTAAGTGGGGGAAGGTGATATAGCCACAGCAAACAGCTGTGTGACTACAGAGATTGTCTAGCAATTTTCACTGGGTTATATTTCAAAGGGGACCACTGATGAGCTTCAACTGATTGGAGAAGTGGTGCCCTCTGGGTGCAAAAGCCACAGCAAACATATATTCTTAATTTAGCAACCCACTGTGAATTAAGTGGGTTGTGAACTATCCCGATGTAAAATAATCCTTAGTTCCACTGCATTATAAAGAACTAAACACTAGGCAAACATTTTCACAGACATTTCTATTCCAAAATATTCAGAAAGATTTCATTAAATTAAAAGTGAAAATTTGTCTAAACATTGGGCAGTGTGTGGGGTGAAGGGTAAGAGTGGTTCAAACCTTCTGCACAGGAAGAACAGAATAATCTACCTCCACCTTGAAGAAACACAACAGCCTTCCCTTTTCTCAGCCCACAGGAGGGCAACATTGAGCCATAGTTAAAAGCTAATAAGCTTTGCCAAAGTAGGTGTACAATTTACTAATTTAAGAATTAATGAATTGAAACAAATTAGCTAATTTAAACATATTACAGACTATAGTTATTTAATAATGTTTCAATCTGCATCCAGGCTGACTTCCTGTATGGTTGTTTGTGGCTAATCTGTAAATTGCTCTGAATTGCCTTTGTCATCTGTAGCCAATGAAAGTATGTGTTTGTGAGCAATAAGGCAAAGTTAAATATCAGTAGGTTCATTTCTCTTATGGAAATAAAAATACATGCCATTCTATACAGATTGATAAGCATAAATAACCTAGATGTTAGGAACTAATGGGTTATTAGGGTTATTATTTTTAATTGCATGGCCCTTTCAGAAGCATATATCTCTATCTGTTAATGTGTATGTATCTGTAATGATTATGGATGAACATACAGGTAGATACTCAGTCTTTAAATTAAAAGCACATTTGAAGATCCTATTGCTAGGAATAAAAACTGCCTAATAAAATGAAAATTATATGGTTAAAATGTAGTCCTTGATAACAAAGGAATGAAGCAGTAGTAATAGCACAGAGTATGCATTGCAGTTTGTTTCCAGTCTACAGACTCTATTGATCTCTGTCTCAGCAGTTAGTCCAAGACTATGGTTATATCTTATAATCTAGAGCCTTAAAGTTTTTTAGCCAGGAAGTCTCTAGTGCTCTCAGTGAGAGTTAGGCTGCCTAATACTGGTGATGTCTGGGCCTACGTGATATTTCTAGGTTGCTATCACTCAGTTATATAGAGTGCTTAGCAATTATTAAAATTAAACATTTCCTCTTCCGTGCAAAGAGCATGATATGTGCTAAAGGTAGTGGGGGAGGCAACAGCTAAGTGACATTTAGTAGTGATGATGTGTGGTGATGAAAGTGGCATAGTTCTGCTGTGGCAATAGGTGTTCAGTATGTGAATATTATGCAAAGCTGTCAAAGAATCAGAGTCAGAACAGAGCTTACTGATATGAATAAAAAGATTGTTGGAGTGGAACATAACCCTGAAGCTCAGGACTTGTCAGGTAGGACAAGGTGACTCTGGGTGCATCTACATGAGATGCTATGTTGCTGTAGCTCACTGCTATGGCTATGTAGTGTTGACGGGCACAAACCATGATGCTGGTGCTACTGCACAGTAGCAATAATGCTACTGCACAGTAAGGTCAGAAACGACCCATGCACTGCCAGGATGGCGCAGTAACAACTGCACAGTCAGGTGCATTTGTAGATGTGCCCGCTGAGTGTAAGTAACGCATGGCTACGTAAAACAGCACAGACGCTTTCAGAAAGGCAAACTAGGTTGAATGCACAAACAGCAGAACACTGAGTAGCTGAGCAGAAGATAACTGAAATATTCTTTTCCACCCCCCACAACAGTACTATCTTATGATAGAATTAATTAGTTTTCCTGTGCCCTAATACTAGTGCACGTGTAGATGAAGATGGTGACACTTTACTGTAGAGCTAATTAGTTTACTCTTCAGGAAAGCACATGTGTAGATGCACCCACTGGGTGCATCTAAGTGAGACACTTACTGCGGAGTTGCCTAATTATCTCTGTAGTAAACTCTCCGCATCTACAAGTGTGGCCCTGTTAGGCTGCAGTAAACTAATAAACACTGCTGTAGGTTAGTACTTGTAAACACAAGTACTATCTTGTGACAGCACTCTTTAGTGCACTACAGTGCATGTGTAGATCTGATGGGGCTGGCTGAGACACAAGGGTGCTTCAGTGCTGGGGCTGCCCGACAGACGGCTCCACACTGGAGTACCCTCATGTCTTAGCAAACCCTTCTGCAGCATGTTGAGCCAGGTCAGAGCAGTCCTGGGCTAACAGGCTGATCTCCTAAATCCCCTGCCAGCCAGGGCTGCTCTGACCCAGCTCAATGTGCTGCAGTCCTGAGCACATGTGTAAACATTGCACCCAGAAACAGTAAACTCCAGCATGAATTACAACAGAATTTATTCAATTGCATTAATAGCATGTGTCGACAAGCCCACTGGGTACTAATTACTGCCCTTTCTCTGGAATGGGAAACAGGCTATGGCAGAAACTGACTGAGAGAGCAAGTGATGTAGCAGCAATGAAATTCTTCATAGAGTTGCTGAATAGGGGATGACAAAAAAAAAAAGGTGAATCAGTAGTGTCATGAACTCTGAGATGGGACCTATTCCTGCCCTGTGGGATTCCAGGAAAGCAGGAGCTTTCCTTTTTCTTCAGGCTTCTCCTTTGACGTCCCCTTATCTAGGGAATCCCTTTATGTGCAAGGGAAATGCTGTCTGCTGTGACAAAGGACTCAGAACCCTTAAACTGTCAACATTAAATTAACTAATAGTGTCTCATGACCGTTAATGGGCAGTTTAGGCCCCATCTCTGAATTTACTGTTTCAAGTGTTCTACAATGTTGTGTCAATGTTGTCATTATTTTACCATTTGTTTGTATCCTGGATTTTTTTCCCACAGTGATGAAGTGTAGAACAGTGAAAGTCCACACATGCGCCATATGACTAGAGGTGAGAAGTTTCTAGAGGGTTTGAACTCTCAACCTTGATGAAGTCATGACCCGCTTTTAAGGTCTGGACATGCGCAGTGTATAATGGTAATGCAACTGTTTATCAATGGTGATATGTTAATTAAGCCAGTTATGATAAAGTTGCTTGTACTGAGCTAAAATAGTTTGAATTGACTGGTCCTTTTAAGTATTGCCCAGGTTTGAATTTGATTGGGTATTGTGAAAAGGACATGATTAGACCATTGGATGAGTGACAGGTGGGGTGATTAGAAGGCTATAAATCTTGTCCAGAGCAGCCAGCAGTGGCTTGGGCTTGGGCTCGCTCTCACTCTGGCTGGACAGTCCTGACTCGGGGCTCTTGGGGTGTGGGAATTTGTTGAGTGCAGGTTCCTTGCTGTGACCTGGACATTGTAACATATACTTTTAGTGTATTCTAGAGAGCTGAAAAAAAACAAAGCTTCAAATAATTCTTATACCTCTAAAATCTTTTAAATTTTGAAAGATGTTATCGGACCAAATGATACATATCATGTTTATCGCTGATGAGAATATCCAATCTGGTAATGTCTAGACAATAAATTCATAGACATCTTTTTAATACATTTGTATATATTGATATATCTTAATATATTATGGATTCAAGTGTACACTGTTTCATCTAATCCATTCTTGAACTCCAGGTCCTACTATGCGTGGCAGGGACCACGATACTACGTTGCTTTATTTCAGCCTTTAAGAGTAGCAGAGGACATGGCTCAAATCCAGAGTGTATTACTCAGGATGTACTAAGTACATGTCTAGGGTAGTAAGGAAAAGTAAAGGGATCCCTAGAGGCTAGAAAAGGTGACTCACTATTCACTTATGTCTTCAACTTTTTAAATATCTCTGTTCTCCATAAAAAGGATGCTCTTAATGTGCACAACTCCTTCCATCCCTTAAGCCCCCTACCAACCAGCCATAGAAAATTAATAATAATTTAAAAATTCATTATTTTGATGAGGGATAAGAGGTAGAGATTTCATGAAGTTCACCAGGGACTTTTCTGTTACTGTTATGTTTTGATGGAATGCTAGAAAATAATAGTGTGATGACTGGCAGTGCAAGCTCCCTATGGTACTGAACAGAACAGTCTAGCCTAGACAAAAAAATTAGGCTAGGAAATCTGTGACCATTTGAGCATTCGTACTTTTCAATAGGCTGCAGTTCATGACTACTGAGAATTCCATGTTAGCAGAGGGAATATAATTCAGGTTCTTTCACAGAGGTCCCTAGCAATTAAGGTGAAAGGAATGCATCGTTAGTTTTGGCAGTTGGAGATACAGCTGAGCAGTTCCAAATTTGTCTCTGGAAGAGGACTGCCACAAAGACCCACTAGAAAGTGCCTTATATATTGCCTTTTATTTTTTTAGAAAAGTAAAAGCAGATTCCCAGACATGGTAAAACAGTTAACTCTTGCCATCGCCCATTTTTCAAAGATAATTTTCTTAGGAATCAGCCAGTCAGGGTCTTTCAAAGGCTTCAGAGGAGCTGTGGAACCAAAAGCCATAATTCTTCTGACGAAGAGGTTATAAAGAGAAGTCACTATGTCTATCAAAAATGTATCTAAATGGAAGGAAATGGGAATGGTTTTGTATATCCATGTTGTAAGCCAAGAAATATTTTTGGATTAGAGGAACTATTGTCCATTTAGGTAAATGATTAAATAATTTTTGAGAAGGTAATGAATATACAGTTAATAAGCATATGATTGATGAGTGGGTAGAGAATGGTTATTAAACTGAGCTTCAGTATTACATATTTAGCACAGACCAAACACAGATGTTTTTATTCTTTTCTCTATAATAAAAATAAGGGAATTTAAGGATGATTCATTGTATAAATAGTACTTTTCATAAAAACCAAGAAAAATGTATTGAAATTAATGTATTATCTGCCTTTTTTATCCTCTGAAGTGTGAAAGTATGGCACAGCAGATAATGGGAAACTGCTTAAGATATAATTCATCATGAAAAAGTGTCCCTTCACTCTCAGCCAGCTCTGCTAATAATTGATTCCCATGTCCAGGTATGAACACGGAGGCTAGGTACAGACATTCAAATAGTCCGAGGTTGAATCTATTTAAGTTATGTGGTTTAGGTAAGCAGCATAGTTTATCTTGGTAGCAAACGGAGCACATATTTACCCACTGGTGTGTGCCCTTAGTGCACATTAAAAATGGTGAAATTAGGCTAATTGCACTTCAATTTGATACCTGCAAATACAGGTATCAAATTGATGTACGATTAGTTAAAGCACATTAACATATGTGTAGATATGTTAGTGGGGCACATTCCTTAGAACTGCCCCACTACAGTGTTTCTCAACCTTTTAAGTAGCAAGTACCCCCTTACTTCTGAAAATTTTAATAAATTTTCACCCCAACACTCGATTTTTCAGGGGATGTTATATTTACAGACTAATGTGTGCCATATGTTGGAAGAAGTGCTGTGTATATAAGGCTGTTATATGACAGATGTCTGATCAGGTGTTGATAGGGTTGCCACCTTTTACACCAGGGGTGCACAAATCAAGTATGTACCTGGGCTAGAGGTGATGTAGGCTAAAGCTAGGAGGGCTGAACCCAGTGCTGCGCAAAGCGCGGCACGCCAAATTATTACTGGGGAATTAAATTTTTGCCATAGTTTTGAGAGGAAAAGAGGGCGAGAGAGAAAGTGTGTTGGGGTACCTGCATACCCCCTGCCTGTCTTGCACCCCCAGGGGTATGCGTACCACAGGTTGAGAAACTATGCCTCACTAGGGGCACATGGCAGGGCTACAGGGACTTGGCGCTAACTTTAATGCCAAGTCGCTGCAGGTGTAGACACTAGCCAAAAATCACTAAATGGGCATTAGCTTAATGCACATTAAATTTAGTTGCATTTAAATGCACATGTAGATGTGCCTTACATGTATCAAACTTCTATTATGGGTATAGATTAGTTTTGTGTGCCAAATTGCTGTTCTGTTATGGGTATAGACTGGTTTCTGATCACTTATTCTGGTAAAAGTAAAATGTCTGTACCTGGCCTTAAATATATGGGTTGTGATAGAAATAAAAGCTGCAGCAGAAAGGCATGGAGAAATAAAAATATCAATTCCTTATGCTTCTTCTGACTTTTAGTTGTAAAGTAGAAATGTCACTATAGGAAGAGAGGCATGGATTTCTGAGGGGGATATCTTTTATAGGACCAGCTGTGTAGCTGGGATAGAGTTAGGCACATTTTCTAATGTAAGCCATTTTTCATCAGGTCCTGAGAGTACTCAAAGTGTCAGTATGCATGCTGATATCCTCAGTATCGAAGCTGGAGAAAGTACATAAAACATATAAACAGATGTGGGAACAGGCACTACAATAAAGTATTCCCCCTTCTCAGGTAAGTCACTAAGCTAAAGGGTCATGTTCCTGTGTCTGCTCCTTTTCTGCAGTGCATGCTTTTTAGGATTTAGGTTTATTATATCTCAGCCCCAACCATAGTGTCTGACATGGCTAAACCCAATGTAATCCCTATTTTTTTGAACCAATCTTCCCTTTAAATGTGTTCCATTACCTATAAATCTGTTGAGATATTTATTTTGTCTTGAGCTGGTTTGGGCCCTATATTCTTCAAATGGTAAAATTTCTGACAGAGGAAAGTTTCACAAGATTTTTGCCATTTGAAAGGATATTGCCTCAGAGTGTGAATAAAAATTATGATTTATGTTTTATTTCTTTCTAAAAGCCAAATGCCAAATTTTAATGGCAGTGGAAATGAAGAACTCTGTTTATGCGCAAACAGAAGCCATACCAGTTTTGGCAGGATAAGCGCTTTAGTCTGGCAACGATGCTTAGTCTTATTTTGAAAGGGCTATCTCCAGAGGCAAGAAAATAGCTGAGTAACAAGCCTCACATAATTTATTCCAGAGTTTGCTGTCAGGTTTGGTAATTTTGTCCTCATTTCATGAGGTTTTTATATGAAACTAGTTCAGCACCTACCATGCATGCAAAACCCAAAATGTTCACTTTTATCTATCATTTTGGAAGGATGGTTGCCTCGGGGACTTGGTAAGGTTGCAGTTTACAGTCTTTCACTTTTTATATTTCTGGTTTTGTGCTAATGTTGTTACTTGTAAATTTATACTGAATTTGGATAGATGATTTTCAGGCTATGGGTTACTGATTATGGATTGTTCAGAGCATGAGACTGGTTACTCCTGAACTCTACCTAATAAAGTCACGTGGTATTGTTCTTACTTCCTGAATAGAGGTCTGAAGTATTCTTAATTGGAAAGTAACTACCAGCATATAGAAAACATGCCTGTTCATGCACAAAACCCTTAGACTGCCTAAAGAAAGGCAGTTTTGGATTAATAGGGAGTACTTATTTCCTATCTAGAAAATATTTCTGGAGCAGGGATTCTGAAATTATGACCAAATACTTATGTATGGCTTGTGGAGATTGTGATTTCATAGATGTTTGGGCTAGAAGGGACCTTGAAGATCACCAAGTCTAGCCCCCTGCCCCAGGGGCAGGAAGTAAGCTAAGGTCAAAGGATCCCATCAAGATAAGCATTCACGTGTTTCTTGAATGAGTCCAGAGTAGGTGCCTGCACCACTTCTTGCGGGAGTCTATTCCAGGTCTTGGGGGCTTGGACAGTAAAGACATTTTTTCTTATGTCCAGCCTAAAATGGTCTTGAAAGATTTTATGACCTTCCTTGTTTTTCCCTGAGGCACTCTGGTGAACAGATGTTCTCCCAGATCCTGATGTACACCCCTTATGTACTTATAAGCAACCACCAGGTCCCCACCGAGCCTGCATTTTCCACGCTGAAGAGTCCCATGGCTCTCAGCCTTTCTTCATAAGGCCTATTCTCTTGCATTCTGATCACATGTGTGGCTCTCCTCTGCACTCTCTCAAGCTTCTCGACATCCTTCTTGAATTGTGGAGCCCAGAATTGGATGTGGTACTCCAGCTACGACTTCACTAAGGCCGAGTACAGCAAGAGAATGACATCCTGAGTTTTACTTGAGAAGCATCTATGTATGCAAGCCAGAGTTTGCTTTACCAGCTGTGACATTGCATTGGTGGCTCATGTTCATCTTGTGGTCAGTCATGACCCCCCAACTCTCTTTCAGCAGTGGTGCTAGCAAGCATAGCAGTGCCAAGCCTATAAGCATGCTGCAGGGTTTTTTTCCCCCTGAGATGGAATACCATATATTTATCAACATTGAATGTCATCAGGTTTGTATCTGCTCTCTTACTAAGTTTATCCAAGTCAGCCTGGATAGCTAGTCTGTCCTCAAGTGTGGATGCTATGCCCCAAAGTTTAGTGTTATTGGCAAACATAGCCAGTTTGTTTCTGACACCAATGTCCATATTGTTGATAAAGATGTTAAAGAGAACCGGTCCAAGGACAGAGCCTTGAGGGATGCCACTGGTCATGGAGCACCATAATGATTTGCTACTATCGACCACTACTCTCTGGGTCTGACCTCCAAGCCAATTTCCCAGCATTTGGACTGTGGTGTAGCTGAGGCCACAGCTGGTCAATTTTTCCATGAGGAAGGTCATGGGACACCAGATCAAAGGCTTTTTTAAAGTCCAGATATATGACGTCAATCTCTTCTCCCTTGTCCAGATGATACGTCACCTGCTCATAGAAGAAGATGAGACTGGTCAAGCAAGACCTACCTGTGACAAACCCATGCTGGCTGTCCCTCAGGATGTTGCCCTCAGCCGGCTTATCCAGAAGGGACTCCTTGATGATTTTCTCCAGAATCTTACTGGGGATTGAGGTCAAGCTGATTGGCCCATAATTCCTGGGATCTACTTTCCGCCCTTTCTTGAAGATGGTTACCACATTAGCCTTCTTTCAGTCTTTAGGTACTTCACCTGAGTGCCACGAGTTTTTGAATATTTTTGCCAATGGTTGAGCGATGACACCTCCCAGCTCCTTGAGTACTCTAGTGTGTAATCTGTCAGGACCAGCTGACTTGAAGGTGTCCAGCCTCACAAGGTGATCCTTTACTAGATCAATACTGATGCTGGGTATAGATAGGACCTCACCCTGGCCATCCTGCATCTGGCTGGGCAGGTCAGTCCCATTGGACTGATGTTAACTTCTCCCTTTTTCTTGATTTTTTTTCCATTGTATCAAAACACAATATAGATAAATTAAATGCATTCTTCTTAGTTTTCCATGTCAGCATGTGCTGCAGTTGCCCAGAGACATTGTCTAGGAGGTTGCCTAAGTATATACATAGGTAATCTCTATTAACATGTGATCCTTGAAACATTTAAGAAACCCTATTTACCATTACACCATGTATAGCTCAGATTAACCTTTAAATTTAAGGTAGACATTTTTTGTGCATTCAAAGTATGGTATTTCAGTGGCTGAAATGATTTAGCCTTATATTTTTGACAGTTGAAATGCTTTCAGAAATCTTTGTACAGGGCCTTAAAAAATGGACTATCATAAGCAGCAAACTCTGGTTAAATTATTAACTGTTCCACACATTTAGCAGAAGTATATATTTAAAAATTCTTAAAATATGTAATCAAATATAAGAAGGGCTCATTTACCAGACTGAGAAACTACTGCATAGTAACTGAAATAATTGCACCAGGAACCTGGTAATATTCCACTAGCTTGGAATAAAGAAAATGATTTTAATATATACAAAATATTGCTAATGCTAATATTGCAGTAAAGTGACAAATAGAAGAACATTAATTTCTAGAAGCTTATGAACTCATAATTCTTTGGTCCATGCATTTTGTTGGTCTTGAGTGTATTAAAGTGCCAGAAGTGATTTTCCTCCCCCACTACCTTTTCTCCTATAGATATATATGAAATACCAATGGCATGGTTGGGGATAGTCTCACCATAACAGGCACTGTGAGCACTACAACTTCCTGAAAACCTGAAAATTTATCCATTTCCCTCCTAAACCCTCTTACATCAACTATAAATTTACTGCATAAGCCTACCTCATTAAAATAATTCCAGAGATGATCTCAATCTGTTGTTTATGTTCACTATGGAGAAACAATAAGCTTCTGCATGTATATCTCATTTACATAATGATTAAGAAAGGAAATGAGCTTTTGTGGGGGATGTGCATCATCCAGAGATTTTTTACATCAGCCAACTTAATTAGAAGCAATTTTTCCTTCTTTATTAAAAGAAATGCGTATTTCTGGACTTTCCCTACTGCTTTCTACTACAAAGATTTTGTGCTTGTAAAAATGGAGAACTCATGTGTGGTCTTTGACCATGCAGGGAACCTCTCTGTAATTCACAGGTTTCTTTTGGACATGAACCTGCTGCATAGAGGCTTAGTTGTCACCCATTTGGTCATTAATAGATAGTACATAACTGTTGACATTCACTCCAAATACCCCTATCTGCATTGAGCTGTGTTTTTACTATTTTCTGGGAATTCACAATGTTCCATACATCAAGTTTTAGATATTCCAGGAATATAAAATAAATAAATTGAAATAGTCAAAATAATAATAAAAAAAGACCAAAGGCAAAGATCCAAAGGCAAAACTGGTCATACCATTATCTGGAGGTCAGTCAATTCAGCTGAAATGAATCGAAATGGTTGTCCCCCATAACATGACATTCAATTAACAAATAAAATTAAACCCTTCTGTTACTGTAAAATGATACACTATAAATGTACAAATCTTTATTTTGAACTATAAACATCTTTGCCAATGATTAAAATATACAATACAAATATCATTACAGAACCAAAACTTTGGCATATTTCTTCTAACCCTCATATCATGGCTTAAGTTTATAAGTACCACTTATTAACATGAGTCACTTCATAAAGATGTCTATCCTCTGAGATCAGTATGACTCAGAGGAGCCCTGAATTCACATGCAGTGACTCTTCATAAATAGAGTCTTTCCCAGTGTACTTTTCTATGGGAATGGAATTGTTCTGATGTAGCATACACATGGCAACTTTCACAATATATATGTTATCATGGAGGTCATTTAGGCATAAGGGTACAAGATATAAAGATTCTGATTCCTTCAAAAATAAGCGTACTTAATGTATTATTATTATTGGATCCTATTTGTTTGTGGTTGGGAAAATATGTAATTTCAGCCCATGGAAACAGTGCATTTATATAACCTTTTTACATGCAACCTTTTTGAGGATACATCTCCCAGATGACATTTACCAAATATCCTGTGTCTCCTTAGAGGAAGTTTAGCAGGCACTTTAATTTTAGCAATTAAATATCCATGTTTAAGAAGCAACATCTAGAATGTTTAATTTAATCATTTTTTTTTTCATGAGCTCTTGAGGACTTCTAACCTGTTTCAACTTTTGATTACTTAGAAGTCCAAGTATACCATCACATCAGTGTTTAGGAAGAATGTTTAAATCAGCATGCACTATTTGGTGAGGTTAAGTATGCGTCTTATTTTGAGTAAGATTTTGCTAACCCTGGAGTAAAAATAATTAAAAAGTCATAAATGACCATTGCTTTTTTCTCCTTCAGTATGTGCAGATACATCTCATACAAGGTAAGAGGAAAGTCAACAATATGACTATAATCAATCAAAAGTATGTGAACTCCCACACACATAGTTCAGAGGGGTCTACACCTCCATTCCAATTTTTTTAGGGGTTTGCAAATGAAAAAAGGTTGAAAACCTTAATTCAATACCCTTTCTGGCATCCTTGTAAACCATTCTGGTTTACAAGACTTGTGAAACTATAGCTGAGTTGAGTCACCAAAGCAGTGGCCTACCCTGTCTGCCTGTTGTGGTTCTTCAGGAGCAGGGGCAGACTACATGTACAGGAGGAGTGGAGGGGGATCACTGTGCATAGAGAGTGGGGAGGTAATTGTTGACTTTCCTCTTACCTTGCAATTCTGTCAGGAAAGTAACCTTTTCTGTAAACATTATTAAAACAAAACTTGATGCCCCTTAAACTAATCTTATCAAGATAGTTCCTGTTCAAACACCATAGCTGTATGATATGGGAATAGGTTACTTCTTGGGTAATCAATTCCTAAGCTACTTATTAAAGGGCTAAGTTAGTAGTTTTATCTGCTAGGGATTTTTTAGTACTGAACTGCCCTCAGATACCAGGAGTTATCAGGATCTGTTCCTGGATTATTTTGGGGGATACTGTACATCAAGAAATATCAAGTTGGTAGTGCTGGAACCAAATCAACAAAGACACAATATGCTGGATGGCTCTTCTCTGTTCCTACCAATTAAACTATTGTGTTTGCCAAGCTGGAGAGGCAAGATCCCAAAAGAAACAGATGCAGCCATTTTCTTTAGTGTTTGTAGCTCTTTAAATGAGAAAACATTTAGTGAAGCAATATCAATAGAAGATGCAAAGAAATAGCATTATAATGATGTTGGTTCTTTCCACTGTTTGTTCTAAATGCAACTATTTCTTTATAACCATGCACACACACGTGTGTACACATACACTTCATAGCCTATATTTTGTCTTTAAATCATTTCTTTAAATCATAGGGCCTTATGCTGTTAAAGTCAATGGGGAAAAAAAGGAACACACATGACAGAAAAAATTCTTCTCCTGAATTTGATAGGAACAGATTGGACCCTTCAACCCAAAGAACTTAATCAAACCTGTTAATTACCCATACTGGAAAACAGCCCCCAATATATATACATGCATGTGACAGAAGTAGAATTTTAAGTACATGGAATACTTTTATTTCACTGAGGTATTATTAAGATAATATTAGGTTTAGGATGGACTGTAAACTCTGTTGCTCCAGAGGGAATGTCATTGTGTCCTCCTTATTCTGCATATAATAAGTTTAGATCTATTTTCTTTAAATATGATCTGTAAAGAAAGCTAAAATGTAATTTGGATCTAATTTGTCTTTATGATTTTTGAAGTTACTCTGAATGAGACGTTTTGTTTTGAGTTGACCTGGTTTCTCTTACAGATTCTTCCCCATTTTCTTTTGTTCCATTTGCCCATGCACATTTAGGGCTCGTGTAGGCTAGAAGGCTCTAAGACAGTAGATCAGTACATTCTGAAGAGGAAAGAGAATGAAAATGGATCAATTAATAAAGGATTAACCTTGGTTAAACCATTTAACATATTTGGATTGCACTTATTCTTAGGATAATGTTTAAATTTCAGTGACTAAGATTTTTAGATAAAGGAACTATTTCCTAAATGAGTCTACACATTCCATATGTTTAGTTAAGATTATAGCTAAATTTCCTTAGTCTTCCCTGAGATCCTTCAGGCAAGATTAAATAAACGCTCTTCGTGACATGCCTTCTCAGATATTCTTTATGCTTCAGATGTATAGAAGCCAAATGTTAAACTTAATTCCTCACTTGTTATGGTAAAAAGGAATATGTATATGTATATGTGTATGTGTGTATATATATAGTGTGTGTGTGTATGTGTGTATATTCAGAACTAGCAGAGCATCCAAATAAATATGAACATTTCATATTAGTGATTATATTCTGCTTACATTCACTGAAGCTAGAATATACTTGTATAACAATATAACTTGCACCCAAATTTATCTTAAAAGTGAAAAATGCTCCAATGAAGCATCACTAATATTTGTTTTAAGAATTTTGCAGTATTTTTTTCAATTCAGTTGTGGGAAATAGAATTGTTTTGCTTATGCAGTTGCATTGACTGGTATTTCACATAATACATGCATCAATGTTTAGACTTGAATCAAGCTTCCTTCAGCCAAGAATTCATTCTTATTCCATGAATGTTTTCTGAGTTACCCAAAATATTTGTGTTACATATAAATATTTAACTTGTAATATATACTTCGGCAGTAAAGGATTTCATTTAAATCATATATTTCAGTTTAATTTTCAGTCTTAGAACAGATGCATACAAAGGAATTTTATATTTAATATAGCTCTGAAAATGTGGCTCTCAACTTTGATATTCTTGTGAATATTAAAATCTGAAAATCTCTACAGCCATAATTCTTCCTCAGTAACCTCTCAGTAGTCCAAGGACATGTTCAAGAAAAACAGAAGATTCATGATAACTTTGGCGCTAGGCACAGAAAAACTTGAGCAGAAGTTCAAGATTTCTTTTATAGCAGATAAATAAACCTACTAGTTATAGTGCTACATTTCCAGACCTTTTTTATTTGGACCATGAGATTTTTCCAACATTGTCATTTATAATGGAAGTGTTTTCAGCCAGAACACTGCCATGTTTACTTTAAAAGAAATGCCTGTATTCTAACATGCAGGGAAAAATATATATTTGAGAAGTAAATGGAATTGAACTTTTTATTTTGTACAGTATCTTCATTTCAAAATGTTACTGGGGGGCATCTGCATAAACAAATGCAGTTCTTTGACTTTTCTTGCACATCTGTGTTACAGTGGTTCTCATTTTTTTAATTGCACTGTATGTTACTTACACTTTGCATTTATGGAAGATTTTTTCTTTGAGAATCACAATGTGTTTTATGGGGCCAGGGAGGTGTTTACAAATCCAGAAAGTGAGGCATGGAAGGTCCAAGTCTAAATGATTTGTCTAAGTTCTGGCAGCAAATCATTAAGAGATACTCTTTGGACTTCTTTCAACATGCTGGTCTAAGCACTATATGCCTCATTACAGAGGATTCTTGCATATTATTTACTAATAAGAAATAAGATTTTGAGTGTTCAAGAGAAAAGTTGATTAGAAATATTAGAAAATATTGTGCTTGTGTGAAGTGCTATAGTGGACAAGAAAGCTTTAATTAATATTTAGGCTTTTCTATGGTAGAATCATAGAAAATTAAGGTTGGAAGGGACCTCAGGATTCCAACCCCCTGCTCAAAATAGAACCATCCCCAACTAGATCATTTTAGTCAGGGCTCTGTTGAGCTGGGCCCTAAAAACCTCCAAGGATGGAGATTCCACCATCTCTCAAGATTACTTGTTCCAGTGCTTCACCACCCTTCTAGTGAGAGGTTTTTTCCTAATATCCAACCTAAACCTCCCTTGCTGCAACTTGAGACCATTGCTCTTTGTGCTGTCATCTGTCACTGAGAACAGTCCAGCTCCATCTGCTTTGGAACCCCCTTCAAGTCGTTAAAGGCTGCTATCAAATACCTCCCCAGTTTTCTCTTCTGGAGACTTTGTTTAGACTTTATTTACCCAGTTCTCTCAGCCTCTCCTCATAAGTCATTTGCCTCAGCCCCCAAAACATTTTTGTTGCTCTCAGCTGGACTCTCTCTCCAACTTCTCCATATCCTTTATATAGTGGGGGGACCAAAACTGGACACAGTAATCCAGATGTGGCCTTACCAGTGCAGAACAGAGCAGAATAACTACTTCCTTTGATCTGCTGACAATGCTCCTACTAATGCAGCCCAGTATACTGTTAGCCTTCTTAGCAACAAAGGCACACTGCTGACTCAAGTCCATGATATTGTCCACTGTAACCCCCCAGGTCCTTTTCTTCAGAGCTAAGCTGCTGCTTAGCTAGTCACATGGGATTGTTCTGTCCTAAGTGCAGGACTTTGCACTTG
>NW_017728995.1:39717210-39722488 GCF_001723915.1 Gavialis gangeticus
TGGTGCATGGGATTCTTCCATCCTAAAAGCGACAAATGTACCTGCAAACTGACTAGCAAACTGCTTGCAAATTGTCATGTTTGCTTCTCCCTGATCACTTCTCCCATTGTTGCTTTGACTGCCTCCTTGTATACCTCTCCTGGGCCAGGTCTGGCTAGGACCCTTTGTTAGGGTCTTTGTCACACCAAGGCATCAATCAATCATCAATCAGTCCATTCAGCTGCTTAATAGAAATGCACACCCAAGCATAGAAACCCACCAAACAGCCCTTAGGAAGCCAAGCACACTGTTACCTTCCCAGAGCAGGATCTGGTGCCTGGTTCCTCTTCCTCCTCTTGCTCCAAGCAAACTGCTTGAAAACCGGGAGTTTGCTGCTCCCCTGATCACTTTGACTGCTTCCTTATGTAACTCTCCTGGGCTTGGGCTGGCTATGCTGCTTTGTATACCAATGTAAGTATACCTAGACGTCTTCCAAGGGACGTATTGAATCTGTATATCTCTTGACTGACTTCGCTCCAACACTTTCCTGGTCAGTTCTATCCATCCTTGGGACTTCTTTAACTTGATGTGGGTGCCTGGTTGGCAGGGAGCACAGTCTAACAGTGGGAATGCTTGTGCTAAGGTCTGTAGTTGTGTAATACGGTGGTAATTTTTCCCTAACAATTTTGTAGAATTCCCTTTTTACTTGCAAGTTAGTGGAATTCAAATGATTTAAAGATAATGTAGATCTTGGGGTATCCACTTACTTACCCTGATAACTCTTTGTATTGTGTCAACAGGTCATTACATGCTTCTTGCCACTAAGACTAGGGACAGAAATTACATACAAACTGGTATAAATGATCAGAAACCAGTTCAATTCTGTAGCACAACAGAAGTTCAGTGCATATAAACTACTTTCAATATGGCTAGTACTGATTTAAGATACACTTGGTTGAATGTAGTGTCAGATTTAAATGATTTAGTTTAAACCAGCCTACAGAACTCCTGTCCCACAATCCCTCTAGATTCAAGTTAACTCACAGTCCCCCAGCATCCCAGGATGCTTTGCATCTCCCCTGCAAACTCCCCTTCCCATGCAGGGTGGGCAGGCTAGCCCTAGTCTAAGCAGTCAGCTCCAACAGAGCAGGGAGGTATGCTCTAGTGCCCCTGGCCCTTTGCCTGGGCCACTGCAGGCATGTGGCTGCATTTCCAGAATCAAGTGAATATTTGTTCACTTGCTTATCTATACAGCTTAGACTAACCTGTGAAGATTGGATCAATTCAGCCTTAGGCTTTTGACTGTTTGTACTTAGTCCTAATGGTAAAGTTCTGTAATAGCCTCTACTCTGAACAACTATCCTGAAAGAGCTGCTCATTTTTCCACTGTGGTGTAATTTATATTGATATACAAATGACATGGGTGCTGGAGCGGATGCAGGGGAGGTGCACTCATGCACTTGCACCCCCTTCCCCTCAACTTTGATTCCTGCTCCACCCAGAGATTAAAAACAACTGCTGGACAGTGCAGCATTTCTAGTCAGGCAGTGCTGAAGGAGCCAGTTGACTTGGTGGCTCATCGAATCTACCTGATCCCTTCTAAACTCTTCATTCCACAGGTATACACAACTCTTTCTTCTTTCTAACTGTCTTGATATTCTACCGATCAAGTTACCCTTTGTTCTGCAGTTCTGCTGTCTCTTAGCTTCTCTTGATAATGAAGCTCCTATTTCACAACCCTACATATTGTTTTTAACTCATTCCAATGAAATTATGCTGTATTTTTTTTGCTTCAATGTTAAATGGAATAATACAGCCTTAGGCCCCTAGTGTATTAGTAAAGCTTTTAATTTATTTGTAACCAGAGAAAAATGTGTGCTGTTTATTATGGGATGATGTACTTCACCATCTGCTCCCGCCTTCAAAATTCTAGATCGGGGTGGGCAAAATAGAGGATCTGGCGGCTGGTGGTCTTTGATAGCATTGCTTAGAACAATAGGGAGTTTAAGGCCCCACCCAGGTATGTGGGGCCAGTCATGTAGGCAAAGGAATCAGGTTCCCCCCCTCCCTCTGGAAAGTATCCAACTCAGGTTACAACTCAGGGGTTACCTGAACCAGATGGGGGCAGTGGTGTCTGCCCTCTGCAGTGACCATGGTAAGCAAATTGTCAGATAGGTAATAAGTCTGATAGCAGAGTTTGGGGAGAGAGTGAGATGGCATTTTGCCACAGACCCCACCCAACCTGTAGATATGAGCTTGTGGGAACTATAGCTACTATTCCCGCTTTCTCCCTCCACACCCTCCTCCCCCCACCGAAAAGGAAGCAGCAGCTTGAGTCTGGATTTTAGTCAACCTTTTTCCTGAGAGGCAGGTTTGTTTCCAACCAATCAACATAATGACCAGGCTATAAGATAAGGTAGAGATAAAACACCCTTCCAGCTTTATGTTGATGCTAGGCTTCTGGGAAACCAAATGTGCGAGAATTATAGTCCTCAGTAAGGGGTCTAGCACCAGTACAGTGAGGCAAGGGCTTTTCTTTGAGTAAGTACATCATACGTTCTGATTTTGTCCTTGTTCTGGTCCTATCAGGCAACTACAGTCATTATGATATTGATTGTCACTTTCCATTTCTGACTTGCAAGAAATGGCTTATATCCATGGTTCCTGAAATGTTTTAACTAGATATACCCCTGCAGTTAAGCTGAGTTTTACCCCTATTCTTGCTGTACCCCTTGCTGAAATCTTTTGTCTTTTTTAAGGCAGACAGTTCCCTGAAGTCAAAGTACTGATGTTGCATCTGCTTGTCATATGGGGCCAACTTAGGAATTCCAACATCACCTGACAGACATGAAGCTAACAACAACCTTAGACATTTAACACTTATCTTCAAGCACTGCTAACACTTCAGAGTTTACACAAAAATACAGCAGTGTATAATAACACCAGCAGAGAATTTTGCAGTGTCCATGTACAGTCCAATGCAGAGAGCAATTATGTAATATTATTTTCATTTTTATCAGTAACACATCTATATACCTGAATCCAAGATGCATTCAAATTTAAGATGACCACCCAATAAATAGACTCTATACCTAAAAAATTATAACAAATTTAATATAACATTTATAATTTTCCAGGTATGGCAGAGAAAGCAGAGCAGGGCAGTGAGGGGACAGACCTCTGCCCCTTACTCCCCCCTTACCCCTTATCTTCCTGTCCTTAACCACTTCTTGCCTGTGCCTTGCCTCTGCTGACTATCCTTCCTACCACTTGATCCTCCAGTGCCTGCTCCCACCCCTGCCACTTGCCTCTCAGCATCCTACCTGCCCTCACTGTGTGCTGCCCTGCTATCCTGATCCTTACATCCCTGTGCCTGTTTCCCTGACACCTATCCTTCCTGCTACTTATCTCTCCCTTCCCCCCCTCCCCCAAGCAAAAGTGGCAGCTCTGGGCCTGACTAGGCCAGGTTGGATCTGGAGCTGGGGCCAAAGCGTAAGGTAAGTTGTGGGGATGCAGACAGTAGTGGTACTGACTGTGCATTCACCTCTGCACTCTCCCCTGCAAGCTGCACGCTGCTGGCTTTCTCTGGGCATCCTGCCTCCCTCACTGTGGATCTCCACCTCAAGCTTTCTCCCAGCTGCATTAGTACAGCAGTGTTTAGAGTGCATTATTGTAAGAGGCCTTGTAAGAAGTCTCTGGGGTCTCAATACATCATCTCTTCCTATTGTTCCTTTTGTCTTTGTGCAATTGTTGTGGAAGCCTTTGCAAGAATGGAATCCTAATGTAAGGGTGAGATTACACATTACAGTTATACCATGTTACAAGCACTTAAAACTTGTATGATCACATATTAAGGCTCCTTAAAAAGTGCTAAGTGCCTTCTAGGTGTCTTAAAGTTATGTCACTTCAGGTAGGGATGATTTTTGAATTGTACTATGTATCTTAAATTAACTTCTGGGTGTTCACCTGACATAAAACCACAAATCTTCAGCCCTTCAGTATCCTAGGAGGCACTACTACCATATGGACTACCATCCAGGACTCTATGGCTCTGGACTAACATCTGGGGACAACTGGGCAGCAGGGCTAGGGACAGACATTCAAAGCCTGAGCCTGAATTGATTCAATCTTTGCAGGTTAGTCTAGCCTGCCTAGGTTGAACCAGTTTGCAACTGCATAGACATTCTGTCTGGACTGAGGAAATTCAGGCACATGCCTGCAGTGGCTTAAGCTAGAAAGTGGGGGGTGTTAGAGCCGTTCTCCCTTCCCTTCTACAGTGCTGAGCTGAGGGTGGGGTGTGGCCAGGCCTCAGCAGGATGCTCTGATTAGGGAAGGGTGTAAACCCCCCACTCTGCCTGCACCATCCAAGGCTTCTCCCCACTTGCCACTCAAGGGGTGGGAGTGTTGCCAGCCCCCAGCCCCGGGCTAGCACTCTGAGGCAAAGGGTGTGCATGCAGTGCATGCATCTCTTGATGGTGCTAAGCTTTTCAATCTCCCTCTCCTTGCTTCTTCATACTGTCTGCAAACCTGACAGGTGAGGGAGCCATCAGCGGGCTGGTAAACACTGTTATCAGCCCATCAACAAAACCAAAGCCTCTTTCATTAGTTTAAGCTCTTCTTAAACAGCTTTTTTCCAAGGAAGGAATGGAGGGACATTACCAGCTGACCTATTGATTAGCCCCCAAAGCCCTAAGCAGACACCGTTCTGTCTGCCTGTCCCAGTGAAATTGGACGGACACACACACCCCCCTACCTACCTCTCAGCATTAGCTAGCATACCACATCTTTAGGATCTGTGGGTCTGGGGTTTGTGCTGTTGGAGATGGGAGGGAGAGAGATGGGGGGATCCCTGATTGAGCACCCTGTTGTGCCTGCAACCTCCCCCTGAGCTCTGGCTGGGGAGCAGAGGGTGGGGCCAGCTCTGCTCTGTTGGCTGCAATGCATCTAGGATGCTGGTGGACTCTCGTTTAACTTAAACCAGGAAGGGATCTGGGACAGACATTGCATAAATCAGTTTGACACAAATCGGTGAAGTCTGGTACACCTGGTTGAATGTAGTAGTATCTTAAACAGGTTTCAGCCATTTTGAAACTGGTTTATGTGAACCGAACTTATGTTCTGTTACAGGTTTAAACCAGTTTCTGAGCACTTAAACAGGTTTATGTGCAATGTCTGTCCCTAGCGCAGGTGAATGGGGAGGGAGGGGAAAGGGGTAGTGGAGCAGAAGCAGAGAGAGAAGAGGGACAGGGGGAGATATGGAGAGGGGAAAAGGGAGGAAGAGAAAAGGGAGGGAGGCAAG
>NW_017728995.1:39727488-39730272 GCF_001723915.1 Gavialis gangeticus
ATATGGAGAGGGGAAAAGGGAGGAAGAGAAAAGGGAGGGAGGCAAGTAGAGGGGGAGCTGCTGGGCTTCCACCTCCTCTGACACCCCCTCCACCCCCCCATGAATCCTCATCACCACCTGGATTTTCCCATAAATTACTCCCCTCAACCCCTGGATACCCCTGCCACTTGAATTGAGATGGTGAGGGAGCTGCAAGGGGCCTGATCTGAGCTCTCAATCAGCTTCTCTGCCCTTGGATCACACCCCTGCCACCCTGCTTCTCTCCCACCATCAGCCAGATTGCTGCTCCACTTCTCTGATTTTCTCACACCTTACAGATGAAGGAGTGTGGGGTGTAGGAGATGCAGAGCCCTGGTTTGGCTTGTGGCAGTGGCTGTATGCTCATCTCTGGGTGGATAGTAGGGAAGGGGCCAGGGCTGCATTGTCACAACAAGTATCGGGGCCCTCACAGCTCCCCTGCCATCTGCCCAGAGGCATGCATGCATCCACTGCCAGCAACAAGCTGGGCTGGGGCTCTGCAGGCCTCGATGCAGTGGATTGTAGCCTCTTAGTTTCGTGCCACAGCCATCCTGGGCTCTGGCCAGGCTCCTGCTGCCTGCTTGGAGCCCAGGCAGTGAGGAAACTGAAAGCTGCTGCACCAAGGTCTGCAGAGCCCTGACCCAGGTCACTGCTGTCAGTGGGTGCATGCATGTTTCCAGGCAGATGGTGGGTGAGCTGCAAAGGGTCCAATCTGATCCTTTCTTCTGATCCGATCCTTGTCACAGTGCAACCCCAGCCCCTTCCTCTCATCTTCCCCAAGGCACACATGCCAAGCAAAATGCCTTCACGTGCCATGCTCTGGCATGCATGCTAAGGGTTGCCAATCCCTGCCTTAGACTTAACATGTGCTAATTGTGAGGTGTAATATCTGTAGGCCTTACATCACTGGGCCTACAGGTAGGAAGAACATAGGAAGAATTTCCAAAATCAGTACCTTCACAATTATTTTTAAAATAAAAACATAAAAAGACAATTTGGTGAAACGATCAATTTCTCAACTGTTTTCTCAGGAATTAAAATTAAACACTTTGTATATACATTGAAATTATCCTGACACCCAAAGGACCAAGCCCGGTGAAATTTACAACAGACACTGGTGTTGTTCAGATACTTGAGTAGAAGATGCTCAGCACTTTTAAAAAAAAATCAGTCCCAAAGCTGTAAATTTTGGTCATGCTACTGAGTTTTCCCAAGTGCAAATCTACAGGAGCGCTATAGATTTAAATTTTCCTGGTAGCATATTAAAGAAGTAGCTATATATTTCTAAAGTTATTAAATATGCCAGTACTTAGACACTGGTTTGTTTTTACCCATGTATGACAATTCAAGAGCATTCTTTTTCTTCTTACATGCATACAAATTTCACTATATACACGTATGGAAAATGACAGTATCTGGCAGTAGCATAACTAAGTGGGGGCACAACTCAGTGTGGGGTGCAAAAATAGCAATCCCCACAGCTACTGGCCGCCATTGCTACCATTGCTGGCAGCCCAACCATTTTTGCTGTCCAGCATGCAGAATTGCTGTATTATACCTCTGCAGTCTGTGACATTCATAAAGATCTAACATTGTAACATTTGTTATATTTTTATCAATACGAAGCTTAGAAAGTTTCCCTCCACATACACTCCCAGAGGTATCCCTTTGGGATGTACCACTTCTTGACTCATTTGGTCTTTTTCCATCTTCTTGATTGTGTAGCAGGTTTACCTTTCAGAGCTTGGGTTGAGTCCCAGGCTCAGGATTCTGCTGTTTTGATTGGTGAAGCCCATCCACCAATCAGGATTCAGCCAAAGGAGTGAAGCCCTTTTCCTGAGGGGTGGGGGAGAGGAGCTTCATGGACCTAATTGTAGACTGCAACCCTGTCAGGTCTGGAAGACTTCAGGGGTGGAGCCCTGAAGAGTATATAAAGAGCAGTGTGCCTAGCATGAGGGGAGACACAACGGGGGAGCTGTAGATGGAAGATTGGAGTGAGAAAAACTGGGAACGAGCTGCCTTAGTGGCGAATAGCCCTGAGCTCCTGAAGATTTCTGGGAGGGTATGAGACCCTCGGGCTCAACATGGTGTGCATTTTGACACATGGAGCTCGGGCTCTGGGAGTTGCGAGCAGTGGCTTGAGCCTGCAACCCTGAAGGGCTAGTGGGCCACATGTGTGCGAGCTAGTGCATGGGGCAAGGGCCTTGGGAGCCATGGTGAGGCAGCTCAGGCCCCATCTCCAGGTCCCATGGTGCGCAGGGTGGTATATGAGGGAGCAGAACCAGGGAACAGCAGAGGCTGCTCAGGTTAGTCACCCAGCTTGAGGCCAGATGGCCAGAGCCTGAAGGGCCTGGCCTTTGCTAAAAGAGCCCTCAGTGCCAAGAGCCAGGGCATAGGGAAATAGTAGTGCTTCAGCGTGAGACTCAGGAGCCAGCAGCGGCACTGCACCAGCTGAGAAGAGCTGAGCCCTTGGTGCCCAGAGTGGGGCACAGGGTGGGGAGGAGCCCAGTGGTGTGGGCAAGGACTGAAGGGGCACTCCAGTGGCAGTGCAAAGGAGACCTCAGTGAGCTGTACCTTGACCACCACCACCTGAGGGAATGAGAGTCACTGGGCCCTTGAGTTCCACAGGGAAAAGACATTTGGGGCATGCAGGCCCATAGAAGGGGCTGAGTGAGCAGCTCCTCGCCCAGTCAAGACCCTAAGGGGAGGGGCCCCTGGTGCTTCCTGGATGCATTCCTCCTCCCCCCCCCAGCCCCCCCCCAAGAC
>NW_017728995.1:39730299-39747718 GCF_001723915.1 Gavialis gangeticus
CCAATCAGGATTCAGCCAAAGGAGTGAAGCCCTTTTCCTGAGGGGTGGGGGAGAGGAGCTTCATGGACCTAATTGTAGACTGCAACCCTGTCAGGTCTGGAAGACTTCAGGGGTGGAGCCCTGAAGAGTATATAAAGAGCAGTGTGCCTAGCATGAGGGGAGACACAACGGGGGAGCTGTAGATGGAAGATTGGAGTGAGAAAAACTGGGAACGAGCTGCCTTAGTGGCGAATAGCCCTGAGCTCCTGAAGATTTCTGGGAGGGTATGAGACCCTCGGGCTCAACATGGTGTGCATTTTGACACATGGAGCTCGGGCTCTGGGAGTTGCGAGCAGTGGCTTGAGCCTGCAACCCTGAAGGGCTAGTGGGCCACATGTGTGCGAGCTAGTGCATGGGGCAAGGGCCTTGGGAGCCATGGTGAGGCAGCTCAGGCCCCATCTCCAGGTCCCATGGTGCGCAGGGTGGTATATGAGGGAGCAGAACCAGGGAACAGCAGAGGCTGCTCAGGTTAGTCACCCAGCTTGAGGCCAGATGGCCAGAGCCTGAAGGGCCTGGCCTTTGCTAAAAGAGCCCTCAGTGCCAAGAGCCAGGGCATAGGGAAATAGTAGTGCTTCAGCGTGAGACTCAGGAGCCAGCAGCGGCACTGCACCAGCTGAGAAGAGCTGAGCCCTTGGTGCCCAGAGTGGGGCACAGGGTGGGGAGGAGCCCAGTGGTGTGGGCAAGGACTGAAGGGGCACTCCAGTGGCAGTGCAAAGGAGACCTCAGTGAGCTGTACCTTGACCACCACCACCTGAGGGAATGAGAGTCACTGGGCCCTTGAGTTCCACAGGGAAAAGACATTTGGGGCATGCAGGCCCATAGAAGGGGCTGAGTGAGCAGCTCCTCGCCCAGTCAAGACCCTAAGGGGAGGGGCCCCTGGTGCTTCCTGGATGCATTCCTCCTCCCCCCCCAGCCCCCCCCCAAGACCTCATTGGAAGGAGGAATATCCCTTGCCATGGGTCATGGACTATATTAAAGAGTAGATGTTATTAAGATTGTTTATGATTGCACTTTATATTCTTATATTAAGATTTTGTATTGTGATGTTGTATTGTGTGATGCTGCTGAAACTGTTTATTTGTGATGGGTAAATAGTGCTGTTATAGGACAGAGTAATTTCTGAAAAACACCCTGTTGATTTTTCTTGAATGTTAGGTCCTCTAACTGTGTAGGGGCCCATTTGATGCTTATCATCCTGCATTGAAGAAAGAGGGAACTGTTCCTCTGTAGGGGTAAAATCACATTTCTCGTGTTATATTTTTCATGACCCTTTAATTGAGTACGGGTTCCCCACTGTGGGGTGCAGAAGCTGTGGGTTCATTGTGGATATATATTGTTTTCCCTGGGGGTTGTGGTTGGGAGTGATTCTCCCACAGTGTTATTTAGGGTTTGACCTTGGTTATTGGTTAATGTTCTTTGTGTAAATATATGTATATGATATTTAGTTTATGTTTATGTATATTATATGTTAATAAATACTGTAGATAGTTAAGAGCCTGTCTCAAGACTAACTCTATAGAGGTAGGAGAGAACCACGAGTCAGTGGTGATGACCCCTGCCACAGCACCCTCACCTCTCACCACTCCCTTGTGATTGGGATCAGGGCACACCCTTGGGTGTACTGGGGCTGTACTTGTATTGCCTGTCTTTCATAATAAGACGGTGTTTTTTGGTCAATGATTATATTACATTTTGACACCAGAACTGCATCCTTAGAGCTGCACAATAAAATGTACACATCACACAGTATTCAATACATTTGCATTGAGCAGCAGTCACATTTCTGTTACTCAAGCTGTTGTGCATTACATCTGAGGTGCACCTGGTTTCTTCTTACTTGCCTAAAACCTTGCGGGAGCTTAAGGCCAGATGGAGGCTGCCATTGTACTATAAAAGATTCTTTTCTTTTGGTTATTATTACTCAGCCCCTGTTGATCACACAGGCAGTAGGATTCTGCACACACACAGCTCACTCCAGGGAAACTTCATTATTTCCACTGCAGAGAAAAGGGTCAGTTGATTGTTTGCAGTTGTCTGCTGGCTTTCATTCAGCTGTGTGTGCAGTCATAGTCTCTATATGACATAAGTAGCATATACTGCTGACTCAAACAATTAATTCCTTACTGCTGTAGAATGCAGCAGGGTGAAGGTAGAGATCCTAGATATGATGAAACAGCTTACTTTTTCAATTTCAGGGACTTTATTCCAAACCTGAAGAGATGATGTATAGCTATATGCAAATACACACAAGTTTAGGGGCTAACCCTAGTATGATATTGTACCTAATTTGGCTACCAGAGCTGGATACATGTAGTTAATTCTCATGACAGTAAACATAAGTGACCTGTGCCAGGATCAAACTTTAAAGCTTGCTTTATACAGTCCATGTTTTAATAGTTTTGAACTGTAGAAGTGTCTTTTTAAAAAATAAATATCAGTATCTTACTTGCAGAGTCAGTCTTAATAGTTTTAGAACAAATTGCTTCTGCCACCATAGCAGTGAATCTGGGCCCCAGACCAAAGGGGGCAGACTTCTTTATATTAAGTTCGTTAAATGAGATGTCGGACAATCGCACTGCCCATAGGAAACAGCCGCCTCCTAATACTGGCAATGTGCAGTGAACATTTCTGCAATAATTCACATTTTCTTTCTGATTCCACCAGTAGAACATTGTAAAACCTTCTAAATGGTAAGGAAAAACCCACTGCTTACTTTTTAAATCCTTAGATATAAGAAACCCTAGTTTCATCCAATGCCTCTCTCTAGGGTGCTTTCTTTTCAAAACACAAACAACATGCCTTTCTGTGTTAGAAACTGCTTGATTTTAGTGTGGAAAAAGTACAGATTAAAGAAAGCCCCTTCCAAGACTTAAAAAAAAGAAAAACATAGCAAATTTAAAATATTTTCTTATCCCTGTTCCTTAATCATAAACAAAAGAATTTTAAATAGCTAATCCAAGTCTCACCGTTTCTGCCACTTGCTTGTTAGACAAACTGGCTGGGGCTTAAAGTCAGATAACCAGACCTTGTGTGTCTAAGTTTTTAATGTAAAACTATCATAGAAGGAGAAGGGGACTGTTATTTTCTGCCAGAGGTACCGAAATGCCTGCCTTCTTCCTCATACTTTGAGGAAGGTCAGATGCTGAGTCAAATTTTCTTCTTTTTTCTCTTTCACTACTATCTTTTGTTTAGACAAATACATCCTAGGGAAAATTTGGATTTAGGTTATGAGCTGGCAACTCAGTCTTATCTCAGTTTTCATATCAGATGGGAAGGCTCCAGTAGTCCTGAGAGTGACAGTCATGGTTAATGTCTCCAATAGGGCCTTTTTGCTATCTTTTCCCATAGTTGTGTGACAGGTGCATTCCACATACACAATAATGTATTAGTTAGATTACAAGCATAACAGGAAGTGCCAATTTATGATGCCTCATCAGAATAATTATTCAAGTAGTAACACATCCCTTTCAATAAATTCTGTGGGTTGGCCTCTAGAAGTTTCTTTAAAAAGAAAACAAAAAACAACAACAGCTAAATTTTGGGCTGAGAATGACACATTGATTTGAGAAATCAAGAGCTGTCTCTTGATAGGGATATTAATTTAACAAAGAATCATTAAATAGTGTTATTTTTGATGAAGTGTCTGCCAGCGTGGCAGAGATTTCTAAATTACTTCAATATCCTTGGACAATCTCCTCTCCTGTTTTTGAAGTTTTTAGTTTGTATCCATTGGCTCCCACAAATATATTAAGCTCATATTCCCAGTGTACTAAAATAATTAATACCAATACCCTACAAAGGTCTCCAAGTCCTCAGAAGCTCTTAGAATATCTGTTTTACATATATTTGTTCCATCCTCACTTTCTACTGATTTTAAAAGAGCTATTTTACCAAAGGTTTTCCATTGGCTTGTTTAGCTTTTCTGAAGCCACAATCTACAGACCATCAGTGACCTGCTACTCAATCCCAAATGGTTACCATTTTAAATCATTTGCATTTTAAATTGTTTAAAATCGTCTTTACAGGTGGATGTATGGGGGGAACAAAGGGAACCATTGGGGGACAAATTTCCTTCTTTCCCTTCTTGGCTTGGCTGAAATTTGTAAATGGCTATATGCCAAAATCGAGTGGACCAGTCAAATCCTAATAACTACCTAAAATGTCTATCTACATTAATTATATTCTAGATTAAGATAACTGGAAACAGAACATAAACTGCAAATGGACTTATTGATGCTTTGTGTTTTCATTGTTCACTCAAGAGGCCAGGTGGAGTCCAGGCTGAGAAATTTTCCCAATCCACATATCGGAACAGGCAGTATCACAGAATCATAGAAAATTAGGGTTGGAACGGACCTCAGGAGGTCATCTAGTCCAACCCCCTGCTCAAAGCAGGATCACTCCCAACTAGAGCATCCCAGCCAAGGCTTTGTCTAGCTGGGTATTAAAAACCTCCAAGGATGGAGATTCCACAACCTCTGCGGGTAACCTGTTTCAGTGCTTTTTACTACCTGCCTCATGAAAAAAGTTTTTCCTAATATTTAACCTAAATTTCACTTGTTTCAACTTGAGACCATTGCTCTTTGTTCCATTATCTGCTACCACTGAAAATAGTCCAGCTCCATCCTCTTTGGAACCTCCCCCTACAGATAGTTGAAGACTGCTATTAAATCCCCTCTGTCTTCTCTTCTACAATAACCCCAATTCCCTCAGCCTTTCCTCCTAACTCATGTGCCTCAGCCCCCTAACCATATTTGTTGTCCTCTGCTGGACTGTCTCCAATTTGCCACTGGAAACAGTACTCCAGATGCCCCCACCAGTGCCAGATAGCAAGAATAAGTTTCCTTGATCTGCTGGCAACACTTACTAATGCAGCCCAGTATGCCATTGGCCATCTTTGAAACATTGTTGGCTTATATTTAGCGTATTGTCTACTGTAACCCCCAGGTCCTTTTCTGCAAAGCTGCTGCTTAGCCAGCTGGTCCCCAGCCAGTACTGGTATATGGGACTGTTCCATCCTAAGTGCAGGACTTTTGCACTTATCCTTGTTGAACCTGATGGGATTTCTTTCCTGCCAGTCCTCCAATTTGTCTAGGTTACTCTGAATCCTAGCATTACCTTCCAGTGTATCTACTACAACTTTCAGCTTGGTGTCATCTGTGCACTTGCTGAAGGTGTAATCCATTCCATCTTCCAGATCATTAACTGGCCCCAGAACAACCCCCTGGGGCAATGCACTTGATACTGGCTGCCAGCTAAACTTTGAGCCATTCATTACTACCCATTGAGCCCAACAATCCAGCCAGCTTTCTATCCATCTTACAGTCCATTCATCCAACCTATACTTCCTCAGCTTGCTTGCAAGAATGCTGTGGGAGATGGTATTAAAAGTCTTGCTGAAGTCAAGGTATATTATGTCTACTGATTTCCCCACATCCAGAGAGCCATTTATCTCATCACAAAAGGCAATTGGATTGGTCAGGCATGACTTGCCTCTGGTGACTCTTCCCAAGTACCTCCAAGTGCTTAGGAATTGATTCCTTGAGGACCTGCTCTATGATTTTTCCAGGGACTGAGGGGAGACTAACTGGTCTGCAGTTCTCCAAATCATCCTTCTTCCCCTTCTTAAAGATGGGCACTATATTTGCCTCTTTTTCAGTTGTCCAGGACCTCTCCCAATCACCCTGAGTTTTCAGAGATAATGGCTAGTGGCATCAGCCAACTCTCAACACCTGAAGGTGCATCATGTCTGGCCACCACTGACTTGTACATGTCCAGCTTTTGTAAATAGTTCCTACCCTGTTTTTTGCTACTCTTGGCTGCTCACCTTCTCCCCAAACTGTGTTGCCAGGTGCAGTAGTGTAGGACCTAGTCTAAAATACCACCAGCCCTCCTGGATTCCTTTCCCTTTCAGACTGGTCTCCCACAGGATTCTGCCCATCAGTTCCCTGAGTTGAAGTTTGCTTTTTTGAAGTCCAGGGTCTTTACTGTACTGCTTTCCTTTCTTCCTGTCCTCAGGATCCTGAACTCAATCATCTCATGGTCACTGCTGTCCAACTTACCATCCACTTCTACATTCCCCACCAATTCTTCCCTGTTTGTGAGCAGCAGGCCAAGAAGAGCATGGCCCCTATTTTGACTCCAATGCTTGCACCAAGAAGTTGTCCCCAATACTCTCCAAAAACTTCCTGGTTGCCTGTGCACTGCTGTATTGCCCTCCCAGGAGATGTTAGAGTAATTGAAATCCCTCATGAGAACCAGGGCCTGTCATGGGTGACTGGTGCCTCTTGAGTCAGGGGGGGAATGTGCCCCCCTCTCCAGAGACCAGTCAGTGACTGGGGGTGGGGGGGAACGTTATTCCAATCATGTTATAGTTCCATGATTGTGTGAAGACTTCCAATTCTTTCTGCATGTTTCCCAGGCATTCATGTGCAGACACCCATGCTGAGGTAACTAGCCTATTGTCCAATTTAATTTAATTTTCCAGCTACCCCCTCAATAACACTGACTTTTTTATTTAAATGTAGTTGGTTAGGTAGGACATTTTATTTACCTGACACCCTTACCTTCACCTTTGGTAGTTACAGTGCCTACCAGTATAAAAGTTATCAATCATTGGCTGTAGTTGCTGATATGATTCAGTAATAATGGTCACTGGTCCAGTAACTAAAGACGGAGACATTTTTTTTAGTGATGCAATTAACACCGAAATAATACCATCTAGGCATCTATTCTCCAATGCCATGTTCTCTTCTGATAATCCCTGACAAAACAATTTAGCATTGTGTGGGATTTTGTTTAAAGACACCAGCATATGTTGAAGCACCTAAGCTGAGATGGTAAAATTCTTCATTTCAATAAAGCTGTAGAACACCATGATCCTTGCTTATACACCATCTGAAGTCAATTTAAGTGCATTGCTGAGGACTCAAGAAGGGGTACCGGGAATGGAGGAAAATACTAAGATCAGTTTATTTAGCGTAGGGAAACAAAGGCTGAACAGAGATGCAGTGTCTTTCTATAGATACATTAGTGAGAAGAATAAAAGAGAGCTAGTTAAGTTAAAGGACATTGCTGCCACAAGAGCAAATGGTTATAAAATGGTTGGAAATTAGAAGTAAATTTCTAATGAGTAGAGCAGCCTATGGGGATCAATAGGTTCCTTTTCCCCACTTCTAACTGGTTGGAGTTTGTTGAATTGTGTAAAGGTTTTTAAGATGTTTTTTGCCTTGATAGCTAGGGATATGACTATATGACATAGGAAGTCTCTTTCCGTTCCTTTTACTATGTTCCCATAAGAGAGGGAGTGTTCATAAGGCTATCCCAGAAACAGGATTTTTGCGGAGAGGGTAAATGTTAAAATAGCAGATGTGTGAACAAATGCTTACCCTTATGCGGATACACTAAGATTCATGGTGTATCTCAAGATATTGGTAAAGGGACCAAGTTCCCCTGTTGCTCCATGGTGTGAAAATTCCAGGTATTTAATGGAATAATTTAAATGGAATACATGTAAAGCTCAAGGAGTTTCCTGGTTGGTAAACACTTTCTTTTCTTTGTGGGCTGCGGTATGCCTCTAAAGGAGTAGATTAGTGTTAACCCCATCATATACTGCCAGAAGAAATACAAGTAGTATTTCATCAGTAGGCTCAAAGGCAAAAAGTCCCTCAAAAAATAAATGCAGTTCCAAGCTTAATCAAATACATTCAGCAACCTTGAAGATGTGACTTCACTGATGCATTGTAACAAGCACATTGTTTTCCACAATGTAGTGATTAAAGGTTTTGTTCGTTGATGTATTCTTTTCTAATTCATCTCATTCTTTCTTGTTCTTCAGTTGGTGCCGTAGAAGAAATTTAGCTCTTGGTTGTTTATATTTTCTTTCAGTTTCTCTGTTTGGAGATGTATAACCACTTACTCATTAGCTGAAAACCTTATAAAATAGCATTGTTCCAACTCCAGACACACATGGTTTTCAGAGCTAACATTCAGGATGAAATAAAGCTTCAGGGCATATTTCTCTATTTTTAGCCAGTCAAATTGAGTTTCTAAGCTACTGACACTCAATATAGTGAATAACAATATAACTACTGCTTTCATGTTAAATTGGAAGGCCTGTGACAAGAAATAAAGTGGGGGTAGTAGGTCTTTAATAAGTATGGGGGTGGTCAGGCATTGGAACAGGCTACCTAGAGAGATTGTGGAATTTCCATCCTTGGAAACTTTTCAGAGTAAGTTAGACAGAAACTTGGCTGGAATAATTTAGTTAGGGATGATCCTGGTTTGAGCACAGGACTGTACTAGATGACCTTGTAAAAGTCCCTTTCCTATGATCCTATAATCCACAATCCTAACCCTAATCCATTCTATTTTAGTGTTCCAACCCTAACCTTAACTCATAAAGCGCTAACTGCTACAACCCTAGCCCCCTAATTGAGGAGTCCTTCCATACCATTGGCAGCAATCCCTTCATTTGTGGATGATCTCTACCATGACTTATCGATGAATCTTGAGATGACACAAGAGTCTAAACCTTGAGCCACAGATCCATCCACAGAAGTTGCAGCTCTTTCCACAAAGAAGAGTAGGCTGCAGGTTGGGATTCCTCTCCTTTTCCTTCTTCCACTCTCTCTTCTCTACTTTAAGGGAAAGATACTTTACCTCAAAATGAGTTGATGTTTGGTTGAGGTTCCAGCACCATTAAAACCAGTTAGCAGACAGCTTCTTCCATAGGCAGAGAGAGGAAAAAGATTGGGGGGGCTGAGCACTTGTGCACACGTGGCCCCCCCCCCTCCTCCAGCAGGAGAGTCTGTGGGTGAAGGGGAAATGGCCACAGGTGCAAGGCTATGGCAGTGAGGTGTGGATGCAGGGAGCAGAGGCTGAGCCCAGCTGCAGCCCACTCATGCCCCATGCAAAGATTGGGGGCCCAGTGCCATCCCTGCCAGCCTTTGGCTTTCCAGCACCATGCCAGTTCTGAGGATCCACCAGGCTGCACTGGGCTTGGGGCCTGCTGGGCTCATGAAGCCACCCCTTACTGCATGCCCAGGGTTGTTGTCTGGCACCGGTGGCCCCCACAAACCACTACCGCACATTGGCTCCAGCCCTGCACCACCCAGTGGGGCCCAGACTGGGGTCAGCCTTGGCTGTAACACCAGGCCAGACAGGATGGAGCCCCTGGGACCTGGTCCCTGGGAAGAACCTAGCACAGCCTGGCACCTCCTTCAGGAGTGCAGGTGGATGGCTCCAGCTACTGCACACACCATGGGGGAGCAGGGGGAGAGTGGGCACATCCAACCCTTCTTGTCTCTCATACTGCACCCCTGGATGAGCTACTGGGCTCTGATTGCCCCATGACCCGGTCTGGCTGGGGCCCCCTTCCCGGTCAATCAGGCCAGACCAGGTCATGGGGCAATCAGAGCCCAGTGGCTTCTCCAGAATCAGTGCAGCAGCAGGGAATGAAGGGGGGGAATGTGATCCCCTGATTTTTGCACAGGGCAGGGGAGGGCCACAGCTGGGCACAGCCTCTGCTCCCTGAGTCTCCGCCATGTGTGTGCCCCTCCTCCCCTATGGCTGGGCTGCTCTCCAGCTATATTTGCTGCCCTGAATTTGGCGGGGGAGCTGAGTGCTGTTGGCGCCCCCTTCCACCGCCTATGGCTCCTTCCAACTCTTTATGTCAGCATCCATTTTCTTCAGTGTGTCCTTGTAACATTTCCTCTGGCAACCTCAAGATCTCAGTTTATTACTAAGATGGGAATAAAGCACTTGTTTTGAGAAAGTCAGGCATCCGCACACAATGTTCAGAACAGTGGAGTTAGTGCTTGAGGATCACCTACTCAATGCTGGTGACATTGGCTTTAATAAGGATGCTGGCATTTGTGTGGCGATCTTCCCATTTGATGTGGAGGACTTTCTGGAGGCACCAATGGTGATACCTCTTCAGGCTCTCTTCAGTAGGTCACCCACCTCTCACATCCATAGAGGAGGGTGGGGATGATGACTGCATTGTAGACCAGGATCTTGGTGTCTTTCTGGAGATTGTGGTAAATAAAGACACACTGAAGCAATTTCTCAAAGGAGGCACTTGCGTACTAGATTGTGTTTTGGGTCTCCTCATGAATGTTTACTTTCTGAAAGAGGTGGCTACCAAGGTAGGGGAAGTGTTCAACTAGCTCCAGGATCTTTCCCTCAATAGTAATTTGGGGAGGCGGGGGTCACATTCAAGCTCTGATACAGCTCTTCAGTGTTCTAAATTTTGAGAGAGGCCCAGAGTTAAATAGGCTTCTCAGAAAGATCCAGCATAGTTTGGAGATTTTCTTCAGTGTGCACAAAGATGCTGCAGTCATCAGCACACTGAAAGTCAAGGATGGTTGTTTTGAGTATTTCGGTCTATGAACAAAAATGACCCAGATGGATAGAAGGCTCCTACATTTGGTATTCAATATCAATTCTGCAAGGAAGGCAGCCCATAATGAGAACCAGGATGACTATCAAAAAATGAAAAATGGAGTTGGGGTGATGATGCATCTGTGCTTGACTTCATTTTCAATGACAAATGGATTTGTTTCTGATACACTATATAGAATGGTTGCAGTCATCTTGTCATGGAGAAACCTCAGGAACTTGATTTAATTTTCAGAACATCCAAATCTGGCCAGTACATTCCAGGCCTTAGTAAGGTCAATGAGCCATATACATGTCGTGATGTAGTTCCTGATACTTTCCTTGGACCTGGCGGGCAGCAAAGGTTTTGTCAATTGCCCTATGGAATGGTCTGAAACCATACTGAGATTTCAGCAGGACTTCCTCACCAAGAGGTACAAAACAATTCAGAAGGGTGCAGGTGAGGATTTTCCCTGCTGTGGAAAGGAGGGAGATCCCTAAATAGTTTTCACACACAGACTTATCACCTTTCTTGAAGATAATCATGATGTTGGCATTCCTCAGGTCCCCAGGGATCACTTCATTGTTCTAAAAATTCTTAGATTCTCAGTACCAGTTCCTTGCCACCATGCCATGCAGTCTAGCAGCTTTGTTGTTCTTGGTTTCCTTGATGGCATACCAGACCTCTAGGAAAGGAGGGTTGGTGAGGAACAAGGATCCTGGTTTTCTGTTTCCCATGGAAAAACAGAGAAAACCACAGATTTTTATCAGAGAAAACATGGATTTTCCCTTTTAGAAGAGAAACCCATGGATTTCTCCCTTTTGCAAAGAGCTCTGCAGGCTGGCAGAGTTCCAGCCTCTAGGAGTTGTTTGCAAAAGGGGCAGGGAAACCCTCAACCCTGCTGGGAGTGGAAGGAAGGGGGGAAGGGCAGGGCCCGACCCGCACACTTATCAGAGGCTGCTTCAGGCTCACGCTTCTTACTGGAGGTAAGTGGGGTTTGGGGGTTGTGGGGCAGGGCTAGGGAGGAAGCTGACTGGGGCTGAGAGAAAAGGGAGGTTTGCAGCCAGCCAGGCACTCTAGCTGGGAGGGGGTTTGCAGACTCCCCGCTCCCTGCCGGAGTGCTCCGCTGGCTGGAAACCGTCACCGCTCCTGGCCAGCTGCAAATCTCCCCGCTCCCTCAGCCCACAGCCAGCTTTGGCACTCCCCAGCTAGACACTCCAGCTGGAACGGAGGGTTTGCAGTTGGCCTGGAGTGGCAGGGTTTTTCAGCCAGCCAAACACTCTGGGTGGGAGCAGGAAGGCCGGAGTGCCTGGCCAGCTGCAAACCCTGGGTCACAAAAGCTGTGCTCCCCACCCTGCTGCCCTCTCCCAGGCTCTCCAGAGTGCAGTGTGTGTGACTGGCACAGCAGGACACAGTGGGGCCATGCACAAAATCTGCCTGCCACTGCAATCTCCATGCTGCCCTGGCCACACTTCCTCTGCATGCATGGGGGCAGTGCACATCTGCCATGCCCGACCCCCACACACATCTGTGCAAAGCTTCGGATCATGATTTGGGTTCAGAGATGATTCAGATGATTTGTAGGCCAAATCTATGAATCTGAATTGAATCACTGGATGCTTTAGGCTTTCTGAATCGATTCGGAGCTTCCGAATCGAATCAGAAAAGATTCAGAGATTTGGCCATAGGGTACAATGGGGAATCAGTTAAGTATATATAACTGTGTTGTCTTTTGTCTGATTCAGATGGAACTTGCAGGGATGGTAGCCACTTCTGAGAGCATTCCATATGCCAAGGGTCAAGATGATAGGTGCAGGGGTTGCTGAGAAACTGCTTCTGAAATCCCTGAAAGCAAAACTCATGTCACGTGTGTGTTAAGCCACAGTGGAGTCAAAACTGCAGAAATGCTAGCCCCTGGTGAGGCCACAAAGCCTGTCAAGTTTCAAGGAGATAGGTGCAGGGGTTTGGGGGAAACTATACCTCAAACAAAACTCATGACATGGGTGACACTGTGTGTGTTAAGGCGCAGAAGGGTGAAAGCTGCAGGCCTGCTAGCCCCTGCTGAGGCCATGAATCCTGTCAGCTGTCCGAGGGATGGGTACAGGGGTGTCTGGGTTCTGGGGCCCTGTACTTCTAGCTGCTGACAGGGAAAAGTCATGTCATAGGTGCTCATTTGCCTGTCAGCAGCTAGGAGTGCAGGGTCCCAGAGCCCCCTGCACCCATCTCCTTAACAGCCAGCAGGCTTCATGGCCTCAGCAGGGGCTAGCAGGTCTGCAGCTGCCACCCTGCTGCTCTTTAACACACACACTGTCACCCATGTCATGAGTTTTTCTTGTCCGCAGCTTGAGGTAGTTTCCCCCAAACCCCTGCACCTATCTCATTGAAACTTGGCAGGATTTATGGCCTTATCAGGGGCTACCATTCCTACAGTTTTCACCCCACTGTGACTTAACACACACACATTACATGAGTTCTGCTTTCAGGATTTTGAGGTACAGTTTCTCAGAAACCCCTGCACCTATTATCTTGAAACATGGCATGTGGCATGCCTCAGAAGAGGTTACCAGCTTGGCAAGTTTTTCCAAATCAGCCAAATGACAACAAAGTTATAGAAGTTTGATTGATTCCCCATTATACTCTATGGCCAAATCTACAAATTGGCTCCAAATCTTCCAAAGCAATTTGGACAAATTGAATCAAAAAAATGATTTGGATCTCCGAATCGAATCTCTGGCATCTGAATTGGCTGAATCCAAATTCTAATCTGAATCGAATAGTTTCCTATTCGCACAGGCCTAATAGCTACCCCTAGATTGTCCCTGACCAATGCATATCCAACCTTTTCTTGAAGGTTGGAGATTCCACAATTTCCCTAGGCAATCTATTCCACTGCATCACTGTTCTGACAGTGAAGAAGTTTTCCCTGATATCCAATCTAACCTACTTTGCTTCAACTTCAAGCCTTTGGTCTACGTCCTACTCTCTTCAGCAAGAGAGAAAATATGTTTCTCCTCCTCTTTATGGCAGCCCTTCAAGTATTTAAAGATTGCTATCATGTTCCCTCTTAAGTGCCCTTTCTACAAGCTGAATATGCTTATTTCCTTCAACCTCTACTTGTATGACTTACCTTCCAAGACCGTTATCATTTTTTCACCTGCCTTTGGACCCTCTTTAACTTCTCCGTGTCATTTTAAAAATGTGAAGCCCAGAACTGCACACAGTACTGTAGATGAGGCCTAACCAATGCTGAGTTAAGAGACACTATCACCTCCTGTGTCTTGCATTTAATACTTCCATTCATCCCCAAACCATGTTCATCTTTTGTGTAGCTGCAGCACACTATCAGATATGCCTAGATCCTTCTCAGTAGTACTGCTATCCAACCAGCTGTAACCCATTTTGTTGCTGTTTTTTTAAAATTATTCTTCCCAAGGTGTAGCACCTTGCATTTGTGTTAGCATTGGACTTTAGCAAGTTAGCTTCCGACCTTTCCAATCTGTCAAGATCCTTCTGAATTGCACTTTTGTCATCCAATGCATTTGCAATCCTTCCCTGTTTTGCATCACCTGAAAACTTGCTCACAAAGCTTTTTGTGCCAGCATCCAAATTATTAACATACATGTTGAACAACACTGAGCCAAGGATAGACCCCTGTGGGACTTTACTTGAAACCTCCTGCCATTCTGACATGGATCCATTTATTGTTACCCTTTGCTTGTGGCTATTGAGCCAGTTGTCTATCCACCTTTATAGAAGTTTTGTCCAGCCCACATTTCTCCAATTTGTTAATGAGAAGGTCATGTTGGGACCTTGTCAAAAGCCTTGCTGAAGTCCCAATACAATATATCCACAGCATTCTCTTCATCCACCCAATATTTACTTTGTCAAGGAAGGAGATCAAGTTTGTTTGGCGTGATTTGTGTTTAGCAAATCCATTCCGGGTGAAACTACATGTGCTATTAATGTGCAATAAGCTTTCCATGGGAGCATGGTTACACATGTACCCACTGGGAGCCAATTTGCCAATTCAGTGCAGTGCTACTTCTGCCTTGCTCTGCCCCACTACCCAGGATTCCCTGGGTGCCAACCCTGGGCTGGCAGGGGCACCATGGTCAGGCCTCAGTTCTTGGGGGAGCTGTCCCACCTGCAGAGCAGCTGCTTCCCAGCCCTGCACCCCAATCAGGGAGTGGGGCTGGGAAACAGCTGCTGTGGGAGGGAAACAGCTGCAGTTTCCCAGCCCCCAGCTGCCTGGGCTGACTGGGAGCAATTTGCTTCTTGTTAGCCTTTTACACATGCACTACTGAACAGTTAATCTGTGGTATGTATAGGTAGTAGCCAACTGTGCAGTAGACTAATTTACTGTGCAGTAAATGCTGCATATTTGTAGACTGTGATACTTGTGGTACTGTAATCTACTGTGCAGTAGATTATACTATTGTGCAGTGAAGCATCTTGTGTAGATGTGCCAGCAGGGTGCTTGTGATCAGCTTTTCGTCCTCCAGATGCTTGCAGATTAATTATCTTTAAATATGTTCCAGTAACTTGCCAGGTATTGAGGTGAGACTAACTGGTCTGTTGTTCCCTGTGTAATCCTTCCAGCCTTTTTTAATGAGTGGGACTATGCTGTTCCTTTTACAGTACTATGGTACCTACCTCATCTCCCATGACTTCATAAATATTATTGCCAAGGGTTCTGAGATCCTCTGCCAGTTCCTTCAATCCCTAGGATAAAATTTATCAGGCTCTGCTGATTTGAATTCATTCAGACCCATCAAAATCTCTCTGCCTATTTTTTTGTTATCTCATCCCTCAGCTTGTCCTCTTCTTTATCCAAATAATCCTTATTAGGTGTCTGGCAGCAATTTAATATTTTTGTAAAGACTGAGACAATGAAGCTGGTGAGTAGCTCTGCCTTATTTGTAGCTTCTGTTAAGAGCTCCTACTTAGTTAACAGTGGGCCCACAGCTTCCTTGGTCTTTCTTTTCTGGCTGACATACCTAGAGAACCTTTTCTTGTTGTCTTTAACCTTCCTTGCCAGGTACAGCTCATTTTTTCCCTTTTCCTTCCTGGTTTTGTGTCTGCAGATTTTTGCTTTTTCCTGGTAAGCTTCATTGGTGACTGCCAATCTGTTCATTGTCTGTATGTGTGCTACTTTCCTTTTTCATTTGAGACATCTTAGAATCTCCTTGTGCAGCCACTTTGGTTTTTTACCATTCTTTTATGTGGCAGAACAGTTTCTTGTTGGGGTTCCAGCACTCCTTGCATGAACACCGAATGTATAACTCATTTTTATCTTATTTCACTCAGTCCATAGATATGATCATATGTGAGACTTTATAAAATTGTATTTAAAGCTGCTAAATATTTCCTATTACTAGAAGGAAATAGTAAAACTACCACCATTGCAGCAAATTTAATATAGTCCTATTGGGCTAAAAAGTTAATAAAGTCAGAATTTATGTTGTGGTATAGCTTTGTTTTGCTTTCCTGCCATGCACTTTCTTAGAAAAGCCTTGAGCTGACAGTATATCAAATGAGTTCCAAGTTAACAAGTTTAGTGTCTTATTTTATTTTTCTAAAAATATTCTTGGAGAATGTAGTACTTCTGAAAGTCTAATAACTTAAGGGCTAAATTCAATGCAAGGATCTGCAGTAGGATACCGAGCACAAGCCATGACAGACAGTAGGAGGTGAACAGAATGAAACGCTACTGCATAGTTGCAACCCTTTATTTTTTTAAGAAACACTAGTAATTAAACAATCTAAAAAATCAGAAGCTCTGGCTAGAGGGAAGGCACACCAAGGGCAGTTGTGGAATTCATGGGCACAAGTAGTCCTCTAGCAGCTTTCATAGATGCAGCACAAATTATGTCTACTCATAAACTAAAGCTGTTGGGTTTTGTTTTTTTTAATTTATGAGAAACCTCAGAGGAACACTGTCTCCTTAATGTAAGGATCTTGGCTGAGCCCTCCTTTCCAGCAAGCTTTGCCTTCAATTTAAGTCAAGTACAGTGCAGACAGAGATTATATCGGCTTCTTCACACAACCTGGGTGCTCATTCTACATTTTGGCATGCTTTTCTCCATACCTGTGCATTGCTAAATTGAAATCTGTGCTGGTGATAATCCTGCTACAAACAGGTTTAAGCTACCTTCAGTGGCTTCTGCCCTTTGAAACAGGGTAGTGTGTAGCTGTAAAAGGAGAGCCCAAGGCTAGAGATATACGTTACACATAAACCAGTATAAGTAATCAGAAAATGGTTTAAATCTGTAACAGAACAGAAGCTCAGTCCACATAAATCAATTTTAAAATGGTTGAAACTGTTTTAAAATAATCCTGATTGAACATAATATCAGGCTTAACTGGAAAAGTGCAGGCTCAGGGGTGATCTGATGGCCACCTATAAGTTTATCAGGGGTGACCACCAGTTTCTGGGGGAACGTTTGTTCACCAGAGCACCCCAAGGGATGATGAGGTTGAACGGTTATAAACTACTGCAAGACCGTTTCAGGCTGGACATAAGGAAGAATTTCTTTACTGTCCGAGCCCCCAAGGTCTGGAATAGCCTGCCATTGGAGGTGGTTCAAGCGCCTACATTGAACACCTTCAGGAGCAAACTGGATGCTTATCTTGCTGGGATCCTATGACCCCAGCTGACTTCCTGCCCTTTGGGCAGGGGGTTGGACTCAATGATCTTCTGAGGTCCCTTCCAGCCCTAATGTCTGTGAAATCTGTGAAACCAGTTTATGAAACTTGTCCCAGATCCCTTCCTGGTTTAAGTTAAATCAGAGTCCCCCAGCATCCCAGCATGCTTTCCAGCTCTGGGCTGGGCTGGGCTGTTTGCTCCAGCAGAGAAGGGCTGGGAGGAGAGGGGGAGGCAGGGAGTGCCCCTCCCCTCACCCAGGCAAACTCCAGCTGGGGTCTGGGGCCAGGGAAGGGGCATTAAACACCCCTTCCCCTGCTCAAACATACTGTTGGCTGCGACTGTGGACTACAAAT
>NW_017728995.1:39747736-39750765 GCF_001723915.1 Gavialis gangeticus
GAGGTCCCTTCCAGCCCTAATGTCTGTGAAATCTGTGAAACCAGTTTATGAAACTTGTCCCAGATCCCTTCCTGGTTTAAGTTAAATCAGAGTCCCCCAGCATCCCAGCATGCTTTCCAGCTCTGGGCTGGGCTGGGCTGAGCTGTGCTGTCTGCTCCAGCAGAGAAGGTTTGGAACCGGGGGAGGCATGGACTGCCCCATCTCCAGGCAAACCCTGACTGGGGTCTCAGGTTGTGGGGGAGGAACGCAGTAAACCCCCCTGCCTCCAAATACAGAGCTGCCTTGATGCTAAACTTACTGAAAGTTACTGCTGGCTGCTACTATGGACTACAAATCCCAGAGGCACCTGGAAGCAGGAAGAAGTGATTTTTTTTTTTTTAATTTTTTTATTAAGGAACAGGAAGTGGTGAGCAGCCCTGCAGAGTCTTTCTTTTGTGATGCTGGACTGCAAATCCCAGAGACCTTGGGGGTAGCAGGAAGAGGGAGTACCAGAGAGCTGTGCACTCCAGCGCCCCCTGGCTTCTGGCCTGAGCCACTGCAGGCATGTGGCTGCATTTCTAGAATCAAAGGTAAATGTGCATCCAGTTGTTTCTCAGCAGTTATCTAATCTAATCTCTGCAGTTTAGATTAACCTGCAAAGACTGAATCGATTCAGCCTCAGGCTTTTTGACTGCCTGTACTTAGCCCAAGAGACCACAGATCCTGAGGAGGAAAGCCAACAGAGATATCAAGAGAAAAAAGAAAACTCTCACTATTCTGTGGATTCTTTGGGCTGTTTAGGTGTACAGGCCAAGACAGCTTCCCCCTTAGCAGTTATATAAACACCTTCCTCAAGGATGGAAGCAGAAGTACCTAAATGAGTTTTGCTTTAATGCTCTCCCCTGCCAAGAAAGTTTCCACAAAGGAAAACACATGTCTGCCTATCACTTTACTACCATCTTGTAGACTTCTTTAAGACAATTAGTAAACCTCTATGGTATTAATTAACAGAGTAACGCTCCCATGGAAGACTATGTCTGTGTGTATATGTATAACCAGACATACATATAGTCATAAACATAGCATCTTGAGCACAGCCAAGAAGGTTACAGCTCTAAATGTCTGCTATGCCTCCTAACAGGTTCTGCCAAGATAAGCAAATATTTCTTCCATTTCTAGGTGCATGCTTCAAGAGAGACAGTAAGGCAAAACCCCTCACCTGCATCCCTAGGAAGGGGGCTCCAGGGTCCATCCAGTTAAGTCTGAACTGTCTACCTACATGTGGCTTTGAGAGTACTACTATCCCCAACCAGAAAGGCAGTTCAAAACTTTGCTCATTCTCTAACTCTAAGCTTAACCTTCTCTTGGGATACTCCAGGAGCTGCTACCCTGAGCAGCTTGACCAGAGGTATCAAATTGGAGAGGCCCCAATACCAATCTCTATGCCTATCTGGGAGATCCCTCACTGTAGTGCGTGTTTGGCAGTAAGAGGAACCTTCCTAACTTCAAGCCTAACCCAACCACTGAGAGTCCATGCACCCCAACCCTAGGAGTGGTACCCCAGCGTCCATCTTAATAACTCTGAGCCTGAACTGTGTTACTGCCCTGTGCCCTAAAAATAGCTCCTGGAGTCCTACTATGCCCAACCACAAAGACAGTTCCAAAACTTAACCATTCTCTAAACCTAGCTTGGGCTGCTTTAGTAGCCCTTAACTTGAGCAGCTTGATTGCAGGTACTTGCTAGGGAGACCCCAATCCCAATCGGTAAGCCTGGATGGGAGATTCCTAGCTGCCAAACACCTACTGGATTAGGAGGAAACTTCCCAACCCAGAGCTTGACCCTATTGCCTGGAGTCTACCCAATCCAAACCTAGAAGGGGACCCAGAATCAATCCTACTAACTCTGATCCTGGACTGCATTACCTACCTATGCCCTAAATATAGTTTCTGGAGTCCTACCACCCCCAACCAGAAAGACAGCTCCAAGCCTTGGCCGTTCTCTAACCCTAAGCCTAAGACTAACTCTATATTGAGCTGCTCCAAAACCGACATCCCAAACAATTTGTCTAGAGATACTAATTTGGAGAGGGCCCATTTCCAATCACTAAGTCCATATGGGAGGTTCCTATCTTCAAACACCTACTGTATCAACAGAATCCTTCCCAAATCAGAGCCTGAAATCAATGCTGGGAGTCCACTCCTGCTTACCAAAGGTGATGGGCTACAGGATCCATTCGCTTACTTTAAGCCTGGAATACATTACCTACCAGTGCACTAAAAGTAGCTTTGGGAATCTTAACACTCCAAACTAGAAAGATGGTTCCAAATTTTCCCATTCTCTCACCTTAACCCTAAAACTTAGCCCTAGCTCGAACTATTCCAGTAGCACCAACCTCAGGGAGCAGGACCACATGTATTCACTGCAAAAGGCTTCAATTGCATTCTCTAGGCCTAACCAGGAGATGTCTAGCTGGAAGAAGAGGAATCTTCCTGAACCAGAGCCTGAGCCCAGTGATAGGAGACCACCCAACACCAACCCAAAAAAGGGAGGAAGGAGGACCCAGGAAAATATAGGCCAGTTAATATATACCTCGATCCTGAGTAAGCTTTTTGAGAGAATTATCCTGGTGCATGTCCATGAGGGGCCAGCGGGGGAAGTTATGCTTAGGGGCAACCAACACGGGTTCATTAGAGGCAGGTCCTGTCAGACCAACCTGGTGGACTTCTATGACTAGGTCACCAAATCCTTAGATGCAGGGGTAGCAATGGACGTAGTCTTTCTTGACTTTAGGAAGGCCTTTGATACTGTCTTTCACCCCATCCTCATTAAAATACTGGGGGACTGTGGTGTCGACACCCAGACAGCCAAATGGGTTGCTAACTGGCTGGAGGGTCACACTCAAAGAGTGGTAGTGGATGGGTCATTTTCGACATGGAGGGATGTGGGCAGTGGGGTCCCCCAGGGCTCGGTCCTCGGGCCCTCACTGTTCAACATCTTCATCAGTGACTTGGACGAGGGGGTAAAAAGCACCCTGTTCAAATTTGCTGAC
>NW_017728995.1:39751022-39753921 GCF_001723915.1 Gavialis gangeticus
AGCAGGTCCAAGCAGGTGATACTCCCCCTCTATGCGGCACTGGTCAGGCCGCAGCTGGAGTACTGCGTCCGGTTCTGGGTGCCGCACTTCAAGAGGGATGTGGACAACATGGAGAGGGTCCAGAGGAGGGTCACTCGCATGATCAAGGGGCAGCAGGGCAGGCCCTGTGAGGAGAAGCTAAGGGACCTGAACCTGTTCAGCCTCTACAAGAGAAGACTGAAGGGAGATCTAGTGGCATGTTACAAACTAGTCAGACAGGACCAGCAGGCATTGGGGGAGTCCCTGTTCCCCAGAGCACTACCAGCAGTGACTAGAAATAACAGTCACAAGCTGGCAGAGGGTAAATTCAGATTAGACATCAGGAGGCGCTACTTCACGGTCAGGACAGCTAGGATCTGGAACCAACTTCCAAGCGAAGTGGTGCTGGCTCCTACCCTGGGGGTCTTTAAGAGAAGGTTAGACGAACACCTTGCTGGGGTCATTTGACCCCAGTACTTTTTCCTGCCATGGCAGGGAGTTGGACTTGATGATCTGCTCAGGTCCCTTCCGACCCTACCAACTATGAAAATATGAAACCCTAGGTAAATGTCCCCTAGGGTCCATTCTACTAATGAGCCTGGACTCCTAAACATAGATTCTGGACTCCCACCACTTCCAACTGGAAAGACAGTTCCAAATATTGTTCATTTTATAACCCTAACCCTAAAACTAAGCTAAACTCTAAATTGGGCTGCTCCAGCAGCCCCCATCCCAAGCATTCTGTCCACAGGAACTTGTTAGGAGAACCTGCAATCCCAAGCACTAAACCTAGATGATAGATCCTAGCTACCAAACACCCACTGGATCAAGAGGGACTTTCCCAGCCTGGAGTCTAACCCCAGTGCTGGGAAACTGCCAAACCCTAACTCTAGTTGGTGGGCCTTAGGGTCCATTCTGCTACCTCTGAGCCTGGACTGCATTATCTACCTTTGGCCTGTACATAGCTCCCAGAATTGTACCACCCCCAACAGAAAAGACAGCTCCAAACCTTGCCCTCTCCCTAAACCTGCTGCTCCAGCAGTCCCCACTCTGAGCACCCTGACCACAGGTACTCATTAGGAGAAATCCCAGTCACTAAGCCTAAATGGGAGATCCCCTACCTGCTAAACACCCACTGTAGCAAAAGGAATCTTCCTAGCCTGGAACTAGAAAACCAGTATTTGCATAGAGATTGTAAACTTTAGATGACAGCTGCATATACCAGTGCACTCATTACCCTGTGAGGGCTTATGGGATTCTTCAAGTACAAAAGGCATTGTAGTATGTGGCTTAGAAGATTCTCCTGGCATGGCTTTGTTATGTGGGATTGGAGCTTTTTAGTTTAGCAGTACCCAGAAGGTTTCCTTTTGTTTGATTTACTTACTCTGTTTATCTACATACTTTTCTTTTAACATTAGTAAAACTTAGGAACTAACACCATTGCTTTACACTGGGCATGTCTACACATGCACCTGACTGCACAGTTATTACTGCACAGTCATTTAGTACTTGCTAAAGTCATATTTGCTAAAGCACTGGCATCATTGTTTGTGTCTGCCAATACTATGTCACTGTAGCTACGAGCTACGTCAACATAGCCCATCAGCATGGCAATGTAGCATCTTGTTTACACATGTTCACCATTTCCTAGAATTTTTTGCTGTGCTTTCATTTCAGTAAGGCCTTGGAGACATCAGCTAGTTCAGAAATTATTGTAAGGCTAAAGAACACAAGAGCACAACAGCATATTTTTCAAAACACCTGTATTTTGAACTTTTGGTCTGATTGCACTGTGTAGATATTCAGCATCCTCTATGCTAAAGCAGCATCTTTTAAATCCTCTTGCAAAGTCCTAGGTCTCTGACTATTGTCAGATTGATGAAAAAATAAGCCTACTGAAAAATAGTAAAAGGATAGTATGCCAATAGTCCTAAAGATTATTCAGTGCCCAGAATAAACTACCTCTAGAAGAAACTTTATTTTTTCTCTCATTAAAATGATTGCAAGTAAAATTAGATTGTAGTGAATACTAACAATGCAAGGAACCAGACCTAGTGTTGTATCTTTATATACACAGTAAAAGCTCTGTTATCTGGAATCCCCTGGGAATGGTGGATGCCAGATAACAAAATATGCCAGTTAATTGAGCAGCCCCAGCTGCCTCTTCTCCCACTGTGTCTGGGGTGTCCTGCCACATCGCCACCTCTCCCACACAGCCTGCTATGCCCCTGGGGCATGGGGGCTCTGCAGCACAGGCTGCTTTGCTCTGAGCCATTGGGGGCTCAGAAAAACCAGAAGTGCCATTGTGGGGACTTCCGGTTTCACTTTATCTTACAAGCCAGCATGCTGGTTAGTGGAGCATGCCGGCTTGTAAGATGCCAGATAACAGAACTTTTACTGTAATGATGAAAATATCTCCTGACCATAAAAATTACATTATAAAAATAAGAGAAAAAACACACTGATTGGAATTCTGACTTTTTATCAGGGAAAAAATATTTCTAGGATACAAAAAAATATTACTGCACACACATCTTGATTCTCTAGTGGGGCTCATGTAATTTAAGGGGGACTTGGGCTGAGGGTAAGGAAATATTATTGGTCTCTCAGTTCCCTGACTAACACCTGAATGTCTGGGCTATTCCCCCCCAAGAAATTCTAGATAAAAATGGAAATTTTCTTTGAGCATTCACAGAGCAACACAATATAACCTTATATTTATATGAGGGTAATAGTGTGACCCCTCCTTTGGAAGCAAACTTGCTGAATGGAGGTCAACAATGCTTTTAAAGGAAGCCTCCTATATAGTCAGAGTTCATAGAATGAGGCAAATTCCATTACATATTAGAAGAAAGAAAACAATTTCAGCAAGATAAGAGTC
>NW_017728995.1:39758921-39773648 GCF_001723915.1 Gavialis gangeticus
CAGCAAGATCCTTTGTGATTCACCCAGACAGGAAACACATTTGTGATCAACCCATAATGTCTAAAAAGTTGTGTTTGGCAACTACTAGCCTCTATGAGCACATCCAGACAAGCCTGCATGTGCCTCTTGCCACATCTCAAAGCAGTTTGACATGCAGCAAGAGGCATGCTGGGAACAAAAAAAGGTTCAGTGCACTGCATATTTGCAGCATGGGCTCATCATTTGATACCTGGATATTCAGGTATCAACCTTCTCCCCCTCCCCTGAAAAAAGGTGGGGCAGGGCAGGGTCCAGGACCGTGCCCTGAGGCAACCAGAGGCTTGGGTCCTCTGAAGAGATGCCCTGGTAACCAGCCAGAGCATCTCTATGCCTGCCCCTTGCCCTGATGCTGCAGCATGCTGCCTGCCCATGCAGAGCAAACAGAGCACAGGTGCTGGCCCCAGGCTCCAGCTCCCCCTGGGCAGGGTTATTTTGGCCTAAGTGGCACAACTTTCCCCACACCAAAGTGCATGTCTGGGAAACAAAAATCCCCGGCTCAAATTTGTGCCACTCCTATTTGAGCTGCTGCAAGTGCACATGCCTGTATGTGTGGACGTTCCCTGCTAGTATGTGAATCACAAGTGTACAGGCAGCAAATCTTTCTGCAGAAATGCTATCTCTGGTGTCCTCTAAGTAAATCACATCCATGGGTTTGCTTCAACTTTACAATATGTGATTTACACACTTCACAAATAGCAGTGAAAGAATTAGTGACGGCTAGCTCTGGCAGCCTATTTTATTGTTTGTTTAAATGTGTCAGAGATTCTTCAGTTCTTGTGACCAGAGAGAGAGAGCGAGCAGAAAATGGAAGATAACTAAACAGGTTAATGCAAAAGAAAATTCCTCATGATTTCATTACTTTTAGATGTAGTTCTGAATACACTTTTCTCTGGAGGGCTAATAAGACCAAATACGGCATAAAACAGTCTGAACAATGAGGCCTAATTAACATAGTAGAACTGAAATGTTTAATGATATTGCTGATGTTAGTTTTATTTTGGAAGAACTCATTTAAGGGCCACTTTTGATGTGCACTTTATTTTAAAGTAGCAGATATAATTAATTCTACTGGCTCCCCTTCCTGAGAACTTGTCTGAGGTAAAAATGGCAGAAATCTTGCAAGGTTTGCCCCATTTTGAATAATCTCTTCAAACTATCTTCAAGTATGCACAGAGCAATCCAAAGCTTCCAGTTTTCCCTAGTCCTAAACTAAATCTAAACCAGATCAGATCCCAACCTCAATCTTAGATTTCATAGACATTTTGTAGAAATGGCAACATAGATATTAATATTGTATAGCAAGCAATAGAGAAAATCAAAAGGGTTTTTGTTTCAAGTTACTTTTTCTATGTGTATTAAGTGTTTGTTGTGAGAAATTATGTATTTTTGGAATGTAAAGTGCCCAAACTATTTATAACAATAATTAATTAATTTATCACCTCTAATAGACAATTGCTTTTATTATTTATAGATATATAATAAAAGTACCTAGTTAATTTATTCCAGTGGTGACTTTACATTGTAAATTGTGCCTGCCCCTCCCAACTCTAGTAGAACCATGCCTCATGAGGTTATTTTAGCATGAATCTTTACTAATTGTTTCTTTGACAACAGTGTTTGTGTATGTGCATGTGCATGCATGTGTGTGTGCGCACACATGCACTCTCAATATGCTTTAAAAAAAAGTTAATTTGCATGAATTTTTATGCTTTTCTTGAGTAGATTTTAGGGAAAATCAGAAGATTGTGGCACCTGGAAAAGCCCTTTGGGACTTGTCTATAAAATGAGTTCGATTTAAGAAACTTTTTCCCACTGCTGTTATAATTTTAAGAAGATTTATCAAATCCTAAATCACAGACACTAGAGATGAAATATAGGTCACTAAGATAAATCTTTTTAGACTGTGAGTTATTCCAATTAGAGAGAGCCAATAAGCAATTTTCTAAGGGTAACTTGAAGTGCTTCTTGCATTTCAATGCAGTTTTGTTAAGAGAATAGTCTTATTATCTCTACATCAAAAACTGCAACAGAAAGTCAGTCTCAGATTCTATCCACTAATGAACTATGTGAGCTATGATCAAAGAATACTGGCTAAGCAGAGAACAGACTCGATGACACAAAACCCAGTTAATTTACTAGGCATGAGGAATGAATGAAAATGGTGAGGTCTGCAGGGCTAGATTAACCCTTTAGTGGGCCCTAGGCAAACAAATTTGTGGGCCTTGGGCTGGTCGAGACCCCCCTCCCCACCCCAGCCCTGCTGCCCACGGGGAATGGAGCTCGGAGCTGCCACTAGGAAGCAGCCACCATGGCAGTGAGGCCAGTGGAAGGGAAGGGAAGGGAAAGGAAGAGAGGTGGGTGGAGCCATTCACACCACTGTCACTAAGGGAAGGACTAGGGTTTCTCACAGCTCAGGGCCCTGAGCATGTACCTAATTTGCCTATGTGTTAATATGGTCCTGGATGTCTGTTAGATATGAAAAATCCTCAAGGAGATTTGGATACAAGAACCAGTTTATTTGAATCCCAGTTGTGACTCTCCCTGCTTTAAGCCTTTTAAAACAATTGTAATCTGAGGATGAACAAGGTAATGGGAAAGGAAAGAAGAATAATGGGGAAAAAATGAAGAGATATTAAAGAACAATAAAAAAGAAAGAATAAGAGAAAGAAAGGAGGTAATTTGATGATATGCAGGCCCCTGACATATACATTCATTTGAAGGTGCAATGGGATCTGGTCCATGATCTCAACAGTCATGCCTCCTCATAACATGCATGAATGGCAAGAGGCACAATTATGGGATCAGGGATCTGATGCCAATGATGCCATACGGCTGGTGATCATGATCCTAGCTCCCTCTGCACAGGAAGTTGGGTGTTTAAAAAACAGCTGATTGCCAGTTGGCTCCAGGGACCCACAAGGCCAGTTTGAGCCCTCATGTGATCCCTGGAGTTGGCTGATGATCACCTGATTGTTGGCGGGATCAGGACTGCTCTGGGGTTGGAACCTCAGCACCATCCCAATGTGTTGTCAGCTGGCAGGGACTGCACCAAGGATTTGAACTATGAGGCAGTTACTGCAAGCCTGTGATTAGCTGATTAGGAACACTTTGGAGCTCAAGCTGGAGAACAGTCCCTTTCAGCTGATCCTGAATAGGATCTGGATTGCCTCAGGGTTCCAGTCCTGGGGTGGTTTCAATCTGCCATCATCAGCTAATTGAGATTGCACTGGGACTTGAATACTCAAGGGCTGCACTGAGGATTCAAGTCCCAGTGCAATCTGATTAGCTGATGATCAGATGGCAGTGAACACCCCGAGACTTGAATCCCAGGGTAGTCCTTGCCAGCTGACAGCAAATTAGGATGGCCCCGTGGTTGGAACCCCAAGGCAGTTCCAATCCTAGCCAGGATCTGCTTGTTGGGATTGCTCCGGGGCAATCCTGATCAGATGATTGTTGCCTGGCAGGGTTCATATCCTCATGTAGTCCCTGCCAGCTGACTGTTGGGACCGCTCCAGGGCCCAAGCCTTGGGGCAGTCCCTTCCACACATTCAATTTAAGGTGCAGTGGAAACCAGTCACAAAGATATTACACATATTTTGTAATTGATCCACTGGTCATGTGACTGTTTACACTTTAAAATGTGATTAACTGATGAACTGAATTTCAAGTGTAATATCTGCCTGGAGTCTTATCTTCATGGAAGTTGTGTATTCATTATAGATACTACTCCACATTAACTAAATAAATACCAATACCAGGTAGGTCACCTATTTGGATACTCCATTTAGAACTGGAAGAATAGGAACAAATACATTTCTATCATGATTCACTTGAATAACCATGCTAATTGGCTTTGCCTAAGGTCAGCATACATTTTGCAGTAGATTTTTGGAGATATCGTAAACCAAGAATATTCTCCAAAATGGAGATATTTAAGTGAAGAATGGTTTTCATTTGTTGAGCTGACACAGAAAACATACTTCTGAAATCTTTGGGTCATCCACTCAGGGCAAAGAAACATGCAGTGTGATTCATCCACCAGGAACTAATTTACCCCCTGACCCTAGAAAAATCCTCAGCATGGGTGTTCTCCATTGCCGCAAGCATGGTTCAGATTTTGGATACTGACCATTTGCAAACTGCACTTGATGAACAATTTATAGAACAATAATTATTCAGTTCTGTATACTCAACTTTATGAACAGTATCAGGATAAAGGGAGATATACAATTCTACCACTTGCCCTTTGTGGATTCTGGCCCCTTGGCACTCTATAACATATGTTTTGTGGAGAACAGACAAAGAATTAGGAGACAAAGGACTTTCCTTCCTAAATCTTGGGCCTCCCATTTACAGAAATGGAGTAATCTGATTTTTAAATGTAATTTAGCATTATACATGCATAGCTGTTTCTCAGTATAGATAGTTACACAATACCAGATGATCTGTCATTTGTTATAGCATATATTGTTGGGACCACACACATCTTCCCAATAATTTAATGCTAGGACCTTAGGCAAACTGCCTATGGTACTGCAGTATAATTTCTTGTGGCTCAGATTGTATAAGTAGTACAGTGAGAAGATTTACATTTCAGGATTATTAGAAATGCTCCAAATTTAACAGTTGCTCCAAAGACTTAAAACAAGAGCAGAGATGTGAATAAATGTGTTGACTATAGCCACCTTGTGAGATATAATGGTGATCATTTCTGTTGCTCTGTGTAATCTTTCACATTGGGCAAAGTTAGCACCAGGTAGCTGTCTGACACTTATTCACCCAACCTGTTCAAACATAAAATGATAGTTGCCTTTGTGTTAAATACTACTGACACTTACCTTTCATAAGAGCACTACCAGTCATTTCTTTATATTGCATGTGATGTCACATGCAATATTTTTCCTAACATCTGGTTGGTATGTTGCAAAAGATCTCAGTTTAGAAGATACAGTAATGACTCTCTTCTACTTGTTTCAAGAGTTTTTGTTCACCTTCATAGAGAAAATAAGTTCTGGGGAGAGAATGAGGCAGGCTGGACTACAAATGCCCTTCCTAAACACATCCCAGGTCCTGATCCATCTGCACAGTGAATGCAGAGTTCTGAGTGTCACTGTAGTTCAAAGAAGGCACAGCCACATCACCAACAGTCACCTAGTCCCATAATTTCCTCCCTTCCTTTTGATGGTTTAATCCACATGTCTAATACCAATAGCTTTATGTGGCAGCAGAAATACTGGTAAATGATGTTAGAAGGAAATGTTAGGACTGGTTTTCAGTTACCACATTCTTGCACTTTTGGAAGGTTTGGAGGGGGAAGAGACTCAGGAGCAAGGGTATTTTAAGCTCCATTTTGTTTCAGACCCAAGTGGAATCTTACAGCTGCTCTAACTTAGAGACTGTGCAGTATGAGTAACACATTACTCAAGACTACCCTACCTTGAAGTCAAGCTAATTTATTCTCCCTTATTGCTAGCAAGGAGAGAACAGCTATAGTGAAGTTCACACTTGCTGCTAGGGGTGTGCAAAACGAGCCATATTTGATTTGGATTTGACCTCAAGGTATCAGGAGTGGCTTGTGAATGCTGCAATGCTGGGCCAAATGGAGCATCCCACAGGAGAGCGGGGGAGTCCCCCATGTGCTCAGCAGTGAACCTGGAAGGTGACTGGAAGTACTTCTGGTCCACTTTCAGGTCTGCTGGGGAGTGTGCCAGGTGGCACCCCAGCATCCCCTGGCTCAGCGATCAACCACAGGGGCACCCTGGGTGCCCCCCCAGACCCAGGAGGCACCAGTCATCAAGTTGGAGGGGCACAGGGAGGCACCCTTGCGTGCTCCTTAGTGGACCCAGGATTGGACTGGAAGTGCTTCTGATCCACTTCCAGGTCTGTTGCCAAGTGCGCTGGGGACCCCCCCACCGCACTCCTGTGGGATGCTCCATGCACCTCAGCATCACAGCATTCACAAGACACCTCGTATGTTGAGGTATGTAGAAAAAACATTTAAAGCTGTCCAAATCGCTAAATCTTTCCGAATCTCTCCGAATCGATTTGGAGGGTTCCGATTTAATTGAGAGAGATTAAAGGGTCTCCATGTTCAATTCGGATTCAGAGATTCAGCCACTGAATCAGGCTGAATCTCTGCTGAATCGAATCAGGGGCTGAAGCTTTGCACAGCCTTACTGGGGCCCTTAGCTTGTTACCTATGCCAGGCCTGGGAAGGTTCATTGGGAAGGTGCTCAATGTATTTTATATTCCTAGGGGTCTGGCTTAAAAAACTCTAAGGCCATACATCCCTGCTATAGCAGCATAAAGAAGCCTTGTCATATCTGCAATCTGGGCCTCTACATGGAAGGAAGAATCACACTGACAGACAGGGAGCTCTGTTGGAAGATAAGAGCACCAAGTAGACTCCCTCAGGATCTAGCTGCAATGTCTAAAATGGGCATCTGTCAGCCAGAAACACAGAACTAATAAGCATTCTCCCAAGATGCTCCCCAAATCACCTCCCACTGGCTACAGCAGGGCTCTTCCCTCAACTTACTGTTACAGAACTGTTAAATTTGAAACATATCTAATAATCCTGAAATGTAAATCTTCTCACTGTACTATTTATACACTCTGAGCCACAGGAAATTATACTGCAGTACCAGAGGCAGTTTGCCTAAGGTCTTAGCACTGAATTATTGGGAAGATGTGTGTGGTCCCAACAATATATGCTATAACAAATGACAGATCATCTGGTATTGTGTAACTTCTATACTGAGAAACAACTATGCATGTATAATCCTAAATTACATTAAAAAATCTGATTACTCCATTTCTGTAAATGGGAGGCCCAAGATTTAGGAAGGAAAGTCCTTTGTCTCCTAATTCTTTGTCTGTTCCCTACAAAACATATGTTATATAGGGCCATTCCATGTTCAATTGACTTGTGAATTGAACCCTACATTCCTAGTGAAATGAGGTTTGGTGATAAAACATATTGTCAATTTGTGAAGATCAGGTTAAAAGAAAGCATTATTTTGCTCTGAGTCTCTCATGATTTCCTGAACCATTTAACTTTTCCTGTTTTCATCTATCTTCTGTGGATAAAGTATAAGGGGAAATTTTTAAAACTGAGCTGCAATGTGTTGTAGTTATTATAAAGGACCTAGTATGTAAAGTTTTTGCTTATAGAACCCTAAAATCTTATACATTTAAAATAAATTTTGCATCTAATGAGGAAGTTATAAGGTTTTAAATTATACTGTAGAAATAAACAAAAGGATCCAAATGAAAAAGTCATAACTGAATCCAGAACATTGCTTTGAAGAGAGAGAGAGAGAGAGATTAAGCCAGCTTTGGCCCTGTTGCTGGCCAAGCCCTAATTATGCAGTGAAATCAATAATGTTTGATGTGTCATTCAACATCACTTGACTGCACAATGTAAAAGATGGATACAACTATGAGTAGAAAAATCCACTGCATGTAACTGTGGGTTCACTGCCAAGGAAGGTAAGCTGGTGTTCGCACTTCACCAAATGCTCCACTACAGTGGAAGGGCTGTTCTACATTCTGGTTAAGAGCTAAACCAGTGAGTCCCAACAGGGGCCCTGAACATATACTCTTCCTAGCCACAGCCATCTTCTTTTGGATAGCTCTGGCTGGTAGAATGGACATTGTTGTCACCTTACATTTTTACAACCTTGCCGCTAGGTGGACTTTCCCGCTTATACTGTCAAAACCAGACCCAAGCTTAGGGTGAAAAAACAGTGGATCAGAGCCTTAGTTATGTCAGATCTGTGCTAAGCACTACGACATGGAGCAAGATGGGCTGAAGGGGAAAGGTTTCTTTAAGGCATCTTTGTATGTCCCCAATCCCTGAGACTACTGGTGAGCTGGCTTGCCCTGCTAAACGTAATTTAAGCTAATAGCAAAACTGCTCAGTGATACTCATGCCCCAAGTGGTACCAAAGGGATTGTTCTACAGGCAGAGATTTCTTGAAGGGAAGACTGCTTCATACCTTTTCTCCTAGTGTTCTCTCTGATGTCCTAGTGTAGTAAATATGGCATGAAGGGAAAATTTCCATGTAGATGGTTAAATAAGCTTTAGGTGTGCTTAGTGCCAAAGAATAGACTTAGGAGGTCTAGAATCAGGATCAATAACTGTAGGTGTGCATCCAGAAATAACTGCAGCATGGCCTCACATACATAGAGAGAGGAATCATTGACTATGTTACTGAGTTAAATCCATTTTCATTAACATGCCAGTGGATCATTATGTCTTGCCTAGAGAGGCAGCGGCAAGGCAGGAATGTAATTTAAAGTTTCATTGGAAAAAGAACTGCTTGTAGTGAAACACAATCTTAGTTAATGTACTACAGTGTGGTCCTAGTGTATGAGCCCAAGTCCTGAGGTTATATTTTAACAGGCCATACTGTGCCCATTTAACAAGATTCAAGGGACAATGTGCTTCTTGCCAAGTCCTCATTAGTGAGCTGACTGCAGGAAAAGATGGTAAAAACCAATCAGCTTCATGCATACACATTGCTGCTGGGTCTATTGCTAAATTTAAAAGGTGAGGTGTTCTGGTTTAAGCAATCACATGGCATGGTAACGTTTAGAGAACTGTTTTCCATTAAGGTATTTAAATAAACAAAATAATATCAAATAAGATGCCAAAATCTAATAGTTGATTACAAAATGCTAATGGCTTTTATTTTTTATACAATAAGTATTTCTCCCTGCATGTGCCTTCTGAACAGCAAAAATGGAAGAAAAGATAAATTAATCAATCAAGCATATTATATTAAAAATAACTGCTTTTAAGTGAAAAGGAAACTTTGCACATCCCTAGCTTTACCACTCAAAACTTAGTTTTTCCTTCTTTGTTTTATTTCTTTTGTCTTTCCAAGTTCCATCATTTATTTTATCTCTAACTGTAGCCTTTTTTTCAGTTCAACCTGACTTAGAAAATACAGAATCAGGCAGGGTGTCTATCTTTAATCTTATTATACAGGGAGAAAAAAAATGTGATTTAATTCTCATTGTGCCAAATGGCATACATGCTATTTGCAGGAGAGAGGCTTATCTGAATGCATTCTACAACCGAAATTTGCATTGAAATGACCTGGCATATGTCTGTACACAACCTTCCAGGACTTAACTTTTTTATCACCTACACAAAAAATGCTGGTGAAAGGAGGAAACGAGGTTCTGTCTCTGGTGCTCAGATAAAATCAAAAGAGAAAAGTTTCAAAATAAGATCAATTCAGCTCTTTTATCAGCTATAGACTCTTTTACTGGCATCAATCACTGTGATATGGTTTAAGTTGCAGTACATAAAGCCACTCACAAAACCTTTTTTCTAACCCTGGAGAGCACTTGCTTTTGTGCAGTTCCCCTTCACAAGGGGGCTGGATGTGTGCAATGGGGTAGATGTGAATGAGTCCCCACACATACCAGCATCCTGCGCTGTGATGATGCCTCACATAGGTATTGGACTGAATTCACCGCCGGCTTCTCTAAGGCCTGGATTTCTCTTGGGCCTTCTTCCCGCAACTTTCTGAACTCTTGACAAGTGTACTACCTAGGCCAAACATTGGACTCTGAATGAAAAACAGAATCTGATCCTGCCACCATTGACATCAATGGTAAAACTCTCAGGACTAGATTCAAAAGAGAGGCTCAAGCACTCAAAAAGGTTCAATACATGATGATAGCTAAGTTAAAAACAATGGATTGTGCTAAACCTTTCTGGACATTGATGTTGTTTTGAGCTACCACAGTCCAATTTTCAACTTTCACATTTAAAGTTAGGTGCAGACATTCAAAAAGCCTGAGGCAGATTCAAACAAATATACGTGGGTTTCTCTAAGCTGAGTATGCTAATTCAGGAGTGAACAGAACACAAGTTTACCTTTCGGGGGTGACGGGCACAAAGAATGTCTCCACTAGCTGAGGCCAGCAGCTTGCAGACACTCCTGCACATCTCCCAGCATGCCTGCAACCGCTGACAGCAGCCAAAGGCAGCAGAGTGGCATCCACCCCGAGTGGCTGCTGGACACACACCTCTCCCCACTGCTGTGTCATCTGTCAGGCAGCTGTCAGTTGCAGACACCTGAAGAGGAAGGTATGCTCACCCCTACTCGGGGCGGCATGGCGATCTCTGGGTTTTGTCTGGGGTGGGGACATGGGGGTCTACCTCAGGCAGGACAGAGGTTGTGGGGAGAACAGAGCTCACAAGCTGCTGGGCAGGAGGCAGTGCCAGCAGCGCACCCTGCATCCCAGACCCAGTCAGCAGGGAACAGAGTGTCCCTCCCCTCTCTCAGTTCCATCTGAGCTCCAGGACTGTGCACGGGAGTGGGTCCAGTAAGGGCTCAAAGGATTCCCTCCCCCTCCCCACCCCAGAGCCAGCATCAAGTTTCTGGCTGAAGCCCTTTCCCCTGCAGTTGCAAGGGCATGGCTACCTCATGCCTCCCCAAGGACCAGAGACCTATGCCCTGCCAACTGCCAGTGGTAGCATCAGCAGCAGTGCCCTGCAAAGCTGGACACACACGCTCGAAGCCACCCCCTCCAAGTGCCCATGACAGCAGCAGTGGCATCAGCATGGAAGGTGGTGGCTGCAGCTCTACTCCCTGCAACCCATACCATGTCTCTGCTGGGCCCTGCACACATAGGGCACAGCAGCCCACAGATGTCACTGGCTCACTCTGCCTGTCCTGTCCTGCTCAGTTCTATCATCCCCATTCCCCTGTCACCTGGGGACATTTTATAAAGGTAGAAAAATACAGAGCTACAGACACTCCCTCCCTCCTGCATGTGGCGGACAGCTCAGAGCAGCTGAGGGGGAGCTGAGTTCCAGCACACCTCTATTCGGGGGGGTGGGGGTGGGATTGGGGGAGCTGCAGAGGCACCTGGGTTGCCAGTGGACTGTGACCTAACTTGAGTTGGAGTGGATCTAGTACAAAAGTTTGATAAACCAGTCTAACCTAGACTGATTAAGCCTGATATTACATCCATCCAGGTCTATCTTAGACTGGGTTCCTCCAGTTTTAAACCAGTCTGTGTGCACTGAACTCCTATCTTCTTACAGGTTTAGACCAGTTTCTGATCACTTGTGCCAATTTATATGCAATATCTGTACCTGGCCTATATGTTTTCATAATTTGCAAATTAATAGATACACACATAGATATATATACAATCTGGAGTCTACCCAAATTATTTTTGCCAAAGGAATTTTTCTTGATTTTTTTGTTTTTTCGGGTTTTTTTGTAATTAATAAAGGTGAAGAAAAACAAATGCACATTTCAAAAGCAGGCAAGATATCTTGACAATGCTGAAAATTTAGTAGAAAGCTTAATATTCCATTTCCATAAAAGTATGAGAACTTCACACTATACCGCTTTATTCTGACTCCATCAAAGCCAACTTGAACTGGCTTCATGAAGCTATATACTTTGCAGCTGTTTAGGACCTGAGACCAAGCATCCACAGACACTAGGACTGGTTTGATGAAAATGATGAGGAGATGCAGTGACTGCTGGAAGAGAAACAACATCTCCACAGAACCTACCTCTATGATAAGTCCGTGTCAGCAGAACACGCCTACAGCTCAACATGGAAGACCATTCAACGCAAGTTGTGAGGGATGCAAGACACATGGTTGAAGAACAAAGTGGATGAGATCCAGTATTATGCTGACTGAAACAATGCAAAGAAGTTCTTCAATGCCCTAAAGGTTGTCTATGGTCCACGGGTCCTCAGATCCTCCCCTCTGCTGTCTGCCAATGGGACCATGCTGCTAACTGACAAGGCGCGGATCCTCCAGAGATTCATAGATTCATATACTGTTAGGGACTGAAAGGGACCTTGCAAGATCATTGGGTCCAGCCCCCCTGCTCTAAGCATAAAAGACAACTGGGAGTCAGGTGTCCCCAGCAAGGTGACTATCCAGTTTCCTCTTGAAGATTTCCAGGGTCGATGATTGCACCACCTCTGGAGGGAGTTTTTCCACAATCTAGGCACCCTGACTGTGAAGGAGTTTCTCTTAGAATTAAGCCTGAAGAAGTCTTCCAGGAGTTTGTATCCGTTACTCCTGGTCTTCCCCAGAAGTGCTGTGGTGAACAGTTGTTCACTGAGATCTTGATGTACTCCCCTGATGTAGTGAGCTGTGAACAAGTCCCCTCTCAGCCTTCTCTTCTTTAGGCTGAAAAGGACCAAGTCCCTCAGCCTTTCCTCATATGGTCTGCCTTGCAAATCTCTGATCATATGGGTAGCTCTTCTCTGGACCCTCTTAAGTCTTTCCACATCCTTGTTGAAGTGCACCACAACCTTGTTGAAGTGTGCCATCTGTAATCAGACCTCAACATGGTCACCATATGCAAGCTGCCTCAAATTGACATCAACACCTTGCTTGAAGCTCCACCTACAATTGTGGAAGTCCAAAAGGCCATACAGCAAATGTCAAGTGGCAAAATTCCTGGAGCCAGCACGATTCCAGCAGAGGTCTACAAATCTCATGGAGAAACTAACTGAGATCTTCTGCAGTATGTGGACACAGGAAGTAGTCTCTTAAGAATTCAAGGTTGTCTCCATTGTCCACCTGTACAAGAGGAAGGGAAATTGGCAACTCTGTGATAATCACAGGGGTATCTCCCTCCTCTCAACTCCTGGCAAAATACTTGTGAGGGTCCTCCTCAGCTGGCTGACTGACCATCTAAACAACCTACTGCCTGAGAGCCAATGCAGCTTCAGAAAAGAAGGTGGAACCACTGACATGGTGTTTGCTGCCCAGCAGCTTCAAGAAAGGTGCCAGGAACAGAATGTCAACCTTCTCATGTTTGTTGACCTAACCAAAGCCTTTGACACAGTAAAATGCAAAGGCCTCTGGGAAATCATGAAAAAGTATGGATGCCCCAGAAAATTCATCATTATGGTTTGACAGTTCCATGACAGCATGATGGCATGCATCCTTGCAAATGGCATCAAGCAGGGCTGTGTGCTCAGACCTACACTTTTCAGCATGATATTCTCTGCCATGCTGTTGGATGCCTATCAAGATGATGACCTTGTTATGGGGATCAGGTACTGTTTTGACGGAGACATCTTCAACCTGTGCAGGCTCTGAGCAATCTCCAAAGTCCAGACAGTCATGCTTCACAACTTCCTCTTCACTGACAACTGTACACTACGTGCAGGCTCACAGACTGACATGCAATGGTCCATGGACCTATTCGCATCAGCCTGTGACAACTTTGGACTCACTATTAACATGAAGAAGACCAAAGTGATGTTTCAACCTGCACCTGGCACAACACCCCAGGAACCACACATCTCAGTTAAAGGCCAACAGCTGTTGATGGTTGACAAGTGTATCTATCTAGGCAGCATGTTCTCCTGTGCTGTCCACATTGACAATGAAGTTAACCTGAGGCTAGTGAAAGTTAGCATGACCTTCAGCAGACTTTGTAAGTTGGTCGCTCTCCATTAGTCAGAGGCATTGGAATGTTGGTGAAACTGAAAGTTTACAAAGCCATCATTCTCCTGACCCTCTTTTACACCTGTGAAACCTGGACTGCCTACCAGCGTCATGTCAAGAAACTAAACCACTTCTGCCTGTGCTGCCTGCAAAATATACTAAAGATCAAGTGGTAGGACAAGATTCAGGACAGCAAGGTGCTTGGAAGATCAGCTCTCCCCAGTATTCACTGTCAACTGAAACTGGCGTAGCTAAGATGGGTGGCCACCTTTCAAGAATGTCTGACACTCCCCTGCCAAAGAAAATCTTCCATGGCAAACTGTCAAATGCTCTCGTAGTGCACCAAAGAAGCATTATAAGGACATCCTGAAGGTGTTCCTAAAGAGTTTTGGCATCAACCCAGAGTTGTGGGAGCAAATCACTTGCAGCCATCCATCCTGGAGGTCATCAGTCCAGAATGGAATTTGAACAGCAATGCACAGCAGAACCAATGAAGAAATGCGTGGCCAGGAAAATGAAAACCTCTCATACCCAGTTCTCATTGCTTTCCTGCCCCTGCTGCAGCAGATTATTCAAGGCTAAGATTAGGCTTATAAGTCACCTATGTACCCATGTGACCTAGCTTCCACCCCACTCTCTTTCTCCTTTTTTCCCTTTTCCCCCCGTTCTCTTTTCTCTCTCGCTGTTTCTTTCCCATTTCCCCCCGCTGGATGCAGTTGTCTCACCTGTGAAGGATGAACAACATGAGAGCTAAATTTTTTTTTGTAAGAAGGAGGAAAGGAAGCTTATGTTCTATGGGCTTTAAAAATATACATTGTTATTATTCCATGTTGCATGCAAACAACAGCCAAGAAAGATGAAATCCTCACCCATTGCATACTAAAAATTGAAAACTATTTTAAGAGAGAGCTACAATTAAAACACTCATTTATAACCCAGTAGGATCAATCTGCTCTTGGTCAAATATGCATTTACACTCCAGATTTATGCTGTCATCTGTGAAAGAACAACAGGGTACAGCTCCTCCCTCCTTCTCCCCCCCCTCCCCCGAATTGCAAATCTCTTCATGTGGAAGACAATTTGCACTGCAAAACAGTTCTGAGTGGTCCTCTTCCAGATATGATTATGGACCCAAAGGACAATACTGTGTGGTGAGTTGCACAGCTAGGACATATTTGGATTCAGTGTACACCTGTGTCTGCTTATGAAACCCCAATTGCAAAGCAAAG
>NW_017728995.1:39778648-39779994 GCF_001723915.1 Gavialis gangeticus
GTGGTCCTCTTACAGATATGATTATGGACCCAAAGGACAATACTGTGTGGTGAGTTGCACAGCTAGGACATATTTGGATTCAGTGTACACCTGTGTCTGCTTATGAAACCCCAATTGCAAAGCAAAGCTCTTTTGTCTTTGTGTAAATCCAATGAAAAATATACCTTTTCTTTGAAAATGAGGTAGGAACCAAAGAAAACGAGCCATCCTAAGTTTTCTTTAAAGCTTGTAAGTAGCAGATACCATATTTACTCAAATATGATTAAAATACAACCCCCTATCATTGGATTCTATATACAGAAAATTAGAAATCTCTTATAATTTTCCAGGTAAAGAATCTAATTATGGGAAGTTTGCCTTGAATTTGTCCCCTTCCCACTGCTACAGTAAGGAAAATAAATCTGGGGGTTAAGTTGCTTCATTACTCATTGCTTTCCCCAACTTTTTCCCTTGGTAGCCTCTTCTTTTCCTTTTCACTGTCAGACTCTGCTCTCCTTGAACACATAGAAATGAGGAACACATCTGAAAACAATAAAATTGAAATTAAACATGGCTATAGCAATTTACATATAGTCCCCATCCAGAACTGATGCATGCTGGCCCCCCCTCCTTTTTTTAACTGTTGCTTGTTTTAGCACAGGTATACCATAGACACCTGAGACACTTTTGCATAGCATTTGATATTTACTTATATGTAGTAGGAACTCTGCATGATATTATCCCAAAGCCAAAAGGCTCATGATTTACTGCATTGTTCATTGGGTTAGGCCCCACCAGAGTGAACAGCGTTTTAAACTATGGTGACCTCACAGGTCAGCTTTCATATGTAGTCAAGATGCCCCCCACAAAGGATCCATGTGCTAATTAGCCCCCACTCATGACTGGAACCAGGTGTTCTAATCACAAGTCCTGGGATGCTCCAAAAGATGTAAGTGCAGATGAGGCACAGGATAACCTGGTTTGGCTTCATCTCATGGAGGGTGGAGCCACACTAATCATATGTACCAGGCTGAGAGAACAGGCAACAGGCTCACCTGGGCCTAGAGTGAGTGAGGATTTAGTTAGGGAGCTTCTGGAGGGACTGGATGTCTTTAAGTCAGCTGGCCCAGATGATCTTCACCCTAGAGTCCTAAAGGAACTGGCTGGGGTCATTGCAAGTCCCCGGCATGGCTTTATGAACACTCGTGGTGCTCTGGAGAGGTGCCGGAGGATTGGAAGAGGGCCAACGTGGTTCCCATCTTCAAAAAGGGGAGGAAAGAGGACCCGGGGAACTACAGGCCAGTCAGCCTTACCTCGATCCTGGGCAAGCTGTTCGAGAAAATTATTCTGGCACACATCCAGGAGGG
>NW_017728995.1:39780197-39781469 GCF_001723915.1 Gavialis gangeticus
CGGACTAGATGATCTGCTCAGGTCCCTTCCGACCCTAGAAACTATGAAACTATGAAACAGAGAGATTCTGGGTGAACTATTTGAGACCCTGTTTGGGGATTTTTGCCAAGCATTTAAGGCAGGTGAAGAAACAGGAATAATTGGAAATGGGAAAGAAAGGTGAAGCTCAGTCTGTGGGAGGGAAGAGGAAGTAAAAGTGTATGCAATATAGTGGCTAGTGGCTCACCATGACTTGAAAAAGAGCCTGCAGTGAGGGGGACAGCCCTTAATGGGCACTACCATATATTTTTAGGAATAGACAGACCCAGACTCAGTTTTGTAGTTATGATCACTGTTAGCTACATTTAATGAACTTTACCACTGGTTTCCATTGTTGAGTGTATGCTAGTTATAGCATCAGTTTATGTAATTAAGGAGTTTTCCTTGTATGCGATCATAAGACACAGACCTTTTTTCCCCCCATGCCAACTGGGGAGGGAAAGGGAAACCTCATCTTGTATTTGGATAAATATGGTATAAAAAGTGTTATTAGGCAAGAGAAAACAGAACACATTGCCGCAAGCTTATCTTTTGAGTTTGGGGCATTCGGAATTAAAGAATATGAAATCCACATAGGCAGGAGGAAATATTTTAGCAATTGCTGTCAGAGCATTTGCCTTTTCAATTAATTAAATATTTATTTTCTGCAGGTATTCTCAAAAGATTTCCTGCAAGAGATTAAATGGATTTTTTTATATGAAATTTGTCATTAACGTAAAAGATGCTCAAGACACATCACACATTCTAGTTCTAAGGGGCTTTTCTATTTAAGGATTAAGTGATAAAGTAGCTCTAAAAATCAGTTGTTTTGTTTAAGATAGAAAGGTAATTGGAATCAAGCATATAATGTGTTGAGTTCAGAATGATATTTTTCAAAGAATTAATATTCAACATAAAAATGTAATCATCTAAGGTTTTTAAAAATAAAGCTATATTAAGTGCTGAATAATTTGTGCCAGGTAGGAGGGTGGGGATGCAAGTGGGAAGCCTTGGAGACAGGGAGGAAGCTCAGAATGGGAAAGAAGGGGAAAGGGCTAGAATGAGGTTGGGGTGAAAAATGGCCTGTGGGCAGAGAAAGTGAAAGTGCTTAAATTTAAAGTGCTATACAGCTAATCCACTACAATGGTCTGATCTGCCCACTCTGTGAAGGCTGTTTTAAACCATGAATTAAGCCTGTTTAAACTTACCTAAGTTTAGCTCCACTATGCTGGTACAGGACCAGACAAATGAAAG
>NW_017728995.1:39786469-39800129 GCF_001723915.1 Gavialis gangeticus
AGTGCAATATGTAACAAGGCCCTTAGAAAGCAAGTTACACAGTAGATCATTTTTACTTCAGACTAACTGTTCCTTTAGATATTAATTTTGTCTTTAGATGAGTTATTTGTACTTATTTTGGTCATTGACACTGACCTATGTCCTCTTGCCAACTGAAAAGGACCATGCATATGAACTCTCATGTTTGGATCTCATTATTGGATAGCATTGGCCATGGATTGCTGCAGTCCTCCTTCAACCAAATGGTGGGATTAGTGAAAGCACACAGGTGGGTTCATCTCTCATCACAAGAGTTGAGTTGCACATATGCTTCATATCTTACTCAGGCCTCACTTACAGATCCATTATAATAAAGCCCTGCAGTTGTTAATTGGTACTTTCTTTGACCAGCTTTGGTTTATTTCTCTTCTTGTTTTTCTGGTAGAGCTCTTGCACTCCTGTGTGAATAAACAACTCACAGATTACAACCGTGTTTATCAGATAGAAGGTCCATTTGAGCCTAATGGCCCATTGGGATAGTATGGGAAAGGAACACCAGCTTCGTAGCCAGTAATGCACAAGGGAGTGATGTGGTCAACATTAAGTGTCTGACATTTGTAAAGCAAATCTTGAAGTATACTCTTTGAATTACAAGCTATAAGAGAAGAGAGATGTCATATTAACACACCTTGCCTAGTATGGAAACTTGTTCCCATAACTGTGGTTGAGATTCTAGACCTGGCAAAAAGGCGATTGAGTACAGTCTCTTGACTATAATAAAGACCAGCAGCAATGAGGATTTTTCATTTCTCTGTGTTGCATAGTTGATACATTTTCCAGGATGTCAGGTTATTTTGCACAATGTAATGGAAATAACTAAGTAGAATATAAAGAATCTGGATGGTTAAGCAGCCAGGTCACAGTGGAACACTTTAAACATTTCCTAGCATTTAAAGAAAAAAAAAGTCGATGACTCTTGATCCATAATGTCACAATGAAAGGAAAAAAATCACTGTTCTGCTAGCAATGTTAGTAATTCAGCAAGACTGCTTGTTAGAGAGCATATCCATTAAATCCTACTGCATCCTACTTTGAATTTGATAATAATAACACAGAGGATATTCTTGCTGTCTTGAATAAACTCACTGAATTGTACTTCTGGTTTCATAATAATATACAGTGCGAATGCTTTGAGCAAGTTATGTGCTTATGTATGTAATTCCAGAAATGAAAAATATAATTGACATTCTCTTCAGACAGTTTGTTGTCTATACCTCTTAAATTTTACTGTGGTAGATATTAAAATAAAGATGAACATCCTTTCTGAAACTAATGCAGCCAGGTCATTGAGGGTTGTGGGGAGGTCAACAACTGAAATTTATCTGAAGACATTTGAATAAAGTATGCAACAATAAAGTCATATCAGGTACATATCGTTCAGTCAACAGTGTTCAGTGCAAGATGGGATGTGTGAGCCTGAAACTCATTAGACATTAGGGAAAGAGATTCTAAAGAAAAAACCTCTGATTATGGAAGGTTTGTTAGGTGTATGATCAGTGAAGAAATATTAAGGGAAGTGTTCGAGGGAAGATGGATGAAACTATGGAGAGAAAGAACCCCTTGCTATGTGAAAAATAGATGCAGTCAAAGTGTTGAAAGACAATTGGCTTGCACAATAATACATTAATAAACAATTTATTTTATAGAAAATTATGCTAGGAAGAATATCAAATAACCAAGATCACTTCTTGTTTCTATGGTAGAAAATATATCATATCACTTGATACTTCAAGTAAGCGTGAGTGAAAATTGTATAATGAGTTAAAGGAATTCAGTGTTGAAAATGAATTAGCCAAAGGAGGACTATGTGAGAAGCTTGATTTATCATGATAAACTCTCTCAATTGTTTGAGTCAGCTGAAATATAATGAGAATACTAGACAACAACAAAGGCCTTTGAACAGATAACATACAAGTAGAATTAAGTGGTAGAAGGGAACATTTTTTTGCTGATCATAAGCCTGCCAATATGATTTGGGCATTTGGAAATGGCCCAAGATGTGGGCATTATACCAGCTGTTTACTATTCATAAGGAAAAGTCAGCTGTTCTTGAAAATACTCCATAATTCCCTTATTGCCATATTGTGGTAAAATATTGCTATTTTGTTCTCCTGATGAGTCATGATACAGAATTTTCTGGTTGAAGATTAATTGGGATTTGGACCAGAATCAGCACATATTCAATGTGCATATGACATGCTTTCATGGATTTTGTTAAGGTGTTTGACAGCATCTGTCATAAGAAAATTAGGTCAATTTTACAATTAGTTGAAGATAGTAAAGATTTTTCTGCCAACATTGCTACACTCTCTGAATCATGGATGTTCTGCTAATAGAAGTCCTCTTGTCATCATAACTGTGCTCAAATGGAAGGGTGTAGAGCAGGGGTGGCACGGGCCACATAGAGTATTATGGAGCTGTCAAGGACCATGTCAGCACCCCATCCTCCCATGCAACAGCTCACCAGAGCTCCCTAAATGACTCTGTTCTGTGTTTAGCTGGGTAACTGGAATGGGGCTGTGTGTGGGTAGGGAGTGGCATCTGGAAGCAGGATGGGCACGTGGGGCTGGGGCTGGGGCTGAGATTGCAGGGCTGTGACAGTGCAGGGCTGGGGCCAGGGCCAGGTCGGGGGCAGAGATGTGATCTTCTGCCCACATGCCCTTGTGATGGGCGTTGGTTCTGCAGGCAGGGGCATGTGGGAACAGATTGCAGCTCTGCCCTGGGCCCTGGTCCCCTGCTGTCACCGCCCAATGACCCCAGGGTCTCCATAGAGACTAGCCAGGACCTGTGCAGGCAGGGCACATGGCCAGACAGATAGGATGGGGCCATGAGCAGGCAGGGAGCTGGCTGAGTGTGGGATCTTGGGGTGATGATAGGGTGGGATCAGCATCTGAGACAGAGCCATGATCCACTCCCTGCATGCCACTGCTCATGGAACCAGTACCCATTACAGTGCTGTGCTCTGCCCCCCAGTCCTGGCCCTGGCCCTGGCCCTGGCCCTGGCCCCATGCTTTCACCACCCTTTCACCCCGTGATTTCATCCCATGATCCTGTCCCTGGATGCCCATCCTGTCCCGCTCTCCCCCTGGTCCCATCCCATCTGCTAGGCTGCGTGTCCTGACTGCACGGGTCCTCCCCCTGGCAGTGGATGCAGGGCAGTCTCACTGGAGTGTCTGGGCAGCAGGACTGGCAGAAGTGGCAGCTAGAAGGAGCTGCTGTCATCAGGGTTGCCACGAAGTGAGTCCAGCTGCTGCATCCAGAGACAGTGGGACCTGGGCTGCCTCCCCCACCCATACCTAAGCTTGGTGGGACTGATGGGCCTGCCGCAGGCCATACAAGATCCCTTACTGGGCTGGATGTGGCCCATGGGCCCTATTTTGACAACTCCTAATGTAGAGGGAGGTTCCAGAAGATTTACAACAGCTAAAAGTATGATTTTTTCATACCCTAAGCTAACACTGGTATCCTGGAAAAAACTCTGTTCTCTAGAACAAGCCCAGTGTTGCAGGTGTCTGAAGTAGGGGATGTTCATAACAAGTGTGTTTTGATGGTGTAATATAATTAATGGAATGTGGTATGGCATGTTTCTCAGAGTTGTGTCAACATCGTGAACTATGGATTAAGGCTGTCAGTCTATAGTTTTCCTGTGTCGTGCTCATTCTTTATTGAACATTGTTTTGTATTATGAGAGAATAGTGGCTGAAGTGCCTGGAGAACTTTGAAAAAACTGTGATTTGCAACTGCAACATGAGATAACATTGTCCTACTCTTTAATTAGCAATAGTTAGGGCATGGTTTAAATCATGGGCCCAGCTCATGGTGTGGGGGCTCCTTTAATCTTGGAGTTCTCCCTGAGCACCCCCCTGCCACTGATTGGCAGAGGGGCCCCATTGGCTCTGCTGCTCACCCCTGATGGCTTGGCAGTGAAAACCACGTTTTTAAATATGCCACAGTTTTTGTTTCTCATCCGATCAGCAGCTAGTGGAGAGAGATAAAACTGTGGCATATTTAATATCATGGTTTTCACCTCTTAGCCATCAGGACTAAGCACGGAGTGGTGGGGCTGACAAAGCTCCTCCACCAATCAGCGGCTGAGGATGGGGAGAGTCATGTGGGAGGAACTCCAAGATTAAAGGAGCCATCATGTTGTAAGCTGGGCCTGCAATTTAAACCAGGTCCTAGTAATAGCTTAATTTTTCCCTAATCTTCATATAAAAAAGACACTTTACTGCAAAAGAGATGATCTTATGTCAAACAGCAAAATGTTTTTGCAATTTTTTTTTTGTTTTGGTTGGGTTTTGATTCATGAAGACTAAGTATCCACTCCTTGTACTTAGACAATAAAATTGCCATGAGAACATATACATTGGGGATTTCTAAGCTTAACTGACTATGAGTTTATAAACTTTTTCTAATAAATCTAATGGTGTTTATTTGACACTTCAAAGAAAATAGGTTTAAAGCTATAATTCCTCTATCGCTTATTTTCACAGCTCTTATCTCCTTTTCCACATTGTTTACTATTTCTTTCTAAGAAATAGTTTCTTTTCTTATCAAACTTTTTTGGTTCTTCCACTTTCCCTAGTTACTGATTATTGTGACATTCTCAGTAGGGTATTTATCTATTAAAGCTTTATAGCAAGGAATGGATTTCACTACTATGCTTCCTGAGATTTGTAAAGGCAATGGGCCAAATGCATCCCTGATGTAATGACACTGAAGTCGCAGAGGGTGTGTTTGGCTCAGAATCTTATCAAATGTGTTTGTTTTGTCATGTTACTTAGGAAAAAAATTGCAAAGTGTTTTTTTATATGTGAATTACTCCCTTTTTTCTGCATTTTCAGGCCTTATAATACTCAAATTATAAGTTCTTACTGAATTTAGAACCACAAGAAACAATTCTGCTAAAATGCTGCAAAGATCAAGACAATAAAAAGAATGACAGCCAAAATGAGAGTATGGTGTTTACTCTACACTCTATACCATTCATTGAGCATACACTTTCAATTGTGCAAATACTACAATGGCTGAAGTGCTCTTGGACAGCTTGCATCTTGCTTTGAGAGGAACACTGAAGACAAAGCCAGAAGTTGTACCCTAATTCCTCTGGTGCTACTCATACTAACCATCCAAAACTCTTACAGGCACATCAAAATCTGACGTAAAAATGTTGTGGCTTTATTTGCCTTATTATGGAAAAACATTTTCTCATGTATTTTAGACTATATGGAACAGTACATTTTGCCTCAGTCATATTACCATCTGCTATGCTGCCATGTAACCAATATGACTCAGAGGCACTGACAATTTTATAGTACATAAGAAAAAATGAAATGCTGATACTTGTATACATGACACTGATTTTCTACACAGGATTGAAAAGTTTCTATTCATTACTAAAGACATGTCCATCATTCCTTTTAATAGATGCATGTGTGAAGCTTGAATTCTCAGTTCAAAACATTCCTCTGTGATTTGGGTTATGTCAGATCCAAAATTAGATGAGTCCTGCCAACCTATATGTATAGTATAAGGAAGACCCCAATTTCAGCTGAAGCCTATAGGCACTATCAACTTAATGATGTGGATGTGAACTCCTAATGCCAATTTACATCACAGCAAGCTTTTGTTGGCTTGTCTCTCATACTTAGGAGTACGTGAAACACAAGAACCAACCTCATTCATGCTCCTTTTCATATTTGTGTTTTTGAACACCTAACACATTAGAATATTAAAAAAAAAAATCAATGCAGGCCTCTCTTTCCTCATGCCTATTAACAAGCTCTTGTTTAAAAAGGCAGATCTCTTTTTAAAAAAGATTGGCTCAATGTTTGTAATTGTTCTAATCCCTTTTGTTAGCATGTCTGATGTGTAGGGCCTGTTATCCTTCAGATCATCATCCTAGGAAAGCTGTTTTCCAATTGGAAACCTTAACCTTTAGAAACAAACATTATGCACCTTGGGAAGCAACTATCGCTATGACTTATGCACAACAGAGGTTCTCTAAGTCCCTCTAAGAACACCTTGTTTTGAGTAAGGTTGCTAGTTCAAAGCACTAAGAGATATTCAAAATTGCAAGAGACCTTGATTGTACAAGGGATCCCAGGATTTTCTGTGGTTTGTACTAAGGGCAGGTACATTTAGGTGATGGGAAGCTGACTGCAAGCCATTTTAAAGGAAGCTTTCCTGAAGGCTGGGAGTGGGGTAGATTTCACGGGGAGAGGTTGAAGGTGGGGTAGCTACAGGCATGTTCATAGAAGTCCCCCAAAAACCAGAAACAGGAAAGCCAAAAATATCATCCTCTATTTAGTAGTCACTTAAAGTCTCCGAATATTAGCATTTTTGTTTCCATGTACTTAGGTCCCTAAACATTTCTAATGCTTTTTGTAGGCTTACAACTTATTAACAAGTATATCACAGAGGCTAACAAATGAGAGAGGATTTAATGGGGTGTAAGAATTACTTAACAAAAGAACTGATTTTCATTTTTTTCCCTAGACAAAATAAGAATTAATAGATTGGGAAAGATTTTGCTAGAACTTTGCTGTAAAAGTGATGTTGTGTTGTTCTCAGAGACAAAGGGTTAGGACATTTTACTATCTGTATCCAGGAAGATATAATTTCAAGGCCTGACAGTCTGTTAAATTCCTTATATTTTTGGCTAGTAAGGAAATAGCCCGCAGTGGTCTAATTTGTGACACCATAAAATAACCATCATCTTACAATTTTTTGATTTCCACATATGATGGGCTGGCCAGAAATAAAATAGCCACTTCTAAATAATATCCCCACAGCTTTACTGTGGAGGAGAATTAGTAATGATTGGTCAAGCAGCTAAGGCACAGAGCTGGACTTCAGAAACCAGAATTCCAGTGTCACTGGATGAGAAGCCCACACTTCCTGTGTGCATCTGGCACAGTGCTTTTGGTGTCCTGGGCATCCCCTTGATAGAACAAAATAACAATAATGATTAACATCCAGGGGTATGGTTTAAAAGCCAAGTAAACAATTTTTTTATAAAACACCCTAAAATCCTTGCATGACTACACTACACAAATGTAAACTATTTATTACCCAAGGTGGATTACAAAAGGTCACAAATTTCAACTTCTGCTCCAAATTCCCTATTATTCCTTCTTGATTCCCAGACAAGTGAATCATGGACAGCAGTCAGAAGCTCTGACACGGCCGCCCTGGCTTGCATGCTACCTGCTGTGGGCTATAAATCCCTTTCAGTCATAAGACTAACTTATGCCAGCTGAAGGGCCAGTTCAGATGCTGTTTATCCTGGCTGTTTAGAATTCACTATGGACAGTTAGAAGATGTAGTTTAGCAGCCAGACATACCGGTTGAATAACCTTTCCTGTAAGGAGTTCTGCAGCTAATTACGTTTTCAAAGACTGAAGTTGGTACATGGGAACGCAGTAAAGATGCTGTTATGAGTACCTTGCTTAGGAACCGTCCCCCCCACAACACACATAACTGATTAAACGGAACCCATTCAGATGTGCATAAAAAGACATTTTCACAGATCTGTTGACATTATTAATAATTCAGCACCATTGGAATGCTAAGGTATACACAATGTTTCATAAGTTATTTATGAAGCTTCGCACAGTATACAGTGTTTTCAGTCTGTGACCTTCTTTAAAATATGAAACTAGTGCTTTGTCTTTTCCTACAGCTGTATGTTAAATTACTGAATCAGAGTTCTTCTGTCACAGTTACATGGCAAGCTGTGCTTTAGACATTGTTTATTCTTTCTTCAGTAATCCCCAGACAGGATAGCATTTATTGCCTTCACCAAGCTCTGGGTAGAGCCATGTGTCCCTTATCACTGTTAGACTGGAGTTAAGATTGCAGCACTTTCTTTACCAACCATTTTAATGGGCTTTATTGTGTTTGGCACTTATAATCCCTGTCATATGGGAGCCTGGCCACCAGTTCCCTGAGTTTATTAAAGTCTGCTTTTTTGAAGTCTAGTGTTTTTATTTTGTCTAATTTGTAATTAGGCATTTATTTAAGCAGCCTGATTTGAAAAAATTGAGACTCATGACTAAAGCCCTGATTAAAAACCAATGGGATTCTTTTTTTTTTTTGCCCAGTGCACTTTGGATCATTTCAGGAACTTAGCATAATAATTTATTATCATCATTTTTGTTTGTTCTGTAATTTTTAAGTCTTTCTATCAAAGTGTTTTTGGGGCCTTTATTACTATGGAATATAGCCATTAGCAGTAACTAAAGGAAGCTGCTGGCATGCATAAAGAAGTTAAATTTTGCCTTCCTGTATTGAATCATGCATTGAGCTTATTACTACTTCCAAGTTAAAAGAGACAGGGAAGATACGTTCATAGACAGAGAAATGATTTTGACAGTGTTCATTATAGAGTTTAAACTAGGTAAAGAAATAAAAGAACCTTTACTTCCTGTCTGCATTTTCATTTACCTTTTTAGAATTTTGATGTTTCTTTGGTCTTCAACCATTGATATACAGAAATGTGTTAAATGAGTGTAAAAGATGTCTTGCTAATAACATGTTTGTCAAAAAGCCAAAGGGAATTAGTGCAATGTAACTATTACCAGGTCCCTCATTCTGATATCAAACAAATATATACCTGAAATAGTGTTCGTGATTTAACAGAGTGCAGTAAAATGCAAATTTAGACACACATTTTGATTTTGCATGCCCTGTCTTTACTGTAAGTTTACATTACAGTCCAAACAAAATTTTTCACTGAGTCCTGCATATGTTTAGATCATAAACCTAGTAGTCAGCTTAATAGTGCAACACACAAAAAGGTGCTTCAGGGTACGTTTGTTATTCAAGAAGAAACACTTGTTTTCAGCCAAATAAATGATAAAAGATCCAATGTAGAAATACCGTAATTTAAGTGCAGTGATATATGCTATGTGAAGCATTTTAGCATATAATTGGCATTTTGGTGAATTCATATTTTGGAGAAAAACTACACAAAGCTATGATTTCAAGCTGTCAGAAACAGGAGTTTGTGTCAGTTTTAACAAAAGAAACATTTTGCCTTATATTATTGGCATATATTATAGCCTTTGATATTTTATTTAAGAGCAATCATTCCAATTTCTATATGAAGTAGAGGGGTGGTTTAACTCCTACCTTTGTCCCATCTATTTAAGCAATGATTGCTACAGATGGTTGAAATCTTTTTGTGTGTGCAAATGATTCCATAAACCAAGAGTAATTTAGGAATTATAGCCACAACTCAATGCCCATTGAAACCAAATAGAAGTATTTCCATTGACTTCAAATGGAATTAGGATTAAGATCATGTTTTCCCTCCTATGCTATCTGGATTAATGCCTTATTTTCTTTCAGATCCTCATGTCAATTTTCCCAGTGCCAGGTGGAGACTTCAAATATCTACAACAGATTTTTAACTCAGCTCAGTTTTTCCAGTAGAAACTCCCAGGGCTTTTTGGCTTACTGCTGATCTTTACTGGGATGTATCCTAGCATCTGTGTAAAGTAACTCCAGTCATCACACTGGGAGAACACTGAAGTGTGCCAAGAGAGGAAGTACTTTCACTTAAATGCTATGAATAAGGCACAATGCTTGTAACATTAGCCAAAACAAATCTAACAAAGAAGTGATCATTTATAGGCAAAAGTCTATAAGTACTGAGCACAACCTGCATTGACTCAATGTTCAGACATGTTTCTTAATGGAAGAAGACAAAGAAGACTTTTCTAATCTTATATAACACCCCCCATCTTTTTTTACCAGCAGAAAGGAAACAAAAGTAAGAAGTAAAAGAAAATGGGAAATACCTCTTTTTAATGAAAAAAATTCTTTCAAATTTTTTATTGAAAAAAGCAATTAAAAAGTACCATTTTCATATGAAATGAAAACTGTTTGTTTGTTTTTTAAGTTTCCTGAAAATGACTACTAGAACTTGTACTGATAATTTATATTGTCAACATTATTAACTAGTCCATTCCTGTTTTAAGAAGGCAGAGCTGAAGTCACGGATCTGCAGAATTTAATGAGTGATCTATTTTTTTTTTTTTTGCCAGAAGTTTTTGGCCTTTTTGTAAAATGTTATGCCACTTATTCACCCATTCAGCCCCAGGCAAGAAAGAATGAAGCCCAAGGGGCATATCAGATTCGATGGGCACATTTAAAACCCAATTAAGGTGTGTTCGAAAGGAATGCACAATATCCTGTGAACATTTGTGCAAGCTACTGTGGGTGGTTCTTCTGATGGCTCCAAGCAGCAAAGTTTAGTTTGTATATAATGATCTATCACCAAATATATAACTTGGTGGGGGGCAGCAGTGGAAGCAGGGACTGGACTGGTAGTGGCAGTGGATATCGTTCTTGCGTTCCCTCTAAGTGGGTGCCTGTGTTTGGTACCTGGGGTATCCACCCCTTTGTTACACTACTGTATATTGCCATCTTCCTTTCATCTTTAATTCAAACTCTGGTTGTTATCCCTTGTCTCATACTGCCCCAACAGATACTTGGGTTCTATAGAGTCCTTTATGCTAGCTCCCTTCATCTGGTGAACTTTTTCTTTAAATTTGCTTATTAATTAAACCTGGACAGATTCCCATACTATTTCCATTAGCAAAACCTGTTTAAATGTGCTCAGGTATTGTACAATAGGAAACGCTGTCCCTTTTGACATGCAGCACTGTTTTCATTGTATCATATATAAATTAAATGGCCACTGTGGGTGGATTTACATTCTCTATTGCATGTCTGAGTAACTGGGGATGGTGGAGGTGATCTCCTCTGGAACCCAGTAAGGGGCATTACAGAATTGAACTGAAAACATAGATTCATAGATTCATAGATTAAGGGTCGGAAGGGACCTAGTAGATCTTCTAGCCCGACCCCCCGCCAGGGCGGGAGAACAACAAAAAAACCCCAAAAAGAGAAACGGGACTCAAATGAGTCAATGCTCATGCTATGCTTGAATGAAAAACAGCACTAAATATGGGCAAGTACTGATAGTTCAGTCTACAGACTCTTCCTGTACACTCCAAAAAATCCAATCATTTAAACCATTGTGAAAACAAAACACACTCAGGCTTTCACTCCCTGGGATGGCAGGGTCTAGGAATGCTGTGGAGGCAATAGATTCCCCTAGAAAGGAGGGAAAACATTTCATTGCTTAATTATGACCCCTGGAGTCAATTAAGAACTAGGATTGACAGGCTCTTGAGATATTCTTTATTCACTTCTTCTGGCCCAGAAGTCTATGTTTTGCAACTGATGAGCATGGCGTAACAAGTGTAGAACAGGGGAAAGAGGGAGAGTTAAGAAATTCAAAAGCTCCACGTCTGTAGTAGAAATGGTGGTTCAGTTCCTCAAGGCAGAACACAGCACTCAGGACAGGATGCAGTTATCTTTGCATCCTTCAGTCCTAGGCTAACTGGATTCATTCTTGCTGCCCGTAACTTCAACAGTCAAATGTCACTGGGACTTCGAGACCTTCCCTAAATCATGGTCTTTCCCAACAGGCAACAATTCTTTTAAAAGAGGCTGAGACAGAGCTGGGGTAACTACTCTAAGCCATGCCCTATGAAATCCAGGTATTTTCCTTACACAAAGGGGATACTTAGGCAGCAGAATCCACTGGTGATAGTGCTGTTCTACACAGTTACTATGACTTAAACCACCCATATAGTAACTGCAAGAGTTTTAATTTTGACCTTGCATTTCCATTGAATTAATAATGTTGAACAACCATCAGCATCACCATGCTATTTGGTGAGCATTACTGAATTGTATCACTGATGATAAAGATGGAAGAGGACTCTGTATTTTCTTAGTGTTCAACTGTACAAAGGCTTAAATGTAAAGCATGCAAATAATGCTACTTATAGTCATATAAAAAAATCAATGTGTGCATTTGTTAGACTGGCAAAGCTATTTAGGATACCAGTTCTCTTGGTCATATTTTGTCATATTACAGGCATTATATAGGTATACAGTACCTTAGCACAGGTGAGAGGTCAGCATTCCACAGTTATTTCATGGTCAAATTTCTACAGTAACAAAATGAAACATGATGACAAAACACTGCACTGATGCTTTTCAGTCAGGTTCAGAAATTGTCTTACTTCAGTTTGGTTTTTGATATGATGTTTAGAAGTGCAGAAAAATACTGGTACTATAAGTTACATTTTGGGGGAAGAATAGGTATTCTGTTAAATGTTCTTTTACTAAACTTTTAAAGTGGTTAGCGTGGCTTTACAGGATATTTGTATTCTTACCATAATTCACATTTCTGCAAACTCTTTATATAAACATCCCTGCCTTTGGAAACACATTTATTTTTGTCTTCTGTACTTTTGTTCTATAGGGTACATGCGTGACTGAAAATCTTTCTTATACAAAGCAAATTGCAGCCTGGCACCAGAATGGACAGTTTCCATGGGGAAAAAAAGCCTCCAAATAACACAGTGAGTACAACCACAAAATTTTGACAAAAAGAAAAAGAAACCCTTTCTGGACACAAAAATGATACCTTCACATTTCAGGAAAAAAAACCCTGTTCTGCAGAATAAAAGCAGCACAAAGAAAAATGAAAGAAAAAAATACAGAATCAAACCCTATGAATGGTCAATGAATTTTCTGGCCAAATGTGAAACCTTGTTCCATAGATGCATAATTCTATTAAGGCCTTTGTCTCCCAAAATATGATATGAAAAGAGAGAAATAAAGGGGCAGAGGTTTGGGGGGGGGGGTACCTACATCAGGGACTCACAATGGTCCCCACCTGCTGCCACTGCCACCACCACTGCTGCAGCATGGTGTATGTGCCCTAGCTGTGGCTCTTATACAGCAACACCAAGGTATCTGTGCCTTGACTTCTGCTGCTGCAAGAGCAATGTTGTGGGGCTGCTCTTGTTGTTGGGCACAGACTACATGGGGGTGGGGGGCAATTCCAGCTTCCCTCCTAGGTTGGCACCCTGGGGCTGGTGCCCTGCTCGCTCACCTCAAGTTACGCTACTGGAAGTAAGCCATTTCCCCACTATAGCTCACTTTCTAGGGATGAGACTATGGAATAACAAAGGCTTCAGTTCTGATAAATGTGGAAATTAAAACACTAGTTCTGATAGCTACTCAATTCCTGAAACTTTCCTACTGAAAGGAAAGGTAGGTTCTTGCCACATTTTGGGATAATGTACAAGAGGCACATCTAAAGCACACTGAAGTAAATGTGACTCTTAAATAAAGATGAGGATAATCTCTGTGATGCACCACCTGCAGAATGCCTATGATGGTCTACAGGTCTAGTGGCCATGTCTATGCAAGATGCTGGCTGCTCAGTAGCTCATTAGTACTGCACAGTATCATTGTGTGGCACGAAGCATGATGCGATGCTACTCTACTGCGCAGTCAGTGTCACCAAGAACCTGCTTGGGGATGCTATTGTGCAGTAGTACCAGTTACTGAGCAGTTATTTAGTACTAAATGACTGTGCAGTAACAACTGTGCAGTCAGCATCTCTTGTAGCCACAGCCTCTGACCTACAGGGTTGAGTCTATAAACCTAAGTACTGAGTGTTATATTAAAGAACAAAAAATATCATTAAAATCTTTAAATATAAAAGTGTGTGTTAACTATACAT
>NW_017728995.1:39800140-39802259 GCF_001723915.1 Gavialis gangeticus
TAAATGACTGTGCAGTAACAACTGTGCAGTCAGCATCTCTTGTAGCCACAGCCTCTGACCTACAGGGTTGAGTCTATAAACCTAAGTACTGAGTGTTATATTAAAGAACAAAAAATATCATTAAAATCTTTAAATATAAAAGTGTGTGTTAACTATACATAAACCAGAAAGCCTTAGAAATATATTAAAAAGACAGCCATATCATGCATTTCAATTTACTTTGTATTAAATTAAGAAGAAACATGAGCATATGAAGATAGTTATGCATTAACTTCCTGGTATTTTTCTCAGCATAAAATCTGATCCAGCTTTTGTATTTTTATATTTTAACTGTGATTGTTTTTCTTGCTAGCTGCCTGGTTTTCTTTAAAAAAAATGAGAAATGTGTGCAATATATAAAATGTTACAGGTATCGTATCTTTGAGAGAGAGAAACTTATGGCAAATATTTATCGTGTGTTAGGTATTGATGAGAAATTCCAAAGATGTCATAGTTTTCAGAAAATGACTTTTTTCTTAACAAAAACCCACATTATCCCTTACCAGCACAAACAAAATGTCATTCATTAAAAACAGACATGCCTATATGCTAACCATATACCATTTCTCCTCCCACCAAATTTTATTCCAGAATACCCAGAAATTATAAAATAGGAAATTTAACACAGCCCTGTGGTTTCCTTGGCAATGATGAAACTTATGTTAGAAGTGGGTGTGCATATGATCAAACGAAGAATAGAGTCCATTCCTAGAAATCCATTCTGATAACCTGAAAAGTAATACAACAAAACTAGTTCTCATTTTACTACTTCTTTTTTTACATCTAATTAGAATATGGGTTATGCTATTATATACTATGTAAAAGACAAAGATCTTTAGATATTTTAACAGCTTACTCACATGATCATTTTTGAGGCACATATTTCTGAGAGCAATTTTTCTTACATAATAAAAGGGCAGGGACTAAATGTGCCCTGACCCCTCAATAAAGCTTGACCAAAAACATGCATATTGAATTAATTAAAATTTAACATTGCTCATTTATTTTTCTTTAAACCAAATTTTAAGAGCAAAAGTTTACGTTAAACTGACATTTGCAATTGCCTGTAATTAAAGCTCTTTTTGCTTCTTAAAATTATTTCAAGACATAAAAAAGTTTAAAATAAGACCAAGTTTGTTTTAGACCCCCCTTCACCTCATCCCCACCCTTTTAAATAATAGGGATATAATTATCTGTTAATAAAAGCAGAGGCTCAATGTTCAGATCCACATACAGAAGTTACAGCCCCTGCTGTGGATGGCTTTTAATGACCTTTACAGTCTTCTTATTCTGGGCTGCTTCAGGGCTAAAGACGTTCTAGTTTTAATGTAGACAGCTTGAGGACCTGCCTGAATGTCTAAGCAGCCACCTAGGTTTCACAGTGGGCTTGAGCCACATCCAGGAGTGCCACAATTCTTTGTGCTTTGTCTTTGTTTCTAAATATGCCATTTTATTCTTCCAACTGGGCTTTCAACATGCACTTTATGACAGCACTTGGGGAAGGCCATCCTAAGGCTGTCTTCCTCAGTTCTTCCACTGGGGAATTGTCCTCTGAGCTCAAAGTTGGACTTTCAGAATTCCTGTATATCTCCTTAGTCCTTCAGTTGATGTTCAGTGGCTGCAATACAGGTGAACATTTTTAAAAGTGTACAGAGAACTAGTATTGCCAATAAGTGCATAATGGCTATCTTCAGATATTACCAAAATTTGATATATATTAGGAATGTACTGTTAGCAAGGGGCTACCATTAACAAAATTCATATAGGAATACATAGTAAACTAAGTCTTAATGTTAGCATTTTATGATTTTTGTGCTAGCTTTTGAGTATTGTTATATCACTAATGAATAGAAGAGTATGCAAAAACCTTGTCCCAACACAATAAAAATGCAAGTAATATGGTAACTCACCCGCATTTTTGCCTAAGTACAACCTTTCTCTCTTTCTCATTTATATTCCAGCTATGCTAAGGCATTTAAACATTAGCAAATTTTATTTTAAGCAACTTCAGCATTTAAGCGAGTATAAACTTTTAATTAGTCTGGCAATTTACAGCCAAGGATGAGGAATAGAAAAGGAT
>NW_017728995.1:39802270-39805667 GCF_001723915.1 Gavialis gangeticus
AAAAAGTTTAAAATAAGACCAAGTTTGTTTTAGACCCCCCTTCACCTCATCCCCACCCTTTTAAATAATAGGGATATAATTATCTGTTAATAAAAGCAGAGGCTCAATGTTCAGATCCACATACAGAAGTTACAGCCCCTGCTGTGGATGGCTTTTAATGACCTTTACAGTCTTCTTATTCTGGGCTGCTTCAGGGCTAAAGACGTTCTAGTTTTAATGTAGACAGCTTGAGGACCTGCCTGAATGTCTAAGCAGCCACCTAGGTTTCACAGTGGGCTTGAGCCACATCCAGGAGTGCCACAATTCTTTGTGCTTTGTCTTTGTTTCTAAATATGCCATTTTATTCTTCCAACTGGGCTTTCAACATGCACTTTATGACAGCACTTGGGGAAGGCCATCCTAAGGCTGTCTTCCTCAGTTCTTCCACTGGGGAATTGTCCTCTGAGCTCAAAGTTGGACTTTCAGAATTCCTGTATATCTCCTTAGTCCTTCAGTTGATGTTCAGTGGCTGCAATACAGGTGAACATTTTTAAAAGTGTACAGAGAACTAGTATTGCCAATAAGTGCATAATGGCTATCTTCAGATATTACCAAAATTTGATATATATTAGGAATGTACTGTTAGCAAGGGGCTACCATTAACAAAATTCATATAGGAATACATAGTAAACTAAGTCTTAATGTTAGCATTTTATGATTTTTGTGCTAGCTTTTGAGTATTGTTATATCACTAATGAATAGAAGAGTATGCAAAAACCTTGTCCCAACACAATAAAAATGCAAGTAATATGGTAACTCACCCGCATTTTTGCCTAAGTACAACCTTTCTCTCTTTCTCATTTATATTCCAGCTATGCTAAGGCATTTAAACATTAGCAAATTTTATTTTAAGCAACTTCAGCATTTAAGCGAGTATAAACTTTTAATTAGTCTGGCAATTTACAGCCAAGGATGAGGAATAGAAAAGGATGAGAATTGTGGCTTACCATTACTACTTCATAAACTTTTTTGGTGGTGCAGTTTTAAAGATTTATCACTAATTCAACTCTGTCTCCTATGAAATCTGAGCAAACTGTGTAACCTTTCCCCAGGAAATGACATTTGAAGACTACATTAATCAAAAAGTATATAAACTAGCCGAATTGAGGGCACAATAAATGTTTTTCCTCAGAGATGGTTTCTACCAAGATACTGGCTGCCAAGCTATTATGCTTTAGCTACTGTAATTTTTGGCTGTGGAGTGAATGTTTATATGACTCAGTGCTGTTGCTCAAGCCATGGAGAAGTAGAAGAGAACTTTTGCTCCTTCATGCTGTTCATTACTTTAATCTCTGTTTATAATTTGCACTGAAGGAAATGATCCAGAAATATTCTATTTGCAGCCCTCAGACCTAGTTACAGAGGACTCCTAAGTTTCCTTTAGCTAATTATAGAGGCAAAAGTACTTTCACTTTTTAAAAACAACAACAATAAAAATGATCTCCACCCCCAACCTCCGAATGTTTTCTAAACTCAAAAAACAAATAAAACAACCATTCATTTTAGAAGCCAATGCCCAAAGGCCCATGAGTGTCATAAGAAAAGTGCATTTGAAATATATAATACACATTTTACTGTACAATATCAGGCAACAGCATAATTACATCCTAGAACTGAAATAAAGTCTATAAAACCCTAAATGGGCATTATAACACTCTATGCATAAAATTTCAAATATTAGACTTGTATTTGAAGTATGTCACTGACCTATTTCTATATCTGATGATGAGATAATCCCATGGTTACTTCCCACTGAAAGAAAAAGCCCATGTTCTCTCTCTTTTTTTTATGGTTCCAATCCCATCAGAAATAACATACTGTAATAGCAGCGTCCATATGGTTTCTACAAGCCTAGTTCCATGACATTCCTCTGATGTTACAGGGAATGTTGTTACCCTGAATCCTTATTATTATTATTACTATTATTAGTAGTATTATTTAATTATTATTAGTAGTAGTAGTATTTAAAAATTTAGTGTTACCATACAGTAACAGTTCCCTCTCTCCTTGTGTCCACAGGATAAACAGGATTTTAAAAGACCAGGGTTACATACTTTAAATATCAAAATTATAAGTCCCTCTGTAATGGAAGAATGAGCCGTATGAATTGTGTCTGAGTGCTCACATGCCCTGTGAAAAGAATGTCCATGTTAGCTCCATCTAAGTCAATACAGAATGATGCCACAAAGGTTTGAATTGGGGTAGGCCAGGGGAAGAACTGAGAATATATATTTTGCGGATCCAATGGCTCCAAACTCCCATGCAACCAGTGCAGTGGAGCTACAGCTGCTTTTCCTATTATGGAGTTGCAGTCAGTAGGGAGGAAAGAGAGAAAAAGAAAGCATTCTCTGGCCCTGGTGTGATGGCCAGAACCAAAGAAATTAATAAGCAATGAACATATGCTTCTTGGAGGCATTTGGAATATGAAGCTTGTTTTTTTGTAACCAGCAAATGTAACTTGTAACTGTTTGTGGAACTGACTAGGCCTCAAAGACAAAGCTATAGCTGTGAAATTAGCTGACCTAATAGTTCTTTCTCGCTCAGAATTTAGCCTTGATGATGATAAAAACTGGATTCAACTGCCTAGCTTGTTCTTTCTTGAAATGTACTGGATATCTCAAAAAAGCATAGTCAAAGAGTTCTGAAGGGGCTGGATTTAGGTGGGGTAATGTTAATTTCAGACCTGAAGATGCTGTGTTGCAATTTGCTTATTGGATAAACCCAAGCTTGGGCAGTAACTTATTATAATAATTTCTAACACCTTTTAACCCCATAGGATAACAGCTATAAAGCAATATTATGAATGGCTACATACCTAAAAATTAGCATAATTAGAATATAAAAGAATGCACACATCATAGTAACCCTTGGGAAGGACAGAACAGAAAGGTCATTGCTGTCCCATACCCCCACGGATCTCTCTTACTCCCTGTGAGAGCGAGGACCACATCCTGATCGAGGGGCTTCCACCAATTCTCCTTGGGGGCAGCCCAGTTCAGAGACATCTGACTTCACTGATTCAACTTGACGTGCATCTTCTAACTGAGGGACTATCGATAAGTTACTAACCAAGTGGAAACTCTTGGCTAATTTCTTTATCTTACACAATGGGGAACTCCTTACTCGAGAGCACGGAGGCAGAAAGGGATCTTGGAGTCATTATTGACTCCAAGATGAACATGGGCCGACAATGCGAGGTCATCGTTGGCAGGGCTAACTGGACCTTGTCGTGCATCCACAGGTGCATCTCGAGTAGAGCCAAGGAGGTGATCCTCCCCCTCTACGCGACGCTGGTCAGGCCACAGCTGGAGTATTGTGTCCAGTTCTGTGTGCCCCATTTCAAGAGGGATGTGGACAA
>NW_017728995.1:39810667-39813997 GCF_001723915.1 Gavialis gangeticus
CTTAATCTATGAATCTATGAATCTATGAATCTGTTTTATTATCACTGTCAATTTTAATCTGTATTGTTATGTTGTCTGTTTATTAGCTTAACCTTTTATTAACTATTGTATATGCAAACTATATCTTTTGCTGTCAGAAGTAAAATTCATTCTTTTTTATAAGTGAAATTTGTCATTTCTTTCCTTTCCAACATCACCTCCTCGATCCTGAACCAAAACGCTCAGTGGCTAATAAAGTTGCAGTGCTCATAAGTCTATAACTAAATTAATATACTCACAGTGCCCAGCTGGCCTGTAACACCCTGGACAGAGTAGAGAATTTAATCTCCAGTCCCTCATAATTCCACATTGTGTAAAAGGATGACGTAGGTTTTAGGCAGATTGAGCACGCTTCCTCTTCACAGAAAAAATGTAAGATTAGGCAAGAAAGAAAATTATAAATGACAAAGGCCAGATTCTTTTCACTTACGGCAATGTAAATCAAGAGCAACAGCACTACATTAATGAAATCACAATTTAAACTAGGTACAAATAAGAACTGGATCAGGCTCATTGGGTTGAAACTGACCAAGACTGAAACTTCTTTGAATGGTGACCATATTTCTTCTATTTTACATAAACGCATGTGCACACACAAGCACATGGTTTGTTTTTTTTAAGAACAGGCATACAACTTGAGCAACTTAGTTGGTCAATAAGAGAGGAATGAATTGCTGTGGAAGGATACTTTAATAAATTGCTGAAAGGTCCCCAGATGTTTCAGCTAGCTTCTTATTGTTATGCTGAAGTAATTCAAAGGGAAAACATAGTTTCTTTGTGTGGCCTGAATTGTCTAAAGTCATGAAACAAGAATTCTTTCCTCCTTTTCAAAAAGATGCCTGATATGGTGGAGTGGTATGAAGTAAAAAAAGTTTTACTTTCATTTAAGTAACTAATTTACTAATTAACTGGTATTCAGAATATGAACACATGGGTTTAGAAACCTAATTTAATTGGGATGTATGACCAAACTTTGTATTATATAGTACTTTGTTAAGGCAAATGTAATCATAAGTCACTAAAAAATCTTTAAATACATGCCATGCAAGACCTTAGAGATCAACCTTTGGCTGGTTTGCTGACCTCTGTAATTTAACATTGTGTTCCTTGTTATTGTGCTTGTCTAAATCCCAAAGGAAAGGGCTGGTGCAAGACAGAAGGCTGTTGACAGATTTGCAGCCTACGTTTAACGTAGCAAGTTTGTTGCTTGCCACATGCAATAACTGGAGGTTTGTTTGTTTTTTTACAGTAATATAAAATAATTTTTGTTGCATACAAAGTAATTGGCAAGTACTTAGCACCGCTGGAAAACAACTACTACAAAAAGTTTAGATTTCTGACTAGACTATAGTATAGTGAATAAAACCTTTAGGGCTTAATATAGAATATGTGGGTAAAACAATGTCTTGTAATATATAGGTGTTCAGAGTAGATGAAGTAATGTCCCTTTTAGTTTTAAACTCTAGGAAACATATGAAGAATAGAGCTAAATTGCAATACAGAGAGCAAAGAAGATGTTTAAGTTTCCTAAGGGTAGAAAAGAGATGTTGCCTGATGTGGCATTTGTACCTCCATAAAAAAAATGATAGCGGCACAAACCGTGAGCAATTTTTAACATCTCTACCCCTTGTTGCACCACATCAGTGGCAAGATAGAAGCTAATGATGAAATTAATAGTTCCATATTATTGTGGTAGATACTTATTTTCTCTGTGACGGGAGAGTGTGGGCAGCTGGGAGCTGCTTGTACTCTCCAGCATCTGTAGGGAGGCACTCTGGGGACTCGAGGGGCCTAAAATTGTGCACTGCAGGTGGGAATAGGCCCCTCAAGCCTGACTTAGAGACCTGCCCTGGGATCTCTAGGGGAGCATCTCCATAAGTGAGGGAAACCTGCATGGGTCCCAACATAGGACCTGTGGAATCCCTGGTACCTTTTGCCTCTATGCTTGGATCTGTATAGTCCTGTGTTTCAAGCAGAAGCATGGTCAGTGAAGATCCCAGCATGGACGTATGGGGTGGCATGGGGACCAGGAAATACCTAGTGCCCTGTGCCTCTATGCTGGGGCCTATGCTGACCCATGGAGGTATAAGGAATTCTTAGTGCCCGCACCTCCACACTGGGAAGCTGTACTGACCTGTGCTTCAAGCAGAGGTGTGGGTCATTATGGGTCCTGGCAAGGAAGCATGCAATATTATGGGACCTGGAAAATCCCTAGTATCCCATACCTCCATGTCAGGACCTGTGCTGACTCCTGTGTCCACACGAGGCACAGGTCAATGCAGGACTGGGTCTCAGCAAGGAGGCTTGGGTCAGTGAAGGATGTGAGGAATCACTGGGTAAGGGGAATACATCATTTATTGTTCCACAATCAGGCCCCTTTCTGATGTGGGACAATGGGTAGTGTATGTTTCACTCAATAAAGCAGATCTGCTGTGGTGGGATGCATCCCATCATAGCCTGATTGGTTTCATTTCATGATGTTTGTTTTTACCCTATGAGCCACGTGATATTTGAACAACAAGTATTTGGATTTGGAGAAGCAGAACATAAAGACTGGATCTGCCCATACCCATATCAGTTGAGCTTGTACAAAACACTCTTGAGGAAAAAGGTACTTTCCGTAAAAAAAAAAAAAAATTGCTAGAACAATCAAGTTATGAAGTAGACTTTATAACTTGTTTGTCCAGCTTATGGAAGTAGTTGCTTAGGAGAAGGGAGGTACTTGGATGGGTTGTCATAGCTCAGAAGAGAAATGTGTATCAAAAGGGCAAAGGAACATGGAAACTAAAACAAAAAGAACAAGACTCATGTAAAGCCTGATTCAAGATCCAAATCTTATAGTCTGGTAATCTACAATAATTTATTTAAATAACCTGCATATAGCAATGTAATCACAAGCTCCCACAAACATTTGGCCACGTTAATACCTTTAGTTACATAAGCATTGTGTGCAGCTCCCTCTACACTTTACAGTCATTGTGCAATTAACTGGTTTATTGCTCAGTTACCTGCAGACCAGCTATACATGCAAAGTGGCTATCAGACCTTGAAAACATGTACTAACTTTATAGATGGTTGATATTGAGCTTTAATTTGCAAGTGTAGCAGGGTCTCCCCCTGCCTGTGGGAGCTGTGTCAGCTGACAGGGCTCCCAGCCATAGGAGTGCACTATGCCCATCATGAAACCCCTGAACACTGGGGATTATGGCTGGCATGATCCCCGAGGCTCAGGGAAGACCCTGGGGTCACACATGCAACTAGGACTGAGAGGTCCCACACCCTGGGAGCACA
>NW_017728995.1:39814139-39848263 GCF_001723915.1 Gavialis gangeticus
CAGCACAGCACAGCACAGCACAGCACAGCACAGCACAGGCAAGAGTGACAGCCCCATCAGATGTGGGAATTTTTGGTCCCAGCTGCATGTGGCCCCTGGAGCTGGGAGCCACTTCAGCAAAGGGGACTCCCAACTGTGGGGGCATTACTTCTTGCTTATACAGGGGGAGTCCAGGATTGGTTTCCTCCTACACCGGTAATAAGGTGCAATTGGGTCTAATTCAGGGGTAGGCAAAATTTTTGGCCAGAGTGCTGAAAAAATCTGCAATGTCTACCTTGTAAGGTGCCAAGTGTCAGCATGCTAGAAAAACAAAACCAGGGCAGGGGTACATGGCAGGACACACTGCACATTAATATAGTTAATAATCATAAACGCTTTTTTTTTTTTTTTTTTTACAGAAAATACCAAGTTTTTGTAAAAATTCGAAACCTCGTGACAGTAAATAAAACTTCATATACTACCTTTCTTGTTGCGTATTCTTTTTTTGTTAAGTATGTTATGGTGGGGGTGGGGCTAGGCTTGGAGTGGGGCAGGTTGCTGCAGCCTGGGCAGCACCAGAAGGGTGGCTACAGGGGGGCTAAGGTGAATTTTGAGGTGGCCATAGGCCCCCCAAGCTGCCCTACTGCTGCCTCTGTGCACTGGGATCCAGAGCCCTAGCCAGGCTTTGTGCCAGTGGCAGTTGCATGTACCCCTTGGGTGGACAGCGGGGAAGAGGCATGAGGCAATGCAACCCCAGGTCCCTCCCCTACCACCGTCTCTGAGGCATAGATACAGTTGCTGTAGGCATGGAGCTGGTGCTGGTGCTCTGTAACCCCAGAGCCAGCTCTGTGCTGACGTGCCTTGGGGTGTAGGGCTGGGGAGGGGCTGGGGCAGTGCACCCTGGCCCCTCCGCTGCTGTCCACCCCGAGGCCTGCATGTGTGCATTGTCCCACCCCTGCACCCTGCAGTGCATGTTACAGTCACCAGCAGTGCGGAGCTGGTGCCAGAGCTACAGAGTGGATGGTGGGGGAGGGGCCTGGGGTTGTGCTGCCTCATGTCTCTCCCCAGCTATCTACCCAAGGGGTGTGCACAGCTGCCACTGGCACAAAGTATGGCTGGGGCTCTGGAGCCTGGTGCACATGAGCAGCACTAAGGTGGTTTAGGGGGCTATGGCCACGCTAAAATTTTCCTTGCCCCCCTGTGGCCACCCAATGCTGCTGCCACCCACCCAGCCCCCATAGCTGAGCCCACCTTCTCCCGCCTGTAGTGCAGCTCTCCATGAGCCCCCCCGCTGAGAAGAGGCTGGCTCAGGGTCTGGGTAGCTGCTGCCAACCATGGAGCTCAGGCTGCTCCCAGCAGGGCTAGCAGCCTCCCAGCTGCCTGCTGGGAGCAGCTCAGGCTCTGTGACTGGCAGCAGCTGCCCAGAGCCTGGACCCACCCTGGCATGCTGAGCAAAATGCCCTCACGTGCTGTACTCTGGCACGTGTGCTGGCGGTTGCCAATCCCTGATCTAATGTGTGATCCCACAATCACACCTTCTGTCATGTGTGCCTACTGTCATTCTGTGGATTGTGCATTAATTTCAGTTGTGCCTTTACCTACAAATGGAGAAGGAGCCTATATGTTTTCAGAGGATTCATAGATCATTTTATACCATTTGTGCAATTTATTGCATTTACAACTTATTCGGCAAGAGTTGTTGGAGGAGTGCCCTTTTTCTACTCTAATTAATTCCAGTAACTGCTTATTTTAAATGTACTGATTTCTTATTCGTTATGTACTTCCATTTGCCATCTGGAAAATTATTCTTCTAATTATTTTCCATTTCTAGTAATATATTCCACAGTATACGCACCTTCTCAAAAGGCATATATGATATATTATATTTTTGATATTTTTCTAAGACAAAAATGATTAGGAAAATCTATTTCTCTGGAAAAAATAAAACTTATATTATAAGTCTTAGTTGCCCATATCCTGCATTTCCTAATATTACTGTCAAATATATTAAAGTATATTTTGACAGTTCTTCTGAAGCATAGTAGAAAATAATTAAAAAGAGTAGCAATTAACCTGTTTTAGAGAAAGCAGTCTAATGTAAATGCTGCTTCAGGGAAATTTCTGACATAAATTAAATTCAAATGGGTACACAGTGAGCAACATAATAATTAAAGCAACATTCCAGTTAAAATATGACCAGTCAACTTCAGCACAAGTAATCTAATCCTCATTGGAATTCTTTCATTAACACAATGGTTTTTGAAAAATACATCAGGAAATTTAAACAGTAATTTAGGATTAGAAAAAATATAATAGATTGAAAATAGAAAAATGCTTATGGGGAGCAAAAACTAGTATACTGGAGGAAGTCTATATGTGCATTGGCTATATGTTGAAAAACTTGTATCTATCAGAAATGCAGCTTAAATTTAATTATGGTTGTTGGCATAGAGTATTTTAATGCTATTATATATACTTTGTTTTCTGCTTTTAAAACTTAATTGTCTATTTACATTTCTGGAAGCTCTACCTGTTAGCGTTCACTACCGATCTAGGGCACTTGTACATGTGATGCCATTAACATGTAAACATGATGAAAATGTCACTCTGTGTGGCTCAATGGCATCACAGTGTACATGTGCAAGACTTTTGCATGTTTTACATTATTTTACAGGTGCCTGCTAAAGGCAGAAGCAGTGAGGTACCTGATCCTTTTTTTTTTTTGGAAGGAGCTTGCTTGCCTCTCCTGCGGCCAAGAGTGAGCTGACAGCAGGCTGAGGGGCCCTTGAGCTTCCTGGGGGCCCCAGTCCCTTTCTCCACATTGACAGCATCCCCCAGGGCTGCACAGATGGGCTACTAGCAGGCTGGGTGCTACCCTAGCTTGGGGTTGGGGAAGAGTTGGATCACTCTTCCCCAAAGGGGCACTGCTGCTGCAGAGGGAAGGACAGGGCCCCCCACAGCTCAGGGACTGCTCAGCCCCCTGGCTGCGGGAGGGATGGGCAGTCTTCACCAGAAAAATGGGTTGTGTCCCTCATCACTTCTGCCTTCAGCAGGTGCCTGCTGAAGGCAGAAGTGGCAAGAGGGGCCTGATCCTTTTTTTTTTCAGTACAGCCTGCCCCTGGCCAGAGCTGTGAGCTGCCAGTCAGCTGAGTGGTCCCTGAGTTGTGGGTGAACTCAGTCCTACCCACTGCAGTGGTGGTGCCCCCCAGGGCTGTCTGGGTGGGCTGCTAGCAGGCCAGGTACTATCCCAGCCTGGAGGCAGCATCTGGCTCAATCCAACTGTTTCCCGAGCCCACCAACTAGGTGATACTCCTTGGGTTGGCTTAGGGAACTGTTGGATTGGGCCAGGTGGTGCCTCCAAGCTGAGGCAACACCCAGTCCACTGACAGCCCACCTGGGTGGCCCTGGGGTGTGCTGCCACCACAGAGGGAAGGACCAGGGCCCCCCTGCAGTTCTGGGGCCACTTGGCCCACCAGCAGCTTGCCTCCCAGCTGTGGGCAGGCTCCAGCTCTGACAAAAAAATAAAAAAAATAAAAGGATCGGGCCCCTCACCATAACATGATGAAAAAATTGAAACGGTTTAGTCCTCAGGTTTTTATTTTATGCCCCACCATTTCAATTTGGGGGATATAAAATAAAACCTTGGGGATTAAATCCCTGCCATATGTACAAAGGCCCCTAGAGAAGTCAACTATGATTGTTAGAGTTGCTTTTCTAGTTTCTTTTAGGATCAAATGATGAAAAACCTCACTTCAATTCCATTATTTTGAGAGTGAAAAAAATAATTGGATCATGGTACCAATGTTAAAACCTCCAGAAGCCAGAGTAGTAGATGGTTATGTTGTATGACATGTAGTTAAATTTGACAACGCTCAGTATGTTGGAAGGCTTCAACATTGATAGAGGCTTTAACATAGGCTTTAACATTCATAGAATTCAACATTGCATATCATTAAAACTAGGTACAGGCATTACACTTACCATGAATTAAGTTTACAGAAAGGACCTTACAGCTGTAATGGAAGAAACATATATGGCACATAAAGTGCTTTAAAAATGGCAGTTCCTGCTTTATGTTACCCCTCGGTGGATGTGGTATCAGATTAAAGCCTTTTAGGATCAAGTGCTTTATCAAATATCTATACCACATCCCATCGTGAGTCAAGGTACGTTGCATTGCCATGACATCCCAGGGACCTCTTACTGGGCAGCTTGCTAGCTTCAACCAGAGCTCGTCTGCTCTGGGTGAGCACTGGCCCAGCTCCATCCTTGGGCTTTCAGAGAGAGAAGACAGCAAAGGCTCTGTCTCCTGTCTGCATGGCGGGTACAGGGAGGGGGAACAGAACCCCTGTACCATGTGCCCCCCCTCCAGGTAGCTGGGTCAGGTCTTGGGGAGCGGCTGAGCCAGTCTGTCTGGCAAGGAGGCTCTCTTCCACCACCCCTAGTTCCTGGTGTGGTGAAAAGCCAGGTTGGGCAGCCCTATGCTGCAGCTCCTGCCTGCAGCTGTCAAGAGATTGTGGGAGAGAGAGCCCCCATGCCATGCACACCCCCACTTCACAGTTTTCTGGGTCAGTTCTTGGGGGAGCTAGGTTAGGCCAGGCCAGGTCTGCATGGCAGGGGGGCTCCCTCCTCCCTACCAGCCTAGCATCTTAAAAGCTGCAGCCAGGAGTTGCAGCATGGGGCTTCCCGGCCAGCCCTTTCCTGGCACTGGAAACTGGGGGTGGAGGAAGGGAACCCTCCTGCCACACAGACCCAAATCACCTACCCCCAAGACCTGACACCCTAGTCACTGCTGACAGTTGCCACCTGGTGGGGGGGACCGGGCTGGGGAGAGGGGCCACTCCAGCAGCCTCCTAGGAGGCATGCAAGAGCACCACCAAGCTGCTGGCCTCAGCCAGTGCAGACAGGCTTGGAGTCACTCCCAGCTCCACTGAACAGTGAACATGTGTTTGGTTTACTCCCACTTTAACTTATAGTACTTTAAAGTCAAGCATGATAGTTAGAGCGCTTCCACCAGGGACTTTTTGAACTTCTGTACTAAGCCATAATGACCTAAAGCCTCATATTCAGGCTCTCACTGTATTTCCCACATTCCTTGAGTCCACACATACTGCAAACCAAATCATGAGCTAACAGTGGACATAAGCCATGTAAGAATTCCCTCCTCACATTGGTCTCACATTTCTTTCAAGAAGAGAAGTGAGAAAAAGACCCACTGCAAGGCAACCCCCTATCTGCACTGTCCAGCCACCTCTTCCAAAAATTCCCTGGGTGAAATCCTGGCCCTTCTGGAGTCTATGGGAATTTTGTCATTGAAGTCAAGATTGTACCCTCAGCCTGCCAGATTCCAGAAGTTACTTTTCCCAAATAAGAGGGAAGAAAGCAGAAATGACAGTACAAATACTTTTATGGGCACAGCACTATTCTTATATCCTTTTTGTGATATTATTCACCTGGCAGATAGGTTGAATGCAGGAATATTCCTTATTTACTTAAGAAGTTTGACAGTACTAAGAGGATGCAGAGTCTCCATCTGTGACTATTTGCCACTTTACCGAGATAGTTAAAGAGGAGTCAGAGATTCTTGCCAGCAGGATCCAAGACACCAGCCTCTGAGTAGAATAATCTACTAATCCTAAAATATGTGATAGTCTGGTCAATCTAAAAGTAAAATATCACAGATAACTACTGTCTAACCCACATTTTTTCCTAAACAAGCTGTTCAAGAATGTAAAATAAAATAGTACCACTTATTAGTAGCCAATATGAAGGTACAAAATGAGAACAGCCTTGCAGTCAGGACTCTAAAAGGGGATTTATGGCAGTTATCACTTGGCTTCTGTTTCAGGTCAGATGGCTACCTGAGGCTTTGGCCCTGAATAACCTGAAACAGGTGCCCCTCGGAAGTCATCGTTTTTAGCTAATATCAGGGTACAAAATGATAACAGTAATGGAGCAGCAATCAAGAATGCAAAACATTTAAATAACACTTAAAAATTGGGTGAGATAAGTAATGACTGAGATATTTATATATTCATGAAAGAGATTTAAGCAATAAAATAAATGAAGTAGAACTTCTGGAGAAGGCTATAAAATTGAAAAATATAGAGAGAACAAAAACGTAGAACACCCATACTAAGTACATTCAGAATATGAATAACCAACTCTTAAGAAAAGCAGAGAATCTAAAAGGAACAGAGAAAAAGGTTAATTAGCAAAGAAAACTGTTTTGGAGCCCAGAACGGATAAATATATATTAAGATTTGCCAAAAGTCAAATTGAACCAGATTTGACAAAAGAAATTAAACAAACACAAGTAAAGGTTCATTAGCTAAGTAAATCACAAGAGAAAAGGAGTGGGATTGGTTTTTAGGTAAATACCAGGAGGATAAACAGCTGTTTTAGTAATATGAAAATTATGATTTACAAACAAATGTGTATAAAACTGGACATGCGTAAATTTATACTGAAGATTTGGGAAATAGTTTCTAAACATACGAGAAGCCTCACAATAGGAGTAATGGAGGCAGGCAGTCTACCTAGTTTTATAACTGTTCATGATAAATTTATGGATGAAGTTCCCTGAAATTTGAAGAGACTAAGTTCAGTGGCTGAGAAGTCCTATGAATATTATTTCAGGTCACTAAACAATACTTGCTACTCTGTTTCTTCTAGTTCATAAATGAGTGAAGCACCTTTGTTCCTGGACTGTATGTGGTACTATGCACCTCTAAATACACATTTGCTATTGATCAGACTTTCATATACCAGTATATTCATGCAACTGCTCTAAGGTTAACAATTATCTTTAATTTAAGATGCCAATACGGATCTACTCATAGGTCTTTAGTTGCACAGATATACAGATAAGCACCCTGTAGGAATTTCAAAGTGCTTTCCTCCTGAGATTTCAGTGTCCAAACTACTGGGCTATCCTTTCCCAATGAGATCATGTATGGAGACATAAAGATTACAATGCTGCCAACACTAATTAACATAGAAGGACCATAAAAAATAAATGGAAACAATCATTGTTTAAAGGTATTCGTTGTAAGATATAATTAGTATATAAATACAGGCACAAAATATGCTAGATTGTATTTTTCTGTTAACTGAACCATTGTGTTTGCTTAGCAAGTATAAATATATTCATGCACCTGCTCTAGATTTGGCAATTATCTTCAGTTTTAGCTGCAGATTTTGGTCTATTTGACATTTCTCATTGTATGGCCAAATAGACCTTATCATTCACATGAGTGCTTCAAATGCTATAATTTACCAGCAAGACTGGAGAAAAATGAGAATATAAAAGTAATCTCTGCAACAGGAAGAAGTACTTACATATAAATAGCGTGTTAAATCCAATAAATAATTCTTTCTATAGTCAGATATTTTTCTAAATTTTTTTATCAAGAAAAGACCCAGAAGGTGCTATATTCCATTTTCATTTCTTAGGTACAACAAAATGGACTGAACTGAGAAACACCATTTGTATGCCATATACCCTCTGACATTAAGTTCAGAAAATTGAGAAGACACCCTACAAACTAGAGGCTATTTCATTTTACTATAAAAGTGACAGTTTTATGACCTTTCCATGTCATTTCTCATACAATTTTGCCCAGCAGCATGAAAAAAGATGACATTTTGGAAGTAAAGTCCAATGTGGTTAGAGTGATGGCAGTTTGTTGTTTTCTGTGTTTCCCTAGAGATTGCTGTAAATGAAAAGGAGATCTCAAAGTCAAAAAATTGTGAATAGAGCACAGAATTGAGTGAAACTTTATGTTACACTGCTACCTGTTACTTAGCATAATCAAAGGAGTGTTTCAGGATTTTGCTGAGTATTTTAAGATAGAAAAAGGTACACTCCATCTCTTGTTAATGTAACACACATTCTGACTAAATAAAGATAACGGCACTATAGGTGATAACTTAAATTGACAAAAGTGAGACATGGATTATTTTCAGCCAAATATTCTATTTCCCTTACTGGACTTTTTTTCTTTTTGCAGACTAGACAGGGGTGGCCAATATGCTGCATGTGGGCAGGATAGGTGGCATAGGTGTGGTACATAATCGGTCAGGGAAGACACAGACGGCATAGTGCCAGGTAGGGCAGGGAGAGGAAAACAGAGCAGCAGATTGGAGACGGAGCACAGGGTCGGAAACAAAGCAGAACCATTGATTAGGAAGGGGAAGGGGACTGAAGTGACATTCAGGGAATGTGAGAGGCTAATTTGTGGCATGCTGCCAGAAAGGTCAGCCTCCACTGGGCTAGATAACAGTTATTTCTGATTAAGGAGACAGACAGACAAAGAACAGCTACAATGGATTAATATGGCAAGGTATAATGTTACTGTGCTCCAGCTAGTAGTTATTAGCCAACATGTTTTAAAAGTGTAGTATAGACAAGAAACATTCAAAGAGTGTATGGTGTTTGCATGACGGAGGAGGAAACCATGGAAATTTTGCTCCCTACTGATGGAGGTAGATGGAACGGCCCCTGACATTAACAAGACATCCCCAATAATCAAGATAAATCACAACAGATTCCTGGTCAAAGCTAAGATTACCAACCAGCTGCTTTTACTCAGTGGCAAAGGGACCACAGCTGGAGCAGAATGTCACCCATTATCTAACTCATGACAATCTGTTTTCAATTGTCTGGTTGGGATAAAGCTTGGGATGAAAATGTGAAAAGTTGATCCCACATTTCTCATAGGCCCAGGAATACTACAATGACTATGAACGTGTCATGGATAGCAATAGACCTTTACATGATTGCAGCAGAGGGTCTGCCTGAATTTGCTTGCTGGATTGAGGTCATGGATAGCTGTGTGTTACAAGGAAGGGTCTCAGAATGTAACACTCATTTTCTGGTATAATTGTGATGACAATTATATTTCTCCAATTTTCAGTGAGTCGTTTGGAGCAGAATTATATATTATAAGAATAGCAACTAAGACAAACTGCTAACATGTTTTTGAATAGAAGAATTTTTTAAATGTTCAAATCACTGTCACCCCGTCCTTTTTTGCTTTTTTACCTGATGTTTGTTTCTGTCTTGCTTCTCTTGATAAACGCAAATTTTGAACTTGTTGCAGCATGAGATATTTGGAATAAAGCTTTATTGACATGGCATTTACACCTGAACAAGGTCTGGATAGGGCTCTGTAAGGTCCCCTACCATGATGTGCTCCATAGTAGAGTATAAATAAATGTTATTGCCTTCATATTTGTGTCTTCTACTTTAGACTGAATGAAAAAAATACACTGAGAAGTTACTGCTTGCAATTTCTACAAGAGGTAATTGCAGAACTTCTGATTTTTTTTCTAGGAGAACAATCTATTTTAGAGTGCATCCTGATTTATAACAATACACTCTACCAGAATTGTTAGCAAGGTAATTAAATTGTATAGAGCCCGCACTTCAGCTGATGTAAATTGACAGTTCTCTTCTCATTGGAGCTATGCCAAATTATACTGGATGAGGACCTAGCTCATAATGTCTGCAAAACATACAGTCTCATCCATGCAATGAGTTCCATATGAACTGACCTTTTTCCTTGGGTAACTTTCTGTGCAGAATTGGTGACAAACCTTCTCCATTCATGTCCTGCATTCTCCACTATTTTGTATTTTCAAGGAGCACGAAAAAAAGTAGCAAAGGTGCAAGTGATCAATGTTTGCACTAAAGCTTTCACAGAAAAGTATTGCTAGATTTTCCTAACTCACTGCCCTAGCATTTTAATTTTTAATAGTCTGGTATCAGGATCCCAGTCCTAAGAGACAAAAAGAAAGGGAGATTTTTCCAACTATTTACATACGCAACTTCCATTAGCCTTAATAGATATTAAAACTGCACAATGGTAAGAGAAAGAGCATGGTAATCTGAATGACAGATATAGTACTTGGATAGAGGTAGGAAAATTTAAAGACAAGAGAGGCTGCTGGTACAGTCAATTTCAAAGGGGAAGAGGTAGGGCAGAGGCACAAAGGACTACCACAATGCCAGAGCCTTGCTTGGCACCAGAAAAGGTTGGGATAAGGAGCAGGTGCACCACTTAAGCATTTCAGAGTAGCTGCTTGGGTGCTTCCAACTGCCACTGGCATAGGACAATTATAAAGTATAGCTATGTCTCTTTTTGACATGTCCACTGGTGGAGGTGAGACTGGGAAGCAGTAGGTATGAACACAGGAATGGGCTGGAGCATTACTAAGCAGTTAGAATATAGAGTCATAGAAAATTAAGGTTGGAAGAGACATTAGAAGGTCCAACCTCCTGCTCGAAGCAGGACCATCCTGAAATATATCTTCCCAGCCAAGGTTTTGTCTTACCAAATCTTTAAAATCTCCAAGGATGGAGATTCCACAACCTCTCTGGGTAACCTGGTCCAGTGCTTTACTACGCTCCTAGTGAGAAAGTTTTTCTTAGTATCTAACCTAAAGTTCCCTTGCTGCAATTTGAGATGATTTCTCCTTGTTCTGCCATCTGCCACCACGGAGAACAGTCTATATCCTCTTTGGAACCCCAATTCAGGTAGTTGAAGGCTGCTATTAAAGGCACCCCCCCCTCAGTTTTTTCTTCTCCAGACTAGATAAGTCCAGTTCCCTTAGCTACTCCTCATAAGTCATTTGCCCCAGCCCCTGCATCGTTCGTGTTGCCCTCTGCTGGTCTCTCTCCAATTTGTCCACATCCTTTCGGTAGTGGAGGGCCCAAAACTGAATATGTTACTTCAGGTGTATCCTCACCCATGCTGAATAGAGGGGAAGAATCACTTCCTTTGATGTGCTGGCAACGATTCTACTAATGCAGCCCATGATGCTGTTAGCCTTCTTGGCAACAAGGGCACACTGTTGGCTCATATTCAGCTTATTGTGCACTGTAGCCCCCAGGTCCTTTTCTGCAAAGCTGCTGCCCAGCCAGTCAGCCTCCAGACTGTACTGATACATGGGCTTGTTCTGTCCTAAGCACTTGTCCTTATTGAACCTCATGAGATTTATTTTTGTCCGAACCTCCAATTTGTTGTGGTCTCTCTGTCTCATAATGAGGGAATACTCTGATACTTGAGACTGGATTACTGCCATTTTCTTTCACTGAAGTGGCACAAAAGAACCTTAACCCTTTAGAAAGTCTGGATTTAGGAATTTATGAAAGTATACATGGTTTCTCAATTTTCTCTAAAAGATTATTTGAAGCATCTATTTTAAATCATAACATAGTGGCACTGCTATGGGTGCAGAAAAGTTTTTATCACTCTTCCAGGCTATACTTTATTTTTCATGGACTGTTAACTCTGCTGAAGTCTGCTCCACACTGAAATTTTACAAGGCTTTAGCTGTAAAATATAGGAGGTTGGCAAGTTCTAGTCTACAAGAAAATAGTGACACTTATTGGATTAAGAATTTATTTCATATTTATACTACTTTTACATGCCTGACTATGAAAAAATGTCAAACAATTATCACTTTTAATTACCTTTAAAGTATGACCTAGCAGAAGATGTACTATAATTTCTAATGTGGTTTGGTTGTCTTAGATAAATCTTTGATGTATAAATTTGACCTCATTTTGGTTTTTTTACGTGGTACATGAAGAACAGCAGTGATGTCCAAGCTGTATAAGTTTACTGTAGGTAAAGTACTTTGGGATAATGTTCTTTAAAGCAACCATCACCATCACCACCACCTTGAATAACACTCTTGTAACAATAACAAAAATGCGTTTATATAAAAACAGTTATTAAACTTTCAACAGAGAACTGTTTTAGGAACTATCAAAACACCCACCATAGCAGATATTTTGTCCTGAAACACAGGGCAAAATCACTGATTCCCTTATTTATTCAGAGAAAATTGGTAACAAGATGCTCTTTTCTTTCCTGACTGGATAAGCCCATTTTATTCCCACATGTTGACATTTAAAAATTTTGCATTTTTTAGAACAGCAGACCAACAAATGAAAACATTGAAATGAAAAGTATTTTTTTCCATCAGTTCCCATTTCCCCCCATAACTTCATGAAGAATTTTAAAACATTAGGCTTCTATGCTTAATCAGAATGAAAATAAAATGTTACAAACTCAAAATCCTCCATGAAAAATTTCTATTCTCTGCCCAGATCAATCTTATAACATGGCAAAATATAGTTCAACATCTTGGGCTTGTTAGTATCTAGGAATATCAAGTAGTAAATGAGCTTAGACATTTCTATTGACTTTGTGGTAAAGGTGATCCCATTATCACATCCAGATGAGCAGGGGTGTGCACTTACAGTGGCACAAACTGCCTCAGCACACACCGTTGCAAGTGCCCTTCACCGCAGGACAAACTGTCCCACAACGGGCAAACTGCCACTGCCCAACTCCTCCCAACTTTTCTGCCAGGAAGAGCAGTAGGCTGGGGCCAACGCCTGTGCACCATGGTGGCCTGATGTTGTGCTGGAGCAGCAGGTTGAGGACAGAGGCTGGGGGGGCAGCCAGAGCATTGCTCTGGACAGCCCAGCCTCCATTTCTTCCAGCATGCATTTTTCTTTGTGTGCATTGTGCCATTTTTTCTTCTGGCCCTTTTTTTCCCTTGCTACTGGGAAATCCTGGTAGTAAATTTTGCCACTGCACTACAGATTTGCAGTGCAGCACATGTTTTAACATTTAATACATAGATTTTGTGGCACCACAAAGAGATGTGTGGCACCATAAGCTGTACAGACCTGCTCATCTGGACGCAGCCAGTTTGGTAGAAGTCTAGCCATAGTTCTCACATGTCTTCCTTCCTCTCATTGATGACTGGCATCAGGTTCTTAAAACTTCTCTTTTACTGCACTGGAGCAATATAATTAATTAAAAATATCTCTAAGCATTTTAAATTCTTCAGTACGCTACTTACAAAATGCCTCTAACCTCTGCAACATTTTGCTCTGGAGAGAAGCAAATATAGGTGGGTTTTAGTATGACCTTTCTGATAGGCTGGTTTCAGAGGTCCCTTGTCACTATTAAATAACAGAACCTTTAAAACGCAACCTTTAATAGTTACAAAATGTTCTCATAAAATCCTAGAAATTTATATTCTATATTGTTTCTTTATGGTTGTTTTAGTGTGTCATTATATCAAAAACCTTCAAAAAGGCAATTCATTCGCAATAATTTCTGAATTATAGGTCCAGGACTGCTTTTACTTTTTCCATGAGCCATTAATTAACAAAACGCTTATTGACTTCTATTGTAACTTTTGATTCACTATTACCAAGGTACAGTTCCACAGTGATAGACATGATAGAGGTGCTGTGATAGATGGATAGAAATCTAGTTATAGGTCAGAATGAAATGAGATATAAAATGCATTTTGTAGCATGATCTTTACAGAGTGAACTTTGTAAAGGTGAAGCATGTAGTGGCAGATGCTGCAATAATACAACAAAATTGTAATAATGCTCCAAACTTGTTATTGTGTACTGTATGGGTTTGCCCAGGTATCCTCAGATATACAAACAGATATACATATACATGTATATCTTTTAAAATGAAAGGAGCAATAGGATTTGGATGCATCTTACAGTTAGTCAAAAACCAAGAAATTACATAAGTGTCTCAATAAAAAGATTTAAAAGGTTAATTAGTGTATAGGGAAAGGGACTGCAGTGGAGGGACCTTGTGGGACTGCAAGGGTCCTTTGTGGGACACATATTTTGAAGAAATGTTATTAAAATGTATTGATAGTACATTCATAGAAGACAATATGGTCAGCTATTTTAATCAGTGGAGCTTCTTCAACTACAGTTTGCACAGAATATATATGAATACCAGTAGTATACAAAAATCTTACATTTGCTGACTGAGCAGCAGCTATGTAACATGTAGTGAAATGTAAATATATTTCTACATGCATGTGTGTACTAATGTGGAAGGATGGTCCGGTGGTTAACTTGGAAGCCATGGATTTGGTTTGGGGAGGGGTAAAAAGAATGAAGCCCCAGTGCTGGGGGAAGTGGCTAGGCTTTTCCAGCCCCAGAGCTGCACTCTGAACATGTGCAGATGTTTGATAGATCAGGCTAACCTGTTCCTGATCTAAGTTAGTTCATCCAAGTAGGTGAACTAACAAGACCAGGCCCATAATTTTTGGCCTAATTTAAACCCTCTGAATGCCTGAACAGATGGACATTTAGATCAACCTAACTCTCGTTAGGTCAATTTAAATGTAATGCCTACATGTACCTACAAGGTAATGAGGGTATGTCTGCTGCAGAGATACAAAAGCTACCAGTAACAATACAGCAACATTAGCATAGAACTTAGTGGACACATCTACATGAGATGTGTTACTGCACAGTAGCCTATTAGTGAATGCAGGTAACAAAATTTAATGGTGATTAGTTAATGCACAGTAATGAATGTGTAGATGCAACCTGGGAGAAAATTTGCTTCTGGGTCTCCCCAACTCTGACCTGAGGCCAACCCCAGGGCTGCAGGCTAAGAGCCTCTCCTGCTTCAGGGCTGGCCTGCCTCTATGGCAGCCCCTGCCTGCAGGCTATAAAAGCCTGAAGATATTTTGTGTACTGAGGCACACAACAGAGACAGCCTGTGGGCATTGCACACCCTTTGTGTCCCCCTGGGCAGGCCACAGCCCTGCTGTGCCTGCCTGCCAGCACCCTAGCACTGCTGCCTGGCACTCCACTGCCACATGGCTGCCAGACCAGTGCTGTTGGGACCACCTGGGTTTTGAGGGATGCTGCAAGCTGCTGCAGACCCTGCCCAGCCCTGTCAGCACCCCAGGGCTACATGCCATGCCCCACCCCCAACACCCCCTCTCTGCCCAGCTCTCCCACACTCCCCTATCCCTGGGTTCCCCCACCCCACCACAGCATGCAGAAGCAGGACACAGTGCAAAACTTTATTGAGCAACACATGTCCCCACAGCTGGGTGGGAATGGGCCTTTAACATGAAGAGGAATGCATCAATGCCAGCAGTGATGTCCTCCTCAGCAGTGAGTGGCAGGGATGTGTAGTGCTGCCACAGGTAGTCCTCCAGCCAGTGGCAGAGGTTGTGGGGAAGCCTGGGCTTGCTCCCTGTGCTACTGAAGCTTAGCATCTGAAACCAGGAGAGCAGGTATACCTGGGGCACCATGAGGATCATCAGCAGCAGGGTGTAGTCAGTTGGGCACCCCTTGGCCCATGCAAATAGCTCACTGCACACCACCTGGGCTATGCATAGCGGGGGCATGCTCAGAGCCCAGTGGTAGTGTGGCAGGGGGCTGGTCCTGGGGCACCTTTCTGGAGAGGCGTGCTGTGGGGAGGGCAAAGTCATGGCCAGATCCTCATCCCAGTTGTCTAGGACCCCATGTTCCCCCCAGCCTGGGCACCATGGGCTCAGTGGCAGTGCAACAGGGTGTTTGGCCTGCAAGGGGAGAGGAAGGCAGAGGGCTTTGGACCCATGGCAGCAGGTGCTGCCAGGAGCCTGTCCTGTCCCAGGGGAGTGTGTGGGGATGGGGGCTCAGCTGTTGGCTGCCTGGGTCCGGGCTTACCCAGCCTGACTTACCATGGTCCCTGCGTACTCATGCATGGCCAGCTCTTTATCCAAGGCATGGGTACAGAGCATCTTATCTCTGATATGTCGCAAACTCCCGGAAAAGTCTCATGGCTCTGCAGATCCAGCATCTGGATGTGGTGGAGAGGCTACAGTTGCCAATGGGGATACTGGCTCAGGGTCAATGCCACCCACCGCTGGGTGCCTACAGATGTGACAGCTGCGTCAGAGGTGTATGATGAACCAGACCCTCCTCCTTCAGTGGCTGGTGGTGGTGGAACAGGAACAGAAGCAAAATGCACAGGCCTGGTAAACAGAAGATGTGGCCCACCAGGACAGGTGGCGAGTGGAGGACATCACCTGGAGAAGGCGTGGGACCAGTGCGAGGAGGCACAGGACTGGACCAACCTGGAGTTCTGAGCCAAGCTCCTGGCACAGGAGTGTGAGTGGATCCAGGTGGGAACAGAACACCATCCTGGGCTGGGCAGATATACTTTGACACTGATGACAGCCCTAGGATTGGTAGATATAAAATTGCTTGATTGTTTGTATTGTTGCTTTTCTGTTATCACTCTATATCAAATTTACCTATTATCAACTGGCAGGTGTTGTGGTTGGTCTGAGGATTGTGCTTGCTGAGAACAAAGGTATAGGGGCTGGGTGCCTAAAATCCAATGTCAACGGAGGGGACCCACTGCTACCACTGCCCCTGTTGCCACAGGTGGTACTCCTGCTGCCAGGCAGCCTCTGCCCACCACACCTCCTTTGCTCAGGCCTCACAGAATAGCTCCCCCCTGGGCCTTGCAGATATTATGCAACACACAAGTTGCAATGATGACCTGGGAGAGGGTGTTCTTGGTGACCTCAATGCGGGTGGTGAGGGAGTGCCAGCAGCACTTGTGGCATCCAAAGATGCATTCCACCAGGGCACGGGTCTGGCCCAGACAACATTTGAAGTGGGCCTGGCAGGGATCCAGGTGGCCAGTGTAGGGCTACATCAGCCAAGGGTCTGGGTAGGCAGGGTCCCTGATGAGCAGTGGTAGGACCACAATGGCACCCAGCTGCAGGTCTGACACTGCTGATGCAACGCCCACTCTCCACCAGTCCCATCAGGCCAGGGTTCTGAAACACACAGGCATTGTGCATGCTGCCTGCCCAGCCAGTGCTCATATGGGTGAATGTGCTGCGGTGGTCCATGATGGCTTGGAGAACCATAAAGTAAAATCCCCTGCAGCTGTAATAGGGGCAGTCATTGTGGGGTGGGCAAGTAGCGGGGATGTGGGTTCTGATACATTGGGACAATTCCAGTGCACGGAACCCTGCCACCACCAGCAGGGGGTCATGGATGCGGAGCACAGAATAGGCAATTGGTGCTGCCTTAATGGGGAGCATATGTCCTCCCAGCGACCAGTCAGTGACTGGGGGGAGGAGATCCCTCAATGGCTGATCATGCCAGCCAGGAAGCAGCTGCAATGCTCCCACTCCCTGGCTGGTGCTCACAGGAGGGGACACCAGCACTGCCACCTGCCCCTCCGCCCATCGCCTGAGCACAGAATGCTGCCTGACAGGGGGTGCACTGGCACTCTCAGGTAGTGCATGTTCACCCCTGTGCACCCCTATGCATCACCATTGGAGCACAGTGTGCCCCAACATCCTGGAGAGCCCCACACACCTCCAGGATTGTCTGCCTGGTGGTGGTCTTCCTCACACTGAACAGGTATCTGACATAATAGAGGCTGGAGGGCATGACCAGCTCTAGCAGTGCAAAGGCCAGCTGGGTGTCAGCAGGGAGGGCTAGTGCATGCCAGTGTCCTGCCGCATCAGTTGGGGTCAGAACTGCTGGAGCAGGTCCCAGAAGGTGGTCTGGGTCATTCAGAAGGTGTTTAGCCACTGCTTGTCAGCCCAGATCTGCTGGATATCTGCAGCCACCAGTGCTGGCTGGCATAATGGGCCCAAAGGTAATGGTGGGGGGGAGGCCCACGAGCATGATGGTGGCTCTGGTGGTGGCATTGTGGAGCCGCTTGTTGATGTTCCTGGTGGCAGTAGCTATGTGGTGGCAGTGTCCGCCCTGGGACAGTGCACTGCAGACAGGCAGGCAGTTGCTGGACATGGGGGAACTGAGCAGGGTGAGACAGCTATGGCCCAGTCAGCAGTTGGCACTGCGGGCCAGAAGAGTGATTGCAGTGGCTGGCAGAATCACAGAGCACTGTTCATGACTGCCAGGACCAGGGGCTGGAGTAGCCATAGTGCAGGGAGGCAGAGTGGCCAAGGAGAAAGCTGTTGCATGCTGCCCCTGTACTTTGCATGCTGCTCCTTGGCAAGGAAGAGGCTGGTGGCAGGGTTCCATTGCAGGGCTGCGGGGAACTGGGGGCAAATCTTCTCCTTATTGACTGTATATGTAGACACCAACCCAAAAACTCTTACTCCAGCTTAGTTTACACCTGAGTAAATCTAGGCCAGAGTAATGCATGTGTAGACGTGCCCAGCATATGATACAAACCTATTTGAGAAGCAGGGTAAATTAGTCCACATGCTGGTGTCCCACAAGTGGACTAATTTAAAATTACTGAAGGAATCTCTATATTACACTGCAAACACTCCTGTGACTAACTTTTAGATAGAGGTGATTAGCCATGTTAATCTGAAGTTAGGCAAAAGGCAGGGTCCAAACACACCTCTTAGACTGAATAAATCAGAGATACATGAACTGTTGTGAGCTGGAGCAAACTTAATGAGATTTTCTCCATGTCCCTTCAAAGCATCTGACTAAGTGAGCTCAGGCTCATGAAAGCTTATGCATCTCTGATTAGCTAATTTATGAAGTGAATCTCTCCCCCACCTTCTGCCTGACTTTCAGATGTGCTGTTGTCTCTCTCTGGCTCATCTCCATATCTGTAGCATCAAGAATGTTTACATAGTAGGTGCCAGGAGATGAAAGACTCTGAGGTATTCAGGCACTACAATGGCGATAGGGGAGAGGCTGCATAAGTATCTAAAAAAAGGAAACAAAACCAAAAGAAAATGACCACATTTTACCAGGCACATAGAAGCTACTATTAGTTACTGTTTGTTTTGTTAGCCATTTGGAGATTGAAAACAACGGCAAGGACCAGAGTGTAGGTAGCATATGTTCTTTGACCATGATGAATGAGTTTTGAAACCAATGATAGTGCCGGAGTAAAAAGATATCCTGGCATCCTGTAATCATCAACCAGTGATTTAGAAAGAGAAAGATGAAGTTGATTGACTAGTGCAAGCTCAGGCTGAAGAATATTTCCAGGTGCTATAATGCTTTACCTGTTCTGAAGAAAGCAGTTACTGAGATGCTATTCTTTCTTAATCAATCTTTTGAGAAAATGACAGGAAATATAAATGGCATTAGTAGGACTATAACTGACTCTCTCAGGCAATTATTAGGAGCATTGATGAATCACATAGATTTAGATAATGCTGCACAGCAACTCTGAAGTGAAAAAAAAGCTATTTCATTTTGTAACAGGACTTCAGAATAACTTGGAACCAGGTATACCCTTGTTTTAGGGCAATGCAAAACTCCCTTAACTTCAGTGGAAAGAAAGCATTGAGGGAGAAACAGATATTGGAGCCATACAATGTTATAATAAACTCTCCCTGCCCCGCCCCCCGGCCGAGTATTCAATATACTAACAAATGGCATTTCATAGGAGCAGCAAAAATTAGCTGGATTCAGCAAATAATTTCAGGCATAAAATGGGAATGGGGAAACTATGAAAACATCAAAATGGGATATTGATATTTTCAAAGTAACTTGTTTTAGAAATACTGAAGTATTTCATTTTTGTATTTTTAACTTAAACTTTTTAACTTTTCATTGTGTTTTCCACAGATTCTGAATTAGAAAAATAAATGTTTCAAAGCAGTTAAGGTACCTAAATACAAAACTTCCATTTTGGGTCAAAAGGCTTGTGTGACCTTTTTTTTCAATTTTTTCCTAAAATTAAAACCCTATTTTGATATGATCCCAAATAATTTTTTGGCTCAATTGTTTTTGCTTCAGCCACCACATTAAAAAACCCATTATCCATCCAGCAAAATTTGATGACATATCATTATATTTCAAACAGCTGAACTGAACCTGACATGTTCATGGTTAGAGTTGAGTATGCCTGCATTGTATTGTTATATCTTTTAAAGAGAAAGAAATGCTGTAAAATGTCTTCTATTTCTTTTAGGCACTAACTGATAGCTAAGGATCTGGGTCTTTCATTTCCCACAGAAAAAATGAGAAAAATATGGATTTTTCCTTTTATCTGAGAAAAACTGCTTTTTCATTTTAACAGAGAAACACATGGATTTTGTTTTTTGCAAAGAGCTCTCTGCAGTTCCATCCTTCAGGGATCTAGGGGGAGCAGGAGGAAGGTGATTAGGCAGGGTGTGCCATGTGCATGTACATGGCTGCCACGCAGCCTGGAAAGCAGCTCCCCCAGGTAAGTCAGGGGGGCAAGGGAAACTGAAGCCCCTGATAAGGAGGGAGGTAGGGAGTGAGCTGGGTATGGCTGGGGCTGGGGCTGCTGCCCAGCTGGGTGGTGAGTGGAGCTTAGGGCCCGGGCCGATAATGCAGGGCCCTAGTGGAGAACATGATGGGGCCATGGGATGCTGTCTTGGGGGTGGGGCTAGCTCCCCACTTCTGTGTGCACTCCTGGGGGCAGGCACCAGATCTGTGTGCAGGTGGGGGCAGGGGTGGCCTGCTCGCTGCAGGCTCAGGCTCCCTGCCCTGCTGCTTTCCCCCTGGTGCCTCTGCAACCTGGTGGGTGGGACCTGATGTGGCAGAGCAGAGTGGAGCCATGTGGGGAAGCTCATTGCTGCTGCTGTGATCTCCAAGCTGGCCTGGTGACTCACCCCCTGCCCAGCCGGCAGCTGTAGGGGTGGTGGTGTGGTGTTGTGTTTCTGCTGCTCCAGGGTGGACAGGGAGGGTGTAGCTAGAGCAGCACAGGGCTCACAGTGGTGGCAATGAGCTTCCCCATACAGCTCCGCTTTGTCTTGCCACGTTGTGTCTCACCTGCCAGCCTGTGGAGACCCCAGGGGAGGGCATTAGGGTGGCGAGCCTGAGCCTGCAGTGGGCAGCCCACACCTGCTCCCACCCCATGCACAGATTTGGGTGGCATGGGTCCCCTTTACCCCCCTGGGAATGGCAGGGAGCCAGTCCGCACCTCCCCCCAGGCTCCCCACGGGCTCCACTCTGGCCACGCTGCCTCAGGGGATGGGGAGGTAGATATGGGCTCCACACTCTGGGGTAGCTCAGGTGCTGCTGCAGGGGCCAGGGGGCTGTGGACCTGGGTCCCTGGCCCTGTAGCCCTGGCAGCTGGGAGCCCCCTCTGGGAGGGCTGTTGGGGAGCATAGGGCTGTGGGGAGGAGTGAGGGGCACCAGCAGGGCCCCAAGGGCTGTGGCTTGGGAGTGAGGGACCCAGACCTGCATTCTGGTGAGCAACAGGGGCAGAAGGAGCTGATTTTCCACAATAAAAAACCCCAAATCAAATACAGTACAGCTGCAACTTACGTGGGGGTTATGTTCTGAAGTCAGCGCGTATAGTTGAAATCGCGTATAGCTGAAATCACTGGACCAGGTCCGCTGGGCCTGGACAAGGCAGGCGTGGTGCTGCACAGCCTGTGAGTGCAGTGCAACAGCTGCGCAACAGCACGCTCTTCTCGCCCCTTTCATTCTCTGCCGCCTCATCCCACCAGAGCAGCCAGCTGAGGGTGAGCCCCCCAGCCCACCAGCCATGCCGGTGCATGCAGGCACGTGCAGGTAATACCATGCGGCGCCATGTGACGCCGCACTACATGCCATGCCCTGGCCGACACCCAGCGGCCAGACCCAGCAGCCGAGCGCGTAAAGCTGAATTTGCGTAAGTTAAATATGTGTAAATTGCGACTGTACTAAGTATTTTATAGGTACTTAGAATTTATTTTAGTATACTGATTAGTCTTCCAACTAAATTTAAGATTGTAAATATATCAGTAAAACCTTGTGTTCAATTGATACATTCATATATATACACACACACACAGACACACACACAAATATACATATTTTACATATAGTGGCATTTCAATTTAATAACAGATTTGGGGGCTTTTATCAGAGAATTTATGATTTTTTTATCACAAGGAAAACCAGGATCTCTGCTGATAACATATCCCATCTAATTAAAACCAGATTTTATGAGCTACTCTGCCTACCTCTAGTGTGCTTATAATAAAAGTTAAGTATGGAAGTTATTGAATTAAAAAGTCAGTATTAAAATTATAGTTCATATTAATACAGTAAATGAAAGTACATCATTTTATATATAGTTTATGAAATATTATATTAACCATATTGCATTTATTACAGAAAGTGATCAAGAGTCAGTGTAAAGATTAAATTTAAGAAGGAATTTAAATCAGGGAGATTAAATTTAAGAAGGAAAAACAGATCAACTGTGTAAGACAACAGAAAATGTTTCCTTTTTATTCCTGTTAGAATAGAGTTTCTTTTTTGTTTAACTGTGGTTTCAATGCCCTTCCTTCAGTTACTTAATAAAATCTTAATTTGAAAAATATTAATAACATAATCTTAGTAGTGAAGACCGAATATAGTCAAACTTATACTTACTTATACTTTTGAAGATCTTGGGCCAGATCTTTAGCTGATGTAAATCAAATGCAGATCTACTGAAGTTAATCAACTATATGTATATATAGAGAGCGAGAAAGAGAGGGAGCTGGAGAGAGAGAGAGAGATCTATATCTATATCTATAGATATAATTTAGACTCATCAAGACTCTCAGCCATTTTAATTAGCTAGTGACAATCTGAGGCCAAATTGGAAATATTTGTGAAGAATTTTTTGTAGTGTGGCCAAGTTTTGAGCCAAGTAAAGAAATGTGGAGAGAGAGAGAAAAGGAACAAAAATATGGAAATGGCAAACACTTAAGAGTTAAAGTTTTGAATATTTAAGATCTTATAAATACCATTGTTATAAACTCTTAAATATCCACACAAAAAAAAAATCCCATTTTCTTGAAATGATGACAGAGCTGTACTGCTACCCAGTACATCCATGCATAGCAGATAGTAGAATGACTTTCAGGGAAGGTGAGCTGCGAAATAAGCAGGGGTAACTCTGATGAATAAGGAGTCACAGACAAAGCAGTGGCAGCGCCAATAGGATGTGGTAGGAACCGGAAATGGCAATGTTTCCCTTCTAAAAAGCCATATATATCCTTTGATGGTGCTGTGACATTGTGAGTACAGAATGCCATTATAATAAGCCTGCCCAGCTTCCAGACATGAGTCTACAAGTTTTCAGCAGCAAGGCAGGTGGAAGAAAATGTTAGAATCTCAGTGTCCGTGAAGGCAAATGAAGGCTGCAGTGAAAAGAGATCTCCAATTGTTTTAGCCTCCTTGCAATTAGATCAAGATCCCATTCCATCAAGAACCCATGTGGAAGCTGATGTGAAGCAGCTTTTCCACAATAAAATAAATCACACACTGGCATAGTCCATGGAAATGGCTCTTCTGGCATATTTTTCAAGCACTTTGGTGACCATCTAGTGATGAGGGGAGCAGGATTGTGAGGCCTAGAATCTCCTAGTCATGACCTAGGCAATCTCCTAGGCATGAAGGTAGAAGTTACAAAAAGGTTATCTAGCAGTTGGATGAGGCAGGAGTGCAATTAGACAATTGTAACTTTGACTGAGAAACCCTCTTCAGGATCTGCTCTGCTTTGCTCACCCCACATGGGGAGGGGGCTAAAAAGGGTGCCCTAAACATAGTCTGCCTAGCTCTTTCCTGACAGGATAACTATGGCCAGTGGGATCACCTTTACTGTGGTCAAAATCAACAAAGACACACTATCAATTTTGGGACCTGGAACACAAGGAACCTCCTGGACAATCCTAACAGTGAATGTCCAGAGTACCACAGTGCAATTGTGGGTCAAGAACGCAGGTGACACAACATTGATGTTGCTGCACTGGGCGAGACTTGGTGAGCAAGAGATCGGCAGCCCAAGAATAAGGAGGCAACTATACCTTCTTTTGGAAAGGTAAACAGGAAGGAGAATGCTGACTTCATGGAGTTGGTTTTGACATTAAGAATGAACTCATAAACCAATTCAATGAATTCCCTATCAGAATTAATGAGCACTTCATAACTCTCCATGATAAACTGACAGGCAGCCAAAACAACACTATTATCGGCAGGTATGCCCCAACTCTTGATGCTGCCAATGAAACCAAGGAGGAATTCTATGCCAACCTTGACCAAGTCCTTTTTGACATTTCAGAAGGAGATAGACTTATTCTGCTTGGTGATTTCAATTCCAAAGTCAGAAGGGACTCAAACCTCTGGAATGGAACCACTGGCAAGGAAGTAGTAGGAAGAGTCAGCTCCAGTGGAATCCTCCTCTTGACGAAATGCACGAAACATGGATTCACTCTCACCAACACCCAGTTCCTCCCTGACAAATGCCTATCGGAAGGAGCATTTTGAAGATCTTCTCAGTCAAGACTCTGTTGTTGATGGGAGTACTCTCAACTCAGTCCCACAACAGCCAGTCAGAGATGATCTCAGAATCTCTTCAGCACTTCATGAGGTGTGTAAAAGTCATCAAGAAGATGAAGAAAAACAAGGCACCTGGAGATGATGGAACCCCCACCAAAATTTTCAATTAAGGGGGAGAGGAGCTAACATCACAGCTCCATGTCCTCATGTTAAAGATCTGGAATGATGAGGAAATCCCAGATGACTTTAGGTATGTCAGGATCGTAACAATCTTCAAGAAAGGAGACAGGTTCAACTACGGAAAATAAAGAGAGATCGCTTTGCTGTCCACTGTGGGAAAGATCATTGTGAGAACCTTGCTGAACCATCTCCTTCCACTTGCTGAAGAGCTCCTTCTAGAATCTCAGTGTGGGTTTAGGGCACCAGGAGGCACAACTGACTTGATCTTTACTGCTTGTCAGCTGCAGGAAAAATTCTGGGAGCTATATAAACCTCTCTTCATGGCCTTCTGTGATCTCACAGAAGCCTTCAACTTTGTCAACTGAGAAGCATTGTGGAGGATCCTTCTGAAATATGAATGCTCACCAAAATTTGTCACCATTCTTTGCCCACTTCATGAAGGTATGTCAGCAGAGGTTTTCTGCAGCGGATCTATCACAGATCCCTCTGAGGTTAAAACAGGAGTTAAACAAAGCTGTGCCATTGCTCCAACACTCTTCTTGATATTCCTTACTGTTACATCTGATCACCAACAAGCTTCCAGTTGGAGTAGAGCTAAAATACCAAATGGATGGTAAGCTGTTTAATTACAGTCAACTCTGAGCCAAAACTAAGACCACCTTGACCTCAGTCATTCAGTTCCAGTATGCTGAGGATGCTGTAGTGTGTACTCATTTGGAAGCTGCTCTTCAGGAAATTGTCAATGTTTTTACTGAGGTATAAAAGAAAATGGGACTGAGACATAATATTCAGAAGACTAACTTCCTCCACCAACAAGCTGTTAATGAACAGTCCCTAACTCTGGTAAGTTCTGATGCATGATTGATGAGACTGGAGAATCTGAAGTATTTCCCATACCTTTGAAGCCATCTGTCACAGAAATCTGACATTGACAAAGAAACCCATCATCATCTCAAAAGAACAAGTGATGCCTGAGAAAGTGGGTGCTTGAAGATCATGACATCAGATCTGAAACCAAGCTCATGGTTTATCCAGGAGTCATGATCCCCACCTTATTGTGCAGAGCTGAGACATGGATAATGTACAGGAGATACCTCAAGATGCTAGAAAAGAAGCATCAATGCTGTTTGCAGAAGGTTCTTGAAATCTAGTGGGAAAACAACATTAGCGTCCTCTTGCAAGCAAACACCATGAGCACTGAGGCTATGATCGTACAACATCAACTTTGCTGGACCAGCCACGTCATCCAGATGTCCAACTCCAGATTCCTGAAGCCAGCTTTGTTCTCCCAGATCAGTCAAGGTGTACACTCAAGAGGAAGGCAGAGAAAGTGTTTTAACAATGTCTTCAAACCCAACTTAAAGAAATGCAACATCAACATCAACCCATGGGAGACTACTGCTGTCAACTGCGCCAAATGGAGGAAGAGTCTGCTGCAAGCATCTCAGTACTTTGAAACTGTAAGATGACAACAGGAGAACTGGGAGCAGCAGAAACAGTGCATCATAGACCAAATCAAGAAACTAGAGCCACCCACCCCACATGGAAACACATGCCCCAGTTGCAACAGAGTCTGTCTATCTTGGATTGTCCTCATCAGCCATCTTCTAAACCACAGATAAGGCAATCATGGAAGACAATCATCCTCAGCTGAGCAATTACCAATGATGATGAAATACGATTTTCTAAAGCAATTTATTAGTACTTCCACAGCAATGTGGATGAAGTTGTACGTGCAATGCTAGGAAAGAGTTATAAATAGTAGGATACAATGCAAGACAGGGAGAGTTAGGGACTAAAAGACCATTTTTCTTCAAATGTATAAAAAAGAAGATAAAACCAAATGATAAATTATAATAATAAGTACTTAAAGTATGAATAAATAAGTCTTTAAAGTATGTTCAGCAGATCAACAGACAGGGAACACTTGCTTGAGGTAAACTGCTGAAAAATAGAATGTATGAGGTTTGCTTCCTTGCTCATGATGGAAAATCGAGAGAGATGTCAGAAACAAATCTAAATGCCTAGTTGAAGTCAACAGAGCTATACTGATTTATGACAACTCTAAGACCAATCAACATATCTTAGAAGAAACAAAAGAGTCGTAAGGGGAAAAAATAAAGATCACACTAAAATAGACAATCCAGAAATCAGAAACTCAGACGGCCGTCTTAATAAGATGATGATAGTGCACAAACCTCCTACAATTTGATAAACAGTAAAACAAGCTGGGAGGAAAAATCTGTGGTAGTTATTTATTCTGTGCTGAAGGGGTGCAGGAAAACTTTTTATAAAAGCACCACAGAAATTCAGCCAGACCTGGTTAGTAAATGTAGGAGAGCTTGACTGAATATAGAGCTATACAAGCTTAGATACTGAACACAAAAGATTCCTCTAAATCCAAATAGCTTACAACTGAAGGAGATGAATAATGAAATGATAAAATGATGGGGTAATTTTGCTTCCTTTACATCTGATATCAATGACCTGAAGGAAAGGACATGAAATAAAGCAATAGCATTCTGAGGACGTTCAGTAGAATTAGTAATGTCACTTAGAGAGACCCCTGTAATAGCAGCCTGCCTTCTCAGAAGTTTGCTGAAACTACCAATACTTATTATTTCACTAATATATCCAAACAGATTTTTAACAAATTTGTAACAAAACTGTTAATCCTTTGCACCAATTACCTTTAATTCAGATATGCAAAATTCTCAAAGGGTTATAATTTAGATGTCCAAGTAAGAGCAGTAGATATGAGGGTCAAATATTACATTTGTTTGTACAGATGCTTTATTTCTGTTAAAACATACTTCAGGAATATCAAAGCAATAGTTAAGTGAAAAGTAGCAGGCATTACAAGCCTGCCTGTATTCATAATTAACCAGCACTGGTCTGTTTCAACTGACTCTTGTTAGCTCTTCCTCTGGGAAGGTGTCAGCCATTAAACAGCTCTAGGTCTGTCCTTGGCAATTCTAGGATGTTAGTTACATACATAACTCTACGCGAAAGTCACATTTTTCAATATATTTACAAAGTCAAGGAAAAAGCACAATTTCATGCAGACTTGTACGGGAATATATCAATCCGTCACACAGAGTTTGAAGATAACTATGTAAATTATGGTACTGCATTTGTACTATTTATTATATACCAAGACATCTTGTGCCTGCCACTTGTAAAAACATAACAGACACTAGTGATGAAATACAGTTGTGATGATCATCAATGCATGTAAATATTTCATTGTATTTTCACTTTGGTGATTGATTCTTGGAGGGGAGGGAAGGGAGGGGAGTGTTAACAAAGCATAGACATGCTGAAAAAATATTAGACTGAGTGGTAAATGATGTATCTGTTATGTTAACACTTAGCTACAATGTTAAAAATTACTCTATTCTATCTGAGGAGTTTGGATTCACATTATACTTCTATAAAATACAAGTGACTGATCCAAACTGAAATTATCATGTAAATAAAATGGGATACTTTTTTTTTGTTTCTGATACAAATCTACCTCCATTAATCACACGCAAACCTGCAGAGCCATGGGTTATAAGTATCCAGTGGAAAAAAAGTTTTCACTTTGTTGTTCTATCTTCTTATTTATGTCTAGGAAAGCTGATTTTTTCTCTCAGAGATGATTAATAATGACATGCTGTAACTCAAAACAGAGTCGCAAACATAGGACTAAATTCAATTGTAGTGTTTCTCATTAAACCCAGGTGGTGTCAACAGACATTTGATTACACTTTATCACCTATATATTCCAGTTTGCATTTTTATTTTTTCTCCTTTCATTCTAGAATTTGTGGTTTTCATGTATGTGCTAAAAAAAGGCATAAAAAGGTAACCTTTTTGTGGAATTAAATAGGACTGTGTGATTAAGTAGGAATGTTCTGTTTGCAAAGAAAAAGAGTATACTTAGTACAGTTGTCAACAATTAAATAAGCATTCTGGTTTCGTTTGTACTTTGAGCATTCTGGAATATGTGATTTACTAGATTTCTACATATAAAACATTCCCAAAGACAAGCATCACATATTTTCTGTTTCCAAATAAATGAAGATTAGGGAAAAACTCATGCTGTATCCTGCTGACAGCAAGTACAGCATAAGTAGCTGGGTTCTCAGTTTGAAAGATGCTTATTTGCAATGCTGAGGCATTTCCACATGCAGCTAAACGAGGAAGGATTCCATTGTTTCAGTGTAGAAGAACTGTAAATACAGAGACAGCAGGATGACTTGTTTCATACAGGGACTGCATTTTAAAGTTTCTTTAGTTTGAAAGCTCATACTGTTTTGAGAGAGTAAGGTCTCAGAATTTGGTTTGAATTGACAGAAGCAGTTAGAATTAATAACATAGTGAGTAGCCATGGCATTTGCACATAGGCTGGAGACTTTGTTCTATTACATATTATTTTATTCTGTCTTTATAATTTATCAGGTTTTATTGTAAGCTACCCTGTACCACTTTGGGGGAGGGTGGTATATACATCTAACAGAAAATAAACAACAGTAACTCTAATGAAAAGATTGTTATATCAGTTTATTGCTAGCATCAGTACAATAAGAATTTGGCCCTTTTGTCTTGCAAATATTGCCACATTGAAACTTGTATGTACAATACAATATATACTTTATATCCTAAACAAGGATTCAATATGTATATACAGAATGGGAACTGATAAAACTGTTAAGAATCTTGAGATTTTGCATGAAAACAGACAAATGGAAATACTCAAAAAATATATAAGAAAAAAGATCTCTTAACTCTTTAATTGAGTTATGTTTTCCCTTAAAAGACTATAATTATCTGCCAAACATTGGATAGTTCCTTTGTTTAAATCCTGACTGGCAGCAAGAAATTTCTGTCTCTCACTTCATGGGTTTTTTTGATGATACATCTGCTTTTATCAGATTAAACCTTGTCTCCCTCACTGTTAGAAAATTCGCCACACTCTACAACAGCCCATATGGATTATGTAGATTATTCTTCTAAGAAAAGAGAAAATGTGGGCTAGGATACAATGAAATGTTATGAAACCAGGCAAAATCAAAGCTTCCATTATGGATTTATAGGAGGCATTAGAACCATTAACAATACAATGCTTTTTTGTGACTGTTTTATACTATATGGTAGGTAATGGCTTCCACCAAATAAGCCTCATTTATTTTTCAATAACTGAATATTTAACAGCATTTCTCACCCTTTTTTTAGAACATATTTGATTGAGTGCATCTTATTTGTTTCATCAATTTTTGTTATTCTTTAAAAAGGCAATCCAGAAGGATATTTTTTGTAGGAACATTCAAAATGCACAGTACTCTTCCATTTTATTTGATGTAAATGCATTTAAGAAATAAATCTCTCCGGCACACTTTGGTCTGGGACCCTTCTGGTAGAAGAGAGCTCAGGGCAGGAATTGAGTGGAAGGCAAACCCATCTTAATTCCTGCCCTTAATATAAAGTAAAGCAACCGTCAGGCAATAGTACTGGAAGACTTTGCAGCACCTGAGGGGACCATGCTGCCAAGAAAGCTCCTAAACTGGGGCTGCAGGGCACATAGCCAGGGGGACAGTTCACTAGTGAAGTTTTCCATTGGATAGATCCTTATGGTTCCTTTTCCAGCCTTGGATTTCTAGAAAGGGGCAAGAGGGCAGTGAACAACTGAACGTTCCATATCCCTGTGCTACAGTTCCATAAAAAAAGGCTTTTCCATTGTAGAATTCCCAAGATTAAATTATTTTAATCTGGAAATGGTTTAAAAAAAATCATATGGTAGCCTAACTGTTCCCTGTCATACCTGTGTATGAATATATAGAGCTGAGCTAATTTTTACTACTTATATGTCTACAAAAGATTACAAATAGAGGTATAAAAAAGAAACATAGCCTCTTATCTGGCGGAAAATAGCTGTTTCATATCACCTGCTTATGATGGGCTCCTCTTTATATGATGCTGCGGTTGGTGCGGAATGAAACCACACAGAATATTTCAAAGAAGCAGGGTGGAGACAACAATGTAAGCATGACAATCAGTTGAATGCTGGCTTACAAGAGATCCTTAGAGACCCTAGAAACAAAGTAAAGTGAAAAAAATCTGCGTTGAAACAACATAATCACTAAAAACTACTAATGCATCTATAAATGGCACATTAAATAAAAGCTATTGTATCACATACCTGGTTCTCTTTTTGTTTTCTTCCTGGTTTAAAATTCATCAAGCTATTCTTTAATTGTCCATAGGAGGTCAATATTGTCCAAATTGCTTATAAGAGATCTGTCCAAATTGCTCATAAGAGATCAATCTGGAGTACATGACCACACTTTGGTGCTGGCCTCTAATTTCTTGTGGGAAAATGAACTGAAAATTGTTCTGCTACTTATCAGAACCCTAACGTAAGCCTAGGGTAAGTTTATACAAGTTGCATCTATAAAAGATGTTTACTGCAGAGGAGACTAAGTAGTTTTATGACTAATGAGTCCAGTCAGCTGTAAATATTGCACGTCTACACATGCGCCCCATTAGGCTGAAGTAAACTAATTTTTACAGCCTACTTTACTCCAGTGGGAGTAAATTATTTTTTTACTCCACCTCAGCACACATAGACATTAGGGCTGGAAGGGACCTCGCAAGATTCTTGGGTCCAGGCCCCTGCCCAAGGGGCAGGAAGTCTGCTAGGGTCATATGATCCCAGCAAGATAAGCAACCAAGTATATCTTAAAGGTGTCCAGAGTAGGTGCTTGCACCACTTCTGGAGGGAGTCTATTCCAGACTCTGGGGACTCAGATGGTAAAGAAGTTTCATGTTCAGCCTAAAATGGTCTTCCCAGAGTTTGTGACCTGGTCTTCCCTTGGGGTGCCCTGGTGAACAGACATTCTCCCAGTTCCTGGCGCACACCCTTATATATTTATAGGCTGCCACCAAGTCCCCCCTGAGCCTTTGCTTCTCCAAGCTGAAGAGTCCCATGTTTCTCAGCCTTTCCTCCTAAGACTTGTTTTCTTGTCCTCTGATCATGAGTGTGGCTCTCCTCTGGACTCTCTCAAGCTTCTCCACATCATTCCTAAAGTGCAGAGCCCACAACTGAATGCAGTACTCCAGCTGTGGTCTCACAAAGGCTGAGTACAGTGGAAGGATGATTTTCTGGATCTTGCTTGAGATGCATTGATAGATGCAAGCCAGGGTTTTAGCTGCTTTGCCAGCTGCGGCATCACATTGGTGGCTCATGTTCATCTTGTGGCCATTCAGGGCTCCCAAGTTCCTCTCAGTCATGATGCTAGTGAGTATGGAACTGCCAAGCCTGTAAGTATGATGTGGATTATTTTTTCCCTGAGGTGGAGCATCTTGAATTTCTCAGAATTGAATGCCATCAGGTTTTCATCTACCCATCTCACAAACCTGTCCAGATCAGCCTGAATCACCAGCCTATCCTCTAGTGCAGGGGTTGGTAACCCCTGGCACGCATGCTGAGCATGGCACATGAGGCCATTTTGCTTGGTATGCCACAGCCAGCCCCAGCTCTGGGTAACTGCTAGAGCTTGGGCTGCTCCCAGCAGGGCTTGCAGCATCCCAGCTACCTGCTGGGAGCAGCCTGGGCTCTGTGGCTGGCAGCAGCCACCCAGCGCTGGGGCTAGTTGCAATTGGAAGGCTCCAAACAGCTGTGCCAGGCTTCAGAGCTGTGCACCCACACATCACAGCAGGCAGTGGGGGAGGGGCCTGAGGCAGTGCAACCCTGGTCTCTCCCCTGCTCCCAGCACAGAGCTGGTGACTGGGCTTCAGAGCCCAGTGCAGCTGTTTGTAGCCAGCCTGGGCTCTGGGCAGCTGCAGCAAGCAGCAGGCAGGCTGCAAACAGCTGTGCTGGGCTCTGCAGCTGCAGCATCAGCTCTGTGCTGGCGGTGTCTGTGTACGCACCTCGGGGTGGACAGCAGGGCAGTGCAGATAATTTATAAATATGTTAAAGAGTACAGGTCTAAGTATGGAGCCCTGGGGGACACCACTGGTCACCATGCATCATGTTGACATGGTTCCATCGACTATCATTATCTGGGTCTGATCGCAGATCCAGTTCCTGAGCCATCAGACCATGAGGTTATCGAGGCCACAGTTCCCCAGTTTAACCATGAGGACTTCATGGGAGACCAGGTCAAAGGATTTTTTGAAGTCCAAGTAGATGATATCAACCTCTTCTCCCTCCTTTGTCCACCTAATGTGTCACCTGGTCATAGAAGGAAATGAAGTTGGAAATGCGGGCACTATTGATACAGCCAGAAGCAGCCCCCAGTCATCTGCTGAAGGACTACCAAGACCTGGGGAGCAAGCTGAAGGAGATAGGGGCACAGGTTCTCATCTGTCCTTCCGTTGAGCGGACGCAGATGATGCCATGAGTCCTGCATCAGGGAGGTCAACCTGCGGCTTCAGAAATGGTGTCTTGAGGCAGGCTTTGGCTTTTTGGACCATGACCCATACTTCAGGACAAGAGACATGCTTGGGTGGGATGGCCTCCATCTCTCCCCCAAAGGTAAGTGTGTGTTCTCTTTCAGGTTGGCCAATCTCCAGTGGGCTTTAAACTAGGCTTGTTGGGGGAAGGGGAAGTTGAGGATGGAGGGAGCCATGGAACACCAAACAAAGAGCCACCCACAAGAAGAGCCCAGCCAAGACAGGCAATGAGCACATGAAATGCCCAGGTAGAGACAGGGGCCCAGATAGTCCTGGGATTAGGGGGGCAGTGCATGCACCTTCAGGAGGCCTTAAATGGCTCTACACTAATGCTCATAGTATGGGGAATAAGGAGGAAGAACTTGCCGTCCTGATAGCTAACACTAACATGGACATAGTGGGGCTCACAGAAACTTGGTGGATCCAATGCATGACCGGGTAGTAAACATCAGGGGCTATAGGATATACAGGAGGGATAGAACAGGGAAGAAAGGTGGGGTGTGGCACTCTATGTCAAAGAGCAATACACATCCTCAATAAATAGCACTGGGTCAGAGGCGGGGCAGATTGAAGTGCTCTGGGTCCATATACAAGGGGATCAGGGGGAAAGGGACTAAATGGTAGGGGTTTACTACAGACCACCCAACCAGGGGAAAGAGCTGGACCAGGAATTCTCAGGTCAGCTTTCGGAGGCAGTTAAGTCAAGGGATGTGGTCATCATGGGTGACCTAAACTATCTGGACATCTGGGAAGAACAGTCAGCTAGGTCTGACCGCTCACGTAGGTTCCTAGCCAAGTTACAGGACCAGGAGGTACACAGTCCCACCAGGCAAAATGCCTTGTTGGACCTGGTCCTGGACACGGGTGACGACCTGGTGAGTGGACTGCGGGTTCTTGACCACCTGTGTGATAGCGATCATCACCTCCTGGGATTCACCATCCAGTGCAGGGTGTCAAAGGCCTGCAGAAAAGCAACAGCCCTAGACTTCAGAAGGGCAGATTTAAATGAGGTCAGGAGACTAGTCAGGGAGGCACTGAGGTCCCGGAGGGGAGGGGAGTTGGGAGTCTAGGAAGAGTTCCTTAAGGAGATAATCCTCCAAGCCCAAAGGGTGACAATCCCCACACAGATCAAAAGGGGCAGGAGTGCTCAAAAGCCCCCATGGCTCGCCAAAAGCATCCAGAAACATCTCAAAGCTAAAAAGGAGGTGTACAACCCATGGAAGGGAGGGGCCATCACCAAGAAGGATTATACCTCCATTGCCCAAGATTGTAGAGGGGCTATTAGGAAAGCTAAGGTGGAGATGGAACTGGGACTAGTGACCCAGATCCAGGATAACAAGAAGTCCTTTTTTAAATACATAGGGGGTAAAAAGAAGGTACTGGGTAACGCAGGGCCTCTGCAGGATACCCTAGGAAATCTGGCGGTCACACCAGATGACAAAGCTAACCTCTTTAACAATTTCTTTGCCTCCATCTTTTC
>NW_017728995.1:39849069-39854986 GCF_001723915.1 Gavialis gangeticus
TGGGGGTCTTCAAAAGGAGGCTAGATAATCACCTAGCTGGGGTCGTTTGACCCCAACATTCTTTCCTGCCCATGGGCGGTGGGGGGAGGGGGTGTCGGACTTGATGATCTGCTCAGGTCGCTTCTGACCCTACCTACTATGAAACTATGATCAGGCAAGACCTACCTGCAACAAAGCCATGTTGGCTATCTTTCAGAATGTTGCATTCCCTTAGCCTGTTATTGATAGTGTCTTTGAAGATTTTTTCCAGTATCTTTCCAGGGACTGAGGTCATACTGATTGGCTTGTAATTCTCTGGACCTTCCTTCCTCCCTTTCTTGAAGATGGTTTGGCAGTGCACCTTTGGTGCCTGCCATTTTAAGGACGGGAGCAGGCAGCCAGCAGTTTAAGGTGGCCATTTTCAAATAAAGGCAAGCCTGGCAGAGCCAGCAGTCTGTTGCTTGCATCAGAAGGAGCAATATCACCCAGATGAGCTGAGGCTTACAACACCTTGGAGGTAAGAGCTGGAGCTATAGGGATGGCTGGAGGCTCCTGGTCCTGGGCATGACCTGAAACTACACCTTACTGGGCTTGGGTGGCCTGGTGGGCCTGTGGAGGTGCAAGCTGGAAGGCAGCAGGGTGGAGAGCCTGAGCCTGCAGTGGGTAGCCGGCACCCACCCTGCATACAGAGGTAGGGGGCATGTGACCCCCCTGTCTCCCCCAGGAGTGTGTGCAGTGGCAGGGTGCTGGCTTCCCAGCCCCTGCCCCCTGGACAAGCCACCTGTGGCTTTGTCCCGTTCCCTGCCTGGGCCCGGAGGCTGCACATTCCAGCCCCAGGCTTCAAGCCACACACACCACACCAGCTGGGCAGCAGCCCCAGCCCAATTCACTCCCTCCTTTTTGGGGGGGGGCCTCAATGCCCCTTTCCCCACCACCAGACTTATCTGTGTGAGCTGCTCTCCAGGCGGCATGGTGGTGATGTGCATGTGTGAAAGTGTGCAGGTACCCCCTCCCACTCTCCCCAGCCTTTTGAAGGCTGGAACCCTGAGAGAGCTCTTTGCAAAAGTAGAAAATTTGTGTTTCTCCATTAAAATGAAAAAACCAGCTAAAAGGGGAAATCCACATTTCCCCCCCATTTTTCCATGGGAAACATACTTGCATCCCTGCTTATAACCCAAGCAACAACAGTGTCAGTGGGGTTGTTTGGTCATAAAACTCTCATAGATGCATAACCAGCAAACTTTACTGAAGGAGGGAAAGATTGTGGATGATTTTTAAGAAACCATCTTTTGCTGTACTCATAGCTGCAATAAATGATAAAGCAGATTGGAGATTATGCAGTTATGTAATCTTGCTATATAGCACAGCAGAATTTACTAGCAGCTAATGAACTGGTAAATTAATAAGGCCATTAACCACCCCCCCTCCAAAAACAGTTAACAGTTTGGTAAATGTGTTCTGCCAGAGATCTGTCCTGCCAAAAATTATAAGGACAGAAAAGCAAAAAGAAAGAAAGATTTTTACCTAGCTGTGCTCGCCACTAAGTTACTCTAAGTCATGTCAGAAGATGAGTTTATCTCCTTTTGAATCTCGGCCCCCAGTACAGGAGAATTCAATGACATTCAGCAGCATGAAAATGAAGCATTTTAACAATAAGCTTTGAGATAATACTGGAAAATGTAAATTAAGAAATTGCTTCTCCATGCTTAACGATAAGATCAGTAGGAAATTACTTCCTGCATTATTTGGTAATAGAGAACAATATAAAGATACAGTATTACATTATTAAATATATTTTGTATTCAAGCAAGGTATTAAATGTCCTTTAATAAATATTAATACTTAGAAAAAATTCTACCATGTGTTACAAAATATTATTTCATATTCTTTTTTGTTTGTAGCTTTTTAGCTTACCCAAGATTGCAACAGAAAAGAACATCTGCAGCACATAAAAGCTTGGGGATTTAACTTCTGTTTACATTTTTTTCCTTGATAAATTATTAAAATCATGCTTGAGTAATCATTTTTAATGAAAGAAAGCATCTCTGTGAGTTAAACGATCATCACGGACTTGATGTTGTACTAGAAGTACATCTCAAGACTATCATGCCTAATTACTGCATATATTAGAGATATCATTATTAAGGCAAACCCTGAGTAGCTTCTAAAGATGTTAACCATCACACTGCTGCTTCCTGTGCAATCCTTTTTGCTTTTCCTTTCCTCTAATTGCATCTCAGCACAGAGTAGAAAATCCTATTTTCTGTAAGGTTTAATTTTCTCCCAATTTTATAGCTGCATAAGTCAATTGTGACAGTAACATCTGTCTTTCCCTATGCCGATTGGATGTAAAATTCTATTGATTCGGTTGTGCTGGGGTTTACATTTGTGTTGTACAGGTGTAAATAACTATACATGTTGAAAGGCCATGGGGAATCAAGGCCAATAAATCAGGGGACTTATAATTGGGAATCATCCTGCTTTTCATCTCCTTGCTGAAATATCCTTTTATTTATGTGGCTTTTTACTATTCTACAGTAAAGGCACAAGCATCCCAGACTAATTGTAGGCTTAACAATTGTTGACAGTCCACTGTTAGAACAATACACTTCTATACCAGGGAAAGATTCGGCTCTGTGTTCTGAAAGCATATCTGCATGTGCATATCTTTGGTTACATGAGGTAACAGTGGAACAGTTCACATGAGCAAAACTGCACGTGTGTTTAACCCTCATCCATTCTCATGAAACTGTAACTGTTGTTCTCAGGGGGTAACTTGTTACACTGCAATTTGACATTGTTGGTCTTCTGGGGTAACTTGTTACCCCACCCGCATGAACAAAATGGAACCAGTGACAACAGTATAAATGTACCAAAAACTATTTATTAAGCATACAGATTGTTTGAAAGAGTATTTATGATGATTTGAACCCAGAATATTATTTAACTAGAACTATGAACAAAATTTAAACTTTATTTAGAGTTTCAAAATGTGAATGAATAATTTGCTAAGTCTGCAGTTCACACTGTTTTCAAACTAACAATTACTTCCAAAAACATTTCCTAACTTTTAACTAAATATTACATTCCTCACAAAGCAGCGGTGAGGTACTGTGGTGCACACAAGCAAATTGCTTACGATCTTCACATCATCTCCGGGTTTTGTGGTCATCGGTCCTTGGACAAAAAGCACAATGTCCACTCGTGCTTACAAAAGATCCTATTGGGGTGTGTTGTGGCAATTTGTAATTTAGGGCAGTCATACCAGACTTGATGGACATAGATAGGTTATATGTATCCATCACTCTTCGTTTTATTTGTCCATTGATCAACTGTTCTCCAACTCCTGCAAAAAAACCCACCATCTTTTTAAATGTGATCATTGCTTCCAGTTTGTGTTATGGCCTAGCCAAATGATGAGGCTGGTAATAGTAGCCCCATCTAGCATGTTAAAAAATAGTGTCATTGGCCACCTGTTGATTTTGCATCTGCAGGTGGTCATATGGACTAAGTGGTCACAGTTATCTACCCCACCCTTGTTTTTATTGTAGTCATGGATGATGTCCAGCTTTCTTTGCTCTCCACCTATTGACAGGTTGTGCTTTATGATTGACAGCAACAGCACAACTTTGGACTTCTTTGGAACATAGGAAACTAGGGTGAGTTCCCCATAAAAAGCAGAAATGGATGAAAAAATGTCTCTTCTTTGATTTGCTTGAATTTTGTTTGGAATATTGGCATTATTTTTTTTCAATCATACCCTTTGGCAAAGGGCAGGGTGTTTGGATGACCTTGCAGCCTGTAAACAAAGTGATTAGCAAAAGGGATTACCACATCCTCTTTAAAAGTAGAGTGGAGGATGGCCATCCATTAGTCACCATGGATACTTGAAGTGGACGTGAATGAGGTATGAATGAATGCTAACCTTTCAGATGCATCTATCCAAAGTGGCCAAACAAGTCTAGGCCTGTCATTTATACAGAAATTACATTGGGGTTACAAGTTACCCCAATGTGTTAATATGGGCTTGCGGTAAGTTGTTACCCCATATGGAAAAACAAATTCATACCTAGGGTAACGTGTTACCCTGGGATGTTTTTCATCCACAGAGAGCAAATCATTCATGTAGGCTGGCTGTTCTTTGGGGATATTGTGCACTGCAGTGCCAGTGACAATGTCCTAAAAATAATTTTTTTTAGAATTTATTAATTTTAAGATACTGCACAAATTATTCATCTGGGGTAAGAAATTACTAGGGCTGTGCGAAATTTTGATGGGTGTTTCATTTCAAAGCTGTTTTGACACATTTCAAGCTTAAAACAGTGAAATCAAAATAAACAAAAGGCTTTGAAATGAAATGAGGGCACTTGAAATGTTATGAAAATTTTGAAACATTTTGATTTTTGAAGCATCCCTGTGGCAGGAGACGGGGAAGAGCCAGGGCTGTACTCTGAGTAGTTCCCCCAGCCCCACTGAGCTCAGCCCAGTGGTGAGAAGCGGTGGGAGAGCCAGTGGCAAAGCTGCTCTGAGTGCAGCCCTGGACAGCAGCTCTCCTGCATCTCCCACTGACAGGCTTAGCTCCATGGAGCTGCAGAGCCTCTTACCACTGGGCTGTGATCACCAGGGCTGCACTCTGAGTGGCTCCATCACTGGCTTTCCCACCACCTCCTGCTGCCAGCCTGACCTCCATGGGGCTGGCGGGGCCACTTGGAGTGCAGCCCAGTGGCAGGAAGTGGGGAGAGCCAGGGCTGCACTTCAAGCAGCTCTGCCAGCCCCATGGAGCTCAACCTGCCCTCCCAGCACTGCCGGACTCCTCTCAGAGGTGTGGGCTCCCAGATCTGTGTGTGGGATGACAGAAGGCTGCCGCTGTTGCCTGGGGCCAGGTGGCAGCGGCAGCCTCCTGCTATCCCGCATGCAGATCCAGGGGCCCACACCTCTGGGAGGAGTCCAACACAGCCACACAGCACTTCTGGGGGTGTGGGCCCCTAGATCTGTGTATGGGATGACAGGAGGCTGTTGCTGCTGTCTGGGGCCAGTGGCAGCAGCAGCAGTTTTCCCGGCACTGAGCGTAGGCTGTGCCCAGCACCAGTCCCAGGTGGCAGCAGCAGCCTCCTGCCATCCCGAGCACAGATCTGGGGGTCTGCACCCATGGGAGGAATCTGGCGCATCCCCACAGCCCTCCTGGGGGTGCGGGCCCCCAAATCTCTGCATGGGATGATAGGAGGCTGTAACTGCTGGCAAAGGTTATGCGTTTTTATTTAGCTGTTTGAGGTTATGTTTCCCAGAAACCCCTGCACCTATCCCCTTGAAACTTGGCAGGCTTCATGCCCTAAGAATGGGCTATCATCCCTGCAATTTGCATCAGGCAAGAAATGACAAAGTTATAGGCATTTTCATGATTCTCCATTATAGCTTATGGGTGAAACGTCAAAATGCGTCAAAACAGCGAAACAGATTTGACTAAATGAAAAGGAGCAGTACTACAAAATAAATGAAGCAATGAAATGAAACACAATCCCTTCAAAATAGTGAAACTGAAGTCAAAACAAAATGGTGCTGTTTTGCACAGTTCTAGAAATTACCCCATGGGAACCTATGAAGGTTGAGAATTTGCAGAATTGTTTCCTGTATGAGAAAGTAGTCAGATAGAAAGGTGAAGTTAATATATTTTATGGCTATTTATATTATTTAAAATTTTTAATTAAAATGATCTTGTGTGCATGCATACATGTGCACACGCATGCATACACTCCATAATGGCTCTTTTAGCCTTTTAATCTAATTATGAAGCTCTTGGCAGGAAGGTTTTTCTTTGCTGACTTGTGGAGGGAGCAAAAAGACAAGAAAAGTCAGGTTAAATTGTGCAGACCCCTAAGAAACAAATGAATTCACAGTGATGGACTCTCTCAGCTCTACTCTGTCCCTTGCGCTTTGCAGG
>NW_017728995.1:39859986-39867819 GCF_001723915.1 Gavialis gangeticus
AGGAAGGTTAAGGAACTTGCAGAACAAGTGGTGTTCTCATCAGTCCTCCCCATTAAAGACAAAGGCCCAGGCAAGGATTATTGTATCCTGGAAATGAACATGTGACAAAGATGATGGTGTTGATATGAAAGCTTTGAATTCTTCGACAACAGGTGGATGCTCTGGAGAGCATCAAGAGATGGGATCTATCTGACCAGAACTGGAAAAAAGCATCTTTGGGCATCATCTAGCCAACTTGGTAAAGAAGGCTTTAAATTAATTCCATGGGGGATGGTGAACACAATCCTCCAACCACATAGCAAACAACCCAGAGAAGAAAGGACTTGAAGTAGCTCAACTCTGGGAAAGGGCCCAAGAGCCATAGGGCAGCAACAAACAGTGCAAAAGGAAAGTACATAGGTTAAAATGCTAAATGCATTCAAAATATGTATACAAATGCAAGAAGTATGGAGAAGAGCAAGATGAACTAGAATCTACACCCTGTGAAAAGCACTATGACCTGGTTGATTTCATAGACACCTAGTGGGATAGATCTTATGATTGGAATATTAAAACTGAGGGTTAAACTCTGTTTTAGAAGGACAGGGTTGGGATAAAAGGTGATGGAATTGCCTTCTTTGTCAAAAATACATACACTTGTTCCCTGGTTAAGGAGGAAGAAGACGGCAAAACAGAAAGAATTTGGACAAAGAGAAAAGGTAGTACCAATCTAATGGTGGGGTTTTGTGGCAGGCCACCAGGAAGAGGAGGTGGATGAGGCACTATTCAAGGAAGTGTCAAAATTATCCAAAACCTATGAGATGGTACTGATGCAAGACTTCAATTTTCCAGGCATCTGCTGCAAGAACAATAATAGTCAGACATTAGATGTAGAGCCAGGTCTTAACTTTTGTTGAGGACAACTTTCATATTCCAGAAGGTTGAGGATGCAACTAGGGGATTGTCTGTGGTGCCACACACCACACATTGAGCTGTTTCCTGCACTGTAAGGTAGCAGGAGATCCTAGGGTCAAAAAAACCAAACCAAACCATGAAAAAAAGCAGAGCTGTGCATGCGGGGGCAAGTGTGTGCCACCTAAAACTGGAGCCTGGTTGGCTGGAGCCATACTTGAGCTGCCGGTCAAAATCTGAGTGGCAGAATTTATACTGTTGCAGCCCCAGGAGGCCCCCAGGACTCCATGTAAGGCTGTTGGGGCCAGCCCAGTGCTGGCTTCTGCCTCCCCTACCCCACCCGGGGTAACCTGCAGCACACCAGAGGGTGCATGGCACAGGTATTCCCCAGGGACAAGTAGCAGCAACACAGGGAAAGATCTTGGAGAAAATCATCAAGGGATATATCAGAAATAGGCTAATGGAAGGCAGCCTTCTGAATGCCATCCAACATGGATTTGTTACTGGGAGGTCTTGCCTGACTAACTTCAGCTCCTTCTATGACAAGGTGACACATTGCCTGGACAAGAGAGGTGAGGTTGAGGTCATATATCTGAATTCAAGAAAGCCTTTGACTTAGTTTTCTCATGATTAAGCTGAGGAGCTACGACCTCGACCATCACATGGTCTGATGGCTGGGAAACTGGCTCTGGGCTCAGACCCAAAGAGTACTAGTTGATCGGAGTGAATCAATGTGGCACAAGGTGACCAGTGGTGTCCCTCAGGGCTCAGTACTCAGGCCAGTACTCTTCAACATCTTCATTAATGATCTGGATTCAGTCATCAGATGTGGGCTGGCAAAGCTTGTGGATGACACTAAATGATAGGGAAAAGCGGTCACACTGGAACACAGGCTGGGGTTACAGGCTGACCTGGACATGCTCGTAAGGTGGGTGGACCAAAACCTGATGGCCTCCACAGTAGAGAAGTGCAGGGTGCTCTACCTTGGGAGGAAGAACCAGGAGCATACTTATGGGCTCGGCAGTGCTACACTCACTAGCACCATGAGTGAAAGAGACTTGGTAGACACGATGAATATGAGCCACCAATGTGATGCTGTAGCTGGCAAAGCAAACCAAACTCTGGCATGCATCCACCGATGCATCTCGAGAAAAACCAGGGATGTCATCCTTCCACTTTACTTAGCCTTAGTAAGGCTGCAGCTGGAGTACTGCATACAGTTTTAGGCTCCCCACTTCAGGAGGGATGTGGATAAGTTTGAGAGAGTCCAAGGGACAGCAACCCATATCATCAAAGGCCAAGAGAGCCAGCCTTTTGAGGAGAGACTAAGAGACTTGGGACTCTTCAGCCTGGAGAAAAGAAGGCTCGGGGGGACTTGGTGGCAGCCTACAAGTATATAAGAGGGGTGCATCAGGACCTGGGAGAATAGTTGTTCACCAGGGCTTCCCAAGGCATAACAAGGTCTAACAGCCATAAACCCCTGGAAGGCCAATTTAGATGGGACATAAGAAAAAACTTTTTTATAGTCCATGTGTCCAGGGTCTAGAACAGACTCCTCCCAGAGGTGGTGCAAACACCTATTCTGGACTCATTCAAAAGATGTCTGGATGTTTATCTTGCTGGGATCATTTGACCCCCAGCAGATTTCCTGCCTATGGCAGGGGGCCTGGGCTTGATGATTTTGTGAGGTCCCTTCCAACCCCTAATGTCTATGAAATCTATGAAGGTGTGCCACTGCTTCTTATCTCTGGGGAAGCAAACATTCATACTCATGTGGATGCAGCCCTAGTGACAAACATATCTGATCTCCTTCTTTGACAAAGTAAGTGCTTGGGTAGATAAAGGGAATGCAGTGAACAAAGTGTATTTGGACTGCAACAAGGCTTTTGACAAGGTCCCACATGACTTCTTGTTAACAAACTGGAGAAATGTGGGGTAGACAAAACTCCTATAAGGTGATAGACAACTGGCTCAATAGCTGCAAGCAAGTGGTAATTATAAATTAATCCATGCCAGAATGGCAGGAGGTTTAGAGTGGAGTCCCATAGGAATTTGTCCTAGGCCCATTGTTTTTCAGCATGTATATTAATGATTTGGATGCTGGCAAGCTTCGTGAACAAGTCTGAAGTAACACAAAACAGGGAAGGATTGCGAGCACAGTGAAAGATGGAAACACAACTCAGAAAGATCCTGACAGTTTGGAAAGCTGGGCTGGTGCTAAGAGGATTAAGTTCACTGCTGAAAAATGGAAGGCACTACACCTGGGAAGAATAATAAAAAAATACAACTACAAAATGGGTGACACTTGGCTGGATGGGCGCACTACTGAGGCTAGATTAGATTCAGATTCTGAGGAGGATATGGGGATTTTGGTAGTGTAATGGACTGGATTGGAAGCTTGGACTCCATTTCCCAGCTCCTGGGAAAGGGGAAGAACACCCACCAGTGATTGGTGAGCTGAACAGCAGAAACTCTGGGTCTGTAGTAGGACTGGTCCTGACAGGCTTCAGTTGGTAAGACATGCAGGGGAGAATCCAAGTGTACAGTGGAGCTGATCTAGTGGGTCACAGCATAGTAGTGTAAACCCATTTGTAGAGTCTGGGATGGTTGATAACTGAATGTTCAAGAAACTGGAGGTTGGTTTAAGAGCACTTAGAGTGGAGAGAGAGCTCCAGGATCCCTTGGTGTGACTATCCCTTTGTTAGTGTTTCTTACTTGTCATTTAATTATTTACTGCTACAGGGTTTTTACCACTGGGTGACTGTTATTTTTGTTATTCTCCTGTGTCCTGGGGGCATTCAGATAAAAGATCCCCAAGCCACACCCCCTGGGGGCTCTGGGGACGGGGGGCCATGGATAAAAGCAAAAAACAAGAAAATTACTTACCTGCAGCAGGAGGCACAATGCAGCAGGAATGAAGAGTAGAGCCCACGCGGGTTACAGGCTGTGACTTTATCCAGCTGAAGCCAGCCAGTGACATCATGGGCAGTCACCAGGCAGTGGAAATAAGAAGAATTGCCATAGGAGAAGCAGTGGGAGCAGGAGAGTAGGCAGAGGCTCCCCACACCGCCAGCGGCCGGTGCTTGTATAGTGGGAGAAGATCCGGGCAGGGAGCAGCAGCAAAGATGACAGGGTCTCCCTGCTCAGGTGAAGGAGAACCAAAGCCCCGAGGGCTAAAGGACACTGGGGGGTGGGGCACTGCAGGCAACGCTGAAGGAGGACAGCACTGAAGGCTGAACTTCACAACATGAAGGGAGCAGCAGTACAGGGGAAGGGGCCATAGCAGACCCAGGGGAGACGACAGGTCATCCTCCCAAATACTCCCAGGTACTGGGTACAGGAGATGGCTTGGCGGTAGTGGAGCCAAAAAAATTCCCCAGGAAGGACATCAAGGGGACCCCATCAAATTTTGACATTGGGGCCAGTGGAACAGCCCAAATGGCCATCCAGACCCTTATTTTGGTTTTTGTTCAATTTTCTTTTCCCCCTTTTTGTGGGGCAGTGATGAGGCATGCAGGCCTCATGAACTGAGACTCTTAGTCTAGAAGGGCCCCGGCATGGGGAAGTGAGTGTGGCCAAGGGAGGCTAGCGTTGGAGCTTCCTTCCCCCTTTTTTTGTTTCACATTCCTGTTTTTTTTGTTGTTTCCCCCTCTCTTTGGTTATCCCAGAGGAAGTAGAGACTCAGTCTATGTAACTAGTACGCCTGTGGGCCACTGCTGGTGAAATACTCACAGGACACAAAACCTGAGGGAGGCATCGGGGTCAAGGAAACATCTACACTGGAGGGACGGCCACCTCAAGACCTGGTGTCTCGCCAGAGATTGGCATGAGGTTGGGGTGTATGGGAGGTAGAGCCCCACAAACAGCTGTCAAGCAGGGTACCCACCCTGGAGGGGCCTCCAGCAGCTCGCCCTCCACTGCTAGTACATTCAAAGTCGTGGCAGCTGAGTTTGGGGGCAGCCACTGAGGCAATATAGACCTACTTCAGGGGCCACATGAAACACTGGTACAACCATCAACAGCTGCTTGGGCCAAGGCAGCGCATGAACAGGCATTTGAGGCCAGGCAGGCACATCCTGTTATATTTATTCCAAGCATATAAACCTTAATGGCTATCTATCTGTTATGCTACCTCAAGTGTATGTATTCTGATGTATTCAGTTACGTGTTTATAATCTCCTAAACATTGTGACCGTAACCTCTCAGTACTTTCTTTACCTACCTAATATAAATTCTAAGAATTCATCTTTGGCTCCCGTGTGGTTTTGGGGTATGCTACAGGAAATTACAGACTCAATATGAATCTATAGTGTGAAGCAGCCTTGCAAAAAGGGAATTTGGTTTTGGAACTGATCAATAGAAGTACTGGGTGCAAGATATGGGAGGTGCCTCTTTACTTGGCACTGGTTAGGCCTCATCCACATTTTAAAAAGGACACAGGAAAGTTAGAGAGGGTCTAGAGGTTGCTTGGGAAGGTCCAGAGGTGGTTCAGTGGTGGTTTGGATAAAAGTCTTGGAAGACAAGTCATATGAGGAGAGGTCAAAAGATCTAGGCATGTTCAGCTTGTGGAAAGGGCACTTAAAAGGAGAAATGATAGCAGTCTTCAAATATCTGAAGGGCTGTCATAACAAAGAGAGACTACATCTTTTCCACCATGGGTATTTCCCATGCTTCTGGGCTTTCCTGGTTGCTGCATAGGACAAAGGAAGGAATATTTTCTCCTTTGTGCTACTGTGTCAGGTGTTTTGCAAATGTTTATTATGTCTATAAATGATATCTATAAATGGTGTTATGGTTGACTGTCTTGGAATAAAATGTACTTGCTATTTTTCAGCCAGTGGATAGTAGTAAAAAGTTAGATGTGGTCTTTTCCTCTTTGGCGAGTAATAATGAGAAAAGAAAATATTTTCACAAAACCTACCTCTTAAAAGAACATGAGTAAACTTGTCTTGATACACCAAGACAGCCTTCCAAAAAAAAAGGTTCTTTGAGATGTTGCCTATTCTGAATAAGCATATTTTCATTCTTACATATCCTACCAATCTTGTTTACAGATGTTTTAGAACAAAAAAGTCAACTTGAGTTTAAAGACTGTTATGATACACAAATGGGCAATTATCAAACCTTACATAACCAAGTGTATTTTCATTAGGGTCACATCTGCTTACCTCCATTTGAATTTGAACCAAAGATTTAAGGGTTTAATCACTTTAATCTGCTTACTGTCCTCCCCAAATATGCCAGTCTGATGCTAAATTAAATAAGTCTAAAGGTGGCTCTTATCTCTTTCTATAAGTTACATCTATTACAACAAGCAGTATTCAAGATGGGAAAAGTACTATAGCATTTAGAAGTCTAAAGGCAACTTTGTTTAAGAATTATAAATATAGTAGGAAAGGTCAGGAGACCTAATTTCTAAGACTTCATCCACATAACTTTTTCCCAGAAGCATTCTGAGTACCAATGGACTCAAATATTGAGACCTTATGTAGTCATCCTTGTTTCATTCCTTGTGGCATATGATCTAGCCATGACAAAAACTAACCAATTATCCATGTCATGGTTATCACAGATACTATATTGCTAAAATGAAAGCTAAATCTTAAATAAAATTAAGTAGAGCTGGGAATTTAAAAAAAAAATAGAAATAACTAAAGAGCCTACACTAGTTTGTCACCTCCTCTCCACTTCACCAGAAAAAAGAGTTCACTCTGCACCAAATGAAAATGTTGAGTTCTAAAGCCAAATCCAAACTAGTGTGTCCTTTCACTGGTGTGGACTGAAATGCCTCAGGAGAACCACTGCCCACGACAGGCAAGATTAATTCTCTCAAGTTAGCAGAAAAAATTACAGTAAATTTTAATTTTGTGAAAATGTTGCTTTAATGTTTCTGGTTGGCCAGTAATATCAATTTATAAAATATTGTTCTAGATAATTTTACTTGAGTGGATTTTCTGTTTCAAAAGAAAATCTTTGAAAACCCTGAGTGTACTGATTCTATAACTGCACAATACCTAGACAGTCCATGTCACTGTGCAAATTTTTTTTTAAAGTAGAAATCACCCTTTACATTAACTTTCAATCTCTTTTATAACTTTTATACACAGCTGTAGGAGTTCCTCAGTAATTTCTGTGATAGAAAGTAATGACTAAAGAAAGAATGAGAATATCCCCTCATCTAACCCTTCAGTGAGTAACTGAAGATTTTCAATAGCAACTTCCCACACAGAAGCTCTTTGAAATCAGAACTTTCATTGAGCTATAGCAGTGCTCTGAAAATGTCTGCAACACACAGACAATTACAAGGTTTTACATTGTTCATAGAGTGCTCCTAAAGAGAGTTTCCAGAGAAACATTTCAAGTTACATTAAATCTGAATGTTCTGCCAGTCTGATTCAGTGTCTTATGCACAAAGATGGGAACATAGGAGCATACTATTTATTAATGGTTGAGCAGGAAGTACTCACCTCTGCATGGGCTAGAATTCATCTGTGAGCAGGGGAGGGGAAGAGGGGTATTTTAGTAAGTGAGTTAGGAGAATGGAAAAACAAGTTTAGGGCCATAAGTGAAGGTATACAACTCTTTCTGCCTCTCACTCCCACCTTCAACAGAAAGGATGCTTTGTGGATCCTTTGTGGACTAGCTTCCTGGATTAAGGACAATAAGAAGTCCTTCTTTAAATACATAGGGGGTAAAAAGAAGGTTCCGGGTAATGTGGGGCTCCTGCAGGACACGTTAGGAAATTTGGTTGTCACACCAGCTGATAAAGCCAACATATTTAATGGTTTCTTTGCCTCCATTTTCCTAAGCAGGGAATGGAACAGTCACCCCCCCCACTGGGCCCCCCTCAGGCCCCAGGGGAGGCGCACCTAGGCCAAGGGTTAGTGAGGAACTAGTTAGGGAACTTCTGAAGGGACTGGATGTATTCAAGTCAGCTGGTCC
>NW_017728995.1:39867965-39868302 GCF_001723915.1 Gavialis gangeticus
ACTTGGACAAGGGCGTAAAAAGCACCCTGTTCAAATTTGCTGATGACACTAAGATGTGGGGGGATGTGGGCACGCTAGAAGGGAGGAATAGGCTACAATTGGACCTAGACAGGTTACAAGGGTGGGCTGACAAGAATGGGATAGGATTCAACACCGACAAGTGCAAAGTGATGCACCTGGGGGGAACAACTGGCACCATACCTGCAGGCTGGGGAACTCCCTTCTTGTCAGTAGAGAAGCGGAAATGGATCCTGGAGTCATCATTGACTCCAAGATGAACATGGGCAGGCAGCGTGGGGATGCAGTCAAGAAGGCCAACCATACCTTGTCATGCATC
>NW_017728995.1:39873302-39874370 GCF_001723915.1 Gavialis gangeticus
TGGGGTTGTTTGACCCCAGTACTCTTTCCTGCCATGGCAGGGGGTTGGATTAGATGATCTACTCAGGTCCCTTCCGACCCTAGAAACTATGAAACTATGTGGTTCTGGGAAGATTGTGAGAGGAAGAAAAGGAACCAAATGGTTGTCTTTGTAAAGACATATATGGTTAGGACTCATTAATAGCTTTAACACTTTGTGCCAGCACCCAAATTTTGTTGACAAAGTTATAGAATTCAGCTCAGATTTTGAGAATGTTACCACTGTCTTGGGCTCAGGTTCAAATGAAGCACATCTGTGAAATGTTTCCCTGGAAACTCTCTTTAGGAGCACTTTATGAACAGTGTAAAAGCTTGTAATTGTCTCTGTGTTGCAGACATTCTCAGAGCTCTTCTATAGTTCAATGTAATTTAAAGTTCTGATTTCAAATAGCTTCTGTGTGGGAAGTTGCTATTGAGAATCTTCAGTTACTCACTGAAGGGTTAGATGAGGGGATATTCTCATTCTTTCTTTAGTCATTATTTTCTATCACAGAAATTACTGAGAAACTCCTACATCTGTGTATAAAAGTTATAAAAGAGATTGAAAGTTAATGTAAAGGGTGGTTTCTACTTTAAAAAACATATTTATACAGTGACATGGACTGTCTAGGTATTATGCAGTTATAGAATCAGTACACTCAGGGTTTTCAAAGATTTTTCTTTTGAAACAGAAAATCCACTCAAGTAAATTTATCTAGAATAATATTTTGTAACTTGATATTACTGGCCAACCAGAAAATTTAAAGCAACATTTTCACAAAATTAAAATTTACGGTAATTTTTTCTGCTAACTTGAGAGAATTAATCTTGCCTGTCATGGGCAGTGGTTCTCTTGAGGCATTTCAGTCTGCATCAGTGAAAGGACACACTAGTTTGGATTTGGCTATTGAAATCATGTGATACACTCCTCCAAATTTTGGAACACTGAACCTGGTCTTCACATCAAAATCATGCAAAAGGGTATTTGATTCCTAACCTCAAACTGAAACTCAGGCCACTCATACATACAGAAAATGAGCCCCCCCCCCCC
>NW_017728995.1:39874512-39879967 GCF_001723915.1 Gavialis gangeticus
CCCCCCCCCCCCCCCCCCAAAAGAAATGACATTCCATTAGCCAAAAAATTGCTGATTTTTGCAAAGTTCTACAGAAAACACAGACTTGAGGGGCTGATCTTTATGGTTTCTCCTTGAGTACGTATTCAGATCAAATGACATTCAAGAGTAATTACAGACAACAGAAATATTCCCTAAATATGTGCTGCAATACGGTGCTAATGATAACCATAATCCATTGTAAACTTCAAAGATACAGACCAATCTTCTTCCAAAGAATTGACAGAGAAAATAGATTTTGCAAGCATGCAGATTCTCGTAATGTAGTGCACAGTTTGGACCCTAATGAACAACATTGTAATAGAAGCTTTTCTGTCCTCAGAATCACCCTTAGAAACATCTGTTATACAGATTGATAGCAACCAATTTTATTGTACAAATGATATGCAGTAATTCATAATTTGCTGTCCGCTGTCCTTCATAGTACAAAACAATGAACTTTATGAAGTAATGTCTTCACCAAGTCCATAAACTTCTGTTTGTGCTCTGCCATATCTTTTAGGAAAACCAGCCTTTACTTAAAGGCTTTAAGTGATAAACATAACTACCCTTATAAGTTGGTGTAAATACCCTATTAAAAATTTGAACCCACTATGAATTATTTTGGTCAAATTATGTTTTTTCTGTTAAATTAAAGAGCCATTTAGTATCACAAATCTCAAGTCAGCCTCTTAACCTCCTCTTGTATGAATCAAACAGATTAGGCTTCTTAAGCTTTCCTGTATAAAGATATTTTCCAGACCTCAAAATATTGTAGCTTTCTTGAAATCTTTCCAGTTTTTCCATTTCTGAAGTGATAATACCCAAACTGCACATAATATTCCAGTTATGTTCTCAGTATCACCATCTACAGAGGCAATTCTGCTACTCTTCTCCTATTTGTTACTCCCCTGTTCAGAAACTCCAGGATCATATTTGCCTTCACTCCAGGAGGACACCAATTGACTATCTCTCATGACCCTAAAATGATTTCAAGTCAATGCTTTCCAGGGTACATTCTCCCATCTTATACATGCAACTTATATTCTTTTCTTATACATGTGGAGCCTTGCCTTTAATGGTGTTAAAATATGTTTTGTTTAAATAAATGCAAATGACCAATTAATCATTATTGAGCTCTTTATCTGTTCTGTCTCCATTGTTCTTTACTAGTCCACCAATTTTTGTGTTATCGCAAATTTTACTAGAAATGATTTTATATCATCTTCCAGGTGATTATTAAAGATACTGAACAACACTGGATTGAGAACAAGATTCTTCCAAGACTACTCCAAATATTCCCAATGGACAGAAATTGCTAATTACAAAACCAATTTTTGCAACGTATAAGTCATCCATTTCTCAGCTTCTCCTTTTATCCTGAGCTACATTGATCGTGTATAACACTAATTTTTAAAATTCTTATGCTGTTTTTTTCCTGTGGTTAATTTTAAGCATTATAATTATTAATCTGTTTTGATCACTTACATGCAGTGATTGTCTAATTTTTAGTTCATTACTTCAATTCCAATCACAAGGGTCAGTTTCACAGAGCTAAATAAAATCTTTTTACTTTTAGAGGATAATGATATATATACTGCCTGTAAAACAGTGGAATGGGAAAATTGGATGCTTTATTTAAATTGATTTACTCCATTTTTAATGTTATGCTACCACATTTCATTTACATTTGTATAGTCTTACATATGCTTAGCTTAATTGTTCTAATAATGAAAGGAGCGTCTGTGCCTCAGTTCAACCTTTGTTAAAATAAAGTGTGTGTGGGAGGGCGGGATAACAGCATTTTTAATGAAGTTGCCATATATATATTTGCTAAACGTTACAGGCCGGGGTGCTCAACCTCTGGCCCATGGGCCAAATGTGCCTTGCAGAGCAATGGCATCTAGCTCCCCACACAGGTCAGGAAATTTAGTGGCCGGGGAGCAGTGGCAAGTAATACTGCCACTCCTCTATGCTGCTAAACTCTGAATCTCTTCAGGGCCTTATTGGGGCCAGGCTCTGGCTTCTTCCTCCCTGCCCCCATGTCACCAGATTGAGGCTGGCTCCCCCCCCCCTTCCTCCCGCACAATTAGATTGGGCTCTGCCTCACTGCCCCAAGCATGAGATCTAGCCCATGGACAGATTGAGGAGGGAAATGGTTGCATGCCACTGGTATAGGCCATTCATTTTCCTTTGAATATTTCCAAGGCTGTGAGCAACAGTGCCTAGCTGGTAGTCAAAGGAATGAAATTTCTTAATCTCTCATTTCCAAATTGCTTGGTTGGTGTGAAGAAAGGTGACCCCTAAAATACACCCTTAGTTCTTAGATATCTCTGAAAGAGACACAGTTTGACAGAATAATGACTCATTTAAAACTATTGCCATAATACTCTGATAGTTGTATATGGTCTTTAAAATATTATTCAAACTCTTCTGATTGTTGATTGGGTCTTCTGCAGGAGTATGAATACTTAGTTGATAATATTTTGATGCTTATGAGAATTAATATTGAACCATCAGATTTGAAGGTCAGTTTGCAAATGCAGAATGCCATATTCGAAACTTCTTTTACTTCATGTAGCCAGCTGCCTACTGATGGGAACAGAATCCATCCTTAGCACATTTAATATTACTTTAAGGCATATATTTTTATTTTACAATATCACAGTAAATATTTGTAATTATTGGGATATACCTCTACGCCTTGAAAAAGTTTTAAAAAATTACTCCCCAAACCTCAAACAAACCTATGGTCAACCACAAACTTCTAATCATGGTTTTTAATTGGATGGTACAAATTTAAAATTACTACTTAGCTTTGGTTTGTTTTACACATTTTTTCCATCAGTATAATGTTGATAAAGGACTAGAATTCCTTTGATTAATATTTTTGAAAGCTCTTCAAAAGATTTTTTGTCCATTTTACCTAAACACACTGTTGGACATGCAGTAATTATACATTGGTTCATGCCTGGCAGATACGTAAAGCATTCATTTAGGCTTATTCAAAGAATTATAATTATGGGTCAAACAGAGTTGTTACACCATATTCTATAATCAAGTTGCTTTCAATACTTAAGAACCTCCATAGATTTTTTTTGTGAACTGACCTAATAATCTACATGCTTTAAAAAAATGAACTTATCAAAAGCATATTCTAGAAAAATTGGCTATTTTTAAGGGTATGGACAGGCATTAATTTGTAGTGCTAAAGAGTCTCAGTATTTTATAACAGTGGCTCTCAAATTTATTTGTACCAGGACCCATTTGTAAACATTGATGGCCGGTCCTGACCCAGTGGCCCTCACTCCTGACATGCTGCCCCCTGCCCCCATGCACCAGCCCCACAGTGTGTGGACCAGAGGTGTGGGTGTGTGGGACATGGGGGAACCAAGCAGCCCCTTGCAGGCTTAAACTCTGGGGGCACATCCACACATGCAAGCACGTGTGCTTGCAGCAGCTCAAATAGAAGCGGTGCAAATTTAGCTGCGGCTTTTTGCCACAGTGCACGTGCTCAGACATCCACTTTGTTGTGAAGCAAATTGTGCCACTTAGGGCAAAATAACCCTACCTGGCTCCTCCTGGATCTGCAGCCAAGAGGAACTACAGCCCTGGGCCAGCACCTGTGCTGTCCCCAGCAGTATAAAAAGCTGCCCTGTCCTGGCCCCAACAGTACAAAAACCTGCCCTGGCCAGCAGCTCATGGTTACTTGACCTCAGGAGCTTCTGGGGCCCAGGCAATTGGTATCTGGGGACATGAGCCCCTTGTGTCAGCTAGACTGCTGAAGCAGCATCTCAAATTCACTTTTTAAAATACCCCAAAATACACATTCTTCCACAATTAGAACAAAAGAGAGAGAGAAAGGGGGATTGATCAGATGGCCAATGTTTTATTGTTCATTTACAATGTTAAAAAAATGTGGAAGTCTATAAGTGTCTCTAGCATCATAATAAAATAAATCCTAAATATCTATGTTTTAATGTTTGCTTTGGGTTTCCTTATCACATGGTGGGTGTGTGATGGGGGGATGTGGGGTTTGCAGGAGGGGTGGGGAGATGTTGGGGAATGTGGGTATGGGGGCTGCTTAGTAGGGGTGGGAGCGTGGTGGCAGTGGTAAGCAGGGAGCTCCTGTAGATGCCACTGGCACTGTCGGCAGCGGGGGGAGGGGTGGTGAGCGGCGAGTACCCACAGTAACCACTGGCAGCAACAGCAGTGGCTGGCAGTGATCATTGACTGCCCACAGACACCACTGGTGGTGAGGGGTGGCAAGCGACAACTGCCTACAGTTACCACTGACAGTGTTGGCAGCACCTTTTTTGAGGGGGTACACCGCCATGCGTAGGGAGTGCACCTGCATCCCCTATGCATTGCCAGTAGTCCCCTACCCCCCCAAAGAGCACAGCCCCACCCCCACAGCACATGGACTACCCTGCCTGCAGGGCCCCAGGCCCCCCCAAGGGCAATAGCTCCCCCCCCGGTCTCCAGCCCCCTGCTCATTTCCTTGCTCTTCTCCAGCCTCTGGAGGGTGGAGATGAGCAGGAGGCTGGAGAGAATAGGAGAATGAACAGGAGGCTCATTCCCCCCCCCCCCGTTGGTTCCCACAGCTCCCCATTCATTCTCCTGCTCCCCACTCATTCCCCCCATCCACCGTTCATTCCCCCTGCCCCCTGTTCATTCCCCATGCTCCCCATTTATTCCCCTGATCCCCACTTAGTTCCCTGCTCTCCACTCATTCCCTCTGCCCCCTGTTCATTCCCCTCATCCGGTTCATTCCCCCCACCCTCTGTTCATTCTCCCAGCTCCATGCTTGCTCTCCCAGCCACCCCACCCATCACTGGCAGTAGCAGAGAATGAACAGGCGGCTGGAGAGAGCAGGGGAAGCCTTCAGCTTATTTCCAGGGGCTTGTCTCCAGCCTCCTGCTTGTCTCCAGCCCCCTGCTCCTTTCCCTGCTTGTCTCCAGCCTCAGGAGGCTGGAGGCAGCTGGGGATGAAGCAGGGGGCTGGAGACAGCCCTGGAGACATTCCACTGCTGTGTCCAACCCCCTGCTCCTTCCCCTGTTTTCCTGAGGCTGGAGACAAGCAGGGGAAGGAGCAGGAGGATGGATACAGCCCCAGAGACATTCCCCTGCTGCCTCCAGCCTCAGGAGAGAAAGGGACAGCAGGGGAATGCCTCCAGGGATTTCTCCAGCCCCCTGTTTATTTTCCCTGCACTGCTAGTTTGCAGCGTGGGAAACATTTTTTTTCATTTCTGCACATGCCTCTTGCCCCACCTCAAAGGGGTTTGAGATGGGGCAAGAGGCATGTGTGCGCTCATCTGCACACGCCTCAACAGTCTGCAAGGGAAAATCCACAGTTTCCCACATTTTTCTCCCTTAGAGGAAACTTCATTTTTAAAATTTGTTGATCCATTTTTAAAGTTTGTTTGTGACCCTTTCAT
>NW_017728995.1:39884967-39890150 GCF_001723915.1 Gavialis gangeticus
GGGCCCCAGGCCCCCCCAAGGGCAATAGCTCCCCCCCCGGTCTCCAGCCCCCTGCTCATTTCCTTGCTCTTCTCCAGCCTCTGGAGGGTGGAGATGAGCAGGAGGCTGGAGAGAATAGGAGAATGAACAGGAGGCTCATTCCCCCCACCCCCGTTGGTTCCCACAGCTCCCCATTCATTCTCCTGCTCCCCACTCATTCCCCCCATCCACCGTTCATTCCCCCTGCCCCCTGTTCATTCCCCATGCTCCCCATTTATTCCCCTGATCCCCACTTAGTTCCCTGCTCTCCACTCATTCCCTCTGCCCCCTGTTCATTCCCCTCATCCGGTTCATTCCCCCCACCCTCTGTTCATTCTCCCAGCTCCATGCTTGCTCTCCCAGCCACCCCACCCATCACTGGCAGTAGCAGAGAATGAACAGGCGGCTGGAGAGAGCAGGGGAAGCCTTCAGCTTATTTCCAGGGGCTTGTCTCCAGCCTCCTGCTTGTCTCCAGCCCCCTGCTCCTTTCCCTGCTTGTCTCCAGCCTCAGGAGGCTGGAGGCAGCTGGGGATGAAGCAGGGGGCTGGAGACAGCCCTGGAGACATTCCACTGCTGTGTCCAACCCCCTGCTCCTTCCCCTGTTTTCCTGAGGCTGGAGACAAGCAGGGGAAGGAGCAGGAGGATGGATACAGCCCCAGAGACATTCCCCTGCTGCCTCCAGCCTCAGGAGAGAAAGGGACAGCAGGGGAATGCCTCCAGGGATTTCTCCAGCCCCCTGTTTATTTTCCCTGCACTGCTAGTTTGCAGCGTGGGAAACATTTTTTTTCATTTCTGCACATGCCTCTTGCCCCACCTCAAAGGGGTTTGAGATGGGGCAAGAGGCATGTGTGCGCTCATCTGCACACGCCTCAACAGTCTGCAAGGGAAAATCCACAGTTTCCCACATTTTTCTCCCTTAGAGGAAACTTCATTTTTAAAATTTGTTGATCCATTTTTAAAGTTTGTTTGTGACCCTTTCATATATTCTTGTGACCCACTTTTGGGTCTCAACCCACAGGTTGAGAAATGCTGCTTTATAGAACTATAAAAAAATGTATTACTGTGGGGACATGCACACATTCCAGTTCCCTGGCCAGAGAGCTACAAAGTCACCTCAAAGGAGACTCCTTTCCTTCTGCATCCTCCACAGACAAGCTGCATCTCTGTGCCTGCATCCTGGCTGCAGCTGGGACTAGTCCTGGAGCAATAGTAGGGGCCAAGACCCCCCAGCATGCTCCTTGCCCCTGTCCCACCTGCAGGTGAAATGGGGCTGTGAGTGAAGTCCTGGCTACTGTCCTGGGACGAGTCCCAGTGCAGAAGGTGTGACTGGAAGCAGTTCTTGTAGCTGCCTTCCACCCTACAGGAACCAAAACTATTGCCAGGGCCCCTGTGGACAGAATCCTGGCTGTTGATAGTGTTGTAGCCATAGGGGAGGAGGGAACAGGGATGGGGCAGGAGCACTGACACCAAAGCCTTTCACTGCAGCTGTCAGAGCAGAGACAAGAGCCTGTGCTTTAGCAGCTGTGGTAGCAATGCAGAGTGGGAGGGGTCCTGCTCCCATGCCAGAATACTTGGAAGGGGCAGCTGCACTATCAGCATAGCAGAAACTCTGCTAGCCATGCATCCATGAGAGACCCCCCCACACACACCTGGTCCTGCCAATCAGCTGACTGGGATGAGGTAAGGGGAAGCCTTGGGTCTATGACAGAGTTGCCCCCTGTCCAGTCCCACAAATAGGCAGGCCTGGGCAGGAGTCAGGTGCTGGGCACTCTGACAGCTCATTTCTTGCTGTGGTATCATGGAGCCAACTATTCTCCAACCTTTCCCCTTGGGGACTGGCAAAAGAGGGAGACCAGAGGACTATGGGATACATGCTATGTGTAACTGTATAGATTTCCACATGGCACTATAAAATCCTTTTTGGAGAAACAGCAAGCATTTTTTTTTAGTCACCAATTTTTTTCTCCCACCAATTGTTTTAATTTCTGTATGCTTGTTTTCTGTGGTACTAAAAGGATCTATTTCTTAGTAGAAATGCAAGGCCTATCCGTGGCCTTATACATGCAGAACTTAGTATGCTGTGGGTGACCAAATTGTCCACTGAAATAGCCCCAATATTTCCTTTTTAGAATAACCAAGAAGCTAGAATAGTAATATAGTTGAGCATTCCACCTGAGCTCTTGTAGCAGTTTTCTTCTGCGAAAACTGTCTATTTCTGTTACTTTGGGGGCGGGGGGGGGGGGTTCAGCATAATGGCAATCCAACTTCTAGCCTACTTCTAAGTAAGGGTTGTAAAAACAGGAGTTTAAAAGTAGAATTAATTTTATTTCTTTCTCATCTCAGCAGAACACCAGTAGATATTGTGGTACAGATTTGAGGCTTTATGCTACGAGAATGTATTCAGTGTTCCTTTGCTTCAAAATGGTGGTGAGGGCACTTTAACTTAAGCTGGAATGAGGTTTAGCTAAAAGTGTCTCTCCCACCATTTTGAAGTGTGGGACACTGAATACATGAGAAGTTGAAAGTGCTTTAATTAAAGTGGCTCCTGAGAGCCACTCTAATTCAAGTGCCCACCCTGCACCCCAGAGCATGTGTAAAGATGCTCTAGGACTTGTTAACCTTAACATAGAATTAGAATTTGTTAGAATTCCTTAGAATTAGCACCTAACTCTAACATGTAATCTCACCCTCACATCTTACACTTAGGCCATATTAACGGTACTTGAAACACAAGCATCCACATATTAAAGCTCATTAACTTGTGCTAAATGTCCTCCAAGCACCTCAGTTGTGCCACTTCAGGCAAGGGCTAACTGAACTGGGCTATCTAGCTTGTGTTAGGGTAACTTCAGTTTTTTCCATGGAGATAATATGAGCAATTTGCAGTTCTCCAGCATCCCAGGATGCACTGCTCCCAGAACCTCAAAGCAGGGATAGAGCCCAGGTGTCCTGGCTCCTAGCCATGCCCCTCATCACCAACCCTATAGTAACAGGTCAGAGCTATGCAGACATTAGCCCTTAATGTTTGACTGCTCATGACATGTTTTAACTTTAACATTTCACAGATTTAGTATGGTCTAAAGTTTATTGCTTAACCTAACCCAGAGTTAAATGAAGGTATCACATCTATAATACCTACAAGAAAACATGGTGATATTATTATAACAAATTTCACAAAAATGTTTCTAAAATTAAAAGAATGGCTCAGAATCAGTAGGATGCAGAATGCTACGCATCACCTCTTCCTGTCCTATGGATTGGATTCATATCTGCACCAAGAACCTAATCTATATGCAAAAATAGAATTATTTTTACTCAGCCTAACAATATGGAGGCTTATAGAGTATACGGCTTTGCAAACTTAAGCACTTGCAACATTACAAAACTAAAGCTAGAGAAATTTATAACCCAATATGTTACAACCTAATTAGCTTACAGTGAAACAAATAGGTGACCAGCATAAGTAAATGTTACAAATCTATTTTTATTTAAAAAGGAGATTTTTTCCCTCCCCTTCTTTCTACTTCCTTTTTAAATGTCCTTTGTATTTGGGTTTTTTCTTGTTTTTTGTTTGTTTGTTTTTTGCTCAGCCAAAGCCCTGCTTCATTTCACTTTGTTTTTTGTCCACTGATTTATTGTGATTCTTATTTTACAGTTTCTCCCAAGTGGCATGCAAACTCAGAAAGGATATCTGAGTGGGTCTGAAATTGGTTATTATAACCAATGTTCCTCCCTAATGTAGAATAAAACTAAGGACTGAAGCTCCAAGTACTGACTTCTTTCTAGAAAAGACCCATTTCATTCATTCTTTGTAAACCAGCAGTTTGCCTTTTTCAGAATTGCATCCTATCCTCATTAGGGATTTCCCAACAGGTGTACAATAACATTACCAGTGCATCAGCATTTCCACTCCTGTTATGTTACTTCTGAGTACAAGCGGCTTATACAGTGGGTCAACTGGAACCATAAGGAATGATGTTACTCCCCAGTAAGGCACATAAGACTATAAATTGGAAGATGGAAATGACTGATCCATCCTCAGCTGATCCATCCTCCTCCCCAAACTAGATAATTTTCTCAGCAGATTCTCAAACTCTTTGTCCACTCTAGACATGAGGCATTCCTTTGGAAACACATTACAGAGTCTAATAGGACTCATCATTACAATTTTTTTCCTAAGAGTCAGCTTAAATTTTCCTTTGCTTAGTTTAATCCCATTACTCATGGCTAGACTCCTTCAGATCATTCTAAAATATTCTCTTAAAGCTACTATATGGAAAATACCAGTCGGCTAACAAAGATACCTTGCATTTAGCAGCAAACAGAATTTTTCAGAGACACTCAAAGGACCCCTACTGCTCTGATATAGTATTTCATATGCCTGCTTGGTCCTCTACAGTGTACTGAGGAGAATATACATGTTTGAAATATCCCAGTAATAAGTTTATACATGAGGTAAAAGCTTTCGCAAGAACAAGTAAAGGGGACTGGGGGAGGGAAACACACACACACTTTGCAATGAATACTACATTTGTACCTGGGGAAAAAAATATTAAGTAGACCAGACATACCTCTTTCCAATTTTTTATGGAAATAAAAAAACAAGGACTGGGCAATATGCTCAGATCATCTGTTTCAGACAGATTCAAAATACTTGTCTGGTAAATTATTATTTTATATAATAGTTTGGTATTTTTATTTTGATTAATGAGTATGCTAGCTCAGGAGTAACAGCAGCACCTACTGCTATGTTGGAGTGAGCACATTTTTTGGAACTGTAATCCCCCGCTGGTAAGAAAATGATTGTCTTACCAGCACATACACTAACTGAATGCACTCGAATCCCATCTTAAAGTATAAAGCCACTGTTGCAGATGTGAAGCAGGTAAAGATTTTAAGCCTCTGTCCTTATTTGATTACATTACTTGCTTTCCACTCAAATCTCCAAATATAATAAGCTTCTTTTTGTTTAAAAGTGATTTACTGTATAAACATTTTTCTCTCCCTTTCTTTTGGAAGCCTTGTTTTTTCTTCCCCCCCTGTGGCTGGTGCAGAGATCCCACCTCAGGAAAACAGCTGGGTATTCATATCCCACCGCTATTTCCACCACGTAAGGCGGGCCAGTAGGGGGCTCTCCTGCATTGAGCCGCCCACCTCCCTGCACC
>NW_017728995.1:39890485-39894434 GCF_001723915.1 Gavialis gangeticus
TCCCCCCTCCCTCAGGAATGCAGCCAGCTCAAGTTACCTAAAGAGAGGGTAAGGGTGTGGTCTCCTCTGCTGAGCCCAACCTAATCAAATGGTCACAGCACAGAGATTTGGTCACAGTGTCACAGGGCAGAGATTTTTGGGGAGAAACCAAGGTGGCTTTCTGCCACACCCCCTACCCCCATTAGTTTAGATTTCATTTTTGGATCTTGGGATTACTAAGGCTCAGTTCACTTGTAGTAAATCATATACTGTATGTCTTTTACCATTTGATCATTCTGGTGTTCATTTACAGAGTTTGGTCACAGAAGAAAGATGCATTCAAAGATAACTTGGCTTCATGTAGAGATGGGCTGGAGAGGGAGTGGGCATATGTTTCTTTTTTTTTTTGACCAGACACTCACCAGCTGCCATCTATAAAAGAATTCAGAAAATTAATGTTTTGAAGTTTGAGATACCATTCAGAAACAAAAAGTTATATATACTTTTGTTCAAGGATTGGAATATAAGTTTTTCTGAAATGTGAAGACAAGCTGGGGATGACTCGCTGGATGGTTCCACTGCTAGTTTCATATATTTTACATTAGACTTCATGATTCTTAAATTGTTTTGAAACAATGCAATGACTGTAGACAAGTACAAGATGCCATTATATCCTGCAAAAACACTAGATGGAAAATCTAAAGATGAAAACGCTAAGGTTTTCCATACTATTTGGAAAGATGCCATGGAATTTAACCCTTCCTTTGGGCTCCAACAAAGGCAACAAGAGACAAAAGAAAGCAAACACAGACAGGAAGACAGAACATCTAATCTAAAGGACAGTACTTTTACTAATACAAGAATTGTGTGAGTCAATGCTTTCAATCATTATATGGAAAGTTCCAGGAAAGAATAATGTTTTTAGTCACAAATAACCCAATCCTAAGGGTCAGACACAGAAAGTTTTTTCTTTGAAATAAATACCAGAGAGATAAATTCTAGTGCAGAAAGGAAGGAGGGCTCTAAGGATTCACATTCCAGTTACATTTTCATGAGCATCTGCCAGTTTTATATTGAACAGTGTGTAAAAAGACATATGGATTAAATCATATATTATGTAAAAATAGCTTGGCTCACTGCAATTAAATTTGTGTAAAGAGCCAAGAGATGTAGAGCAGCCAAAAAAGTCATTTCAAAAGTTTATGCACTCAGAAGTACATGAGCATTGTTACCCCTTACAGGGTAAGGGGTAACAAGATACTGCACAGATTCTTAAAGGAAGATATCCAGTGTTTAGTCCCAATATTCCAAAACAACCAAGAATGACAGGTGTTGAAGAAAAGCATACGGAAAAGTTGCTATAAACCAGGATTGTTTTGGTTCTTAAATTCTAATATTAAGATGTGGGTTGGGGGTTTCTGTGTAAGCACACACATTACATTTCTTATTAACGAATGCTGAAATGTCTCAGTAAAAGCCAGTAAGAGTATGACAGGCACAATGCAGTGCAATGAAGTTCTGAACAAACTGGCTGGTATCAGAAGCCGTAGGATCATAGAAAAGTATTACTGGGGGACCTCGTGAGGTCATCTAGTCCAGCCACCTGCTCAAGACAGGATCATCCCTGACTAAACCATCATATACCTTATTTAGTTAGCCCCTACAGGTGCATATCTACCCTGCCTTCTCACTGACTTTAGTACTAACACGACTAACTACCTCTCTTTAAACCATCCCAGACAAGTGTCTGTTTAACCTGCTCTTGAAAACCTCCAAGGATGGAGTTTCCACAATCTTTTTAAGTCAGTTGCTCCCAAACTCTGGGTTGCAACCCAAAATAGGGTTTTAACATAAATGAACGTGGTCATGAGAAACAAGGATCTGGGTTTTCCATTTGCTGTGGAAAAATGTGGATTTTCTCCTTTAACAGAGAAAGCTGTAGATTTTCTCCTTTAAAGGAAAAAATCACGTATTTCTCCTTTAAAGGAGAAAAAGGTGAGAAAACATGGGTTTCCTTTTGCAGGATGGCAGAGTTCCAGTCTGCCAGGGTCTTCTTGGGGCTGGGGGGGTGGGGAGTAGGGGAGGGTGATTGGAGGCAGGGGACACCATGTGGATATGTGCATGCACATGCATGTGGCAGCCAAGCAGTGGTGAAGAACAGTTCCTGCAGCTCACTCCAAGTAAGTCTATGGGGGCAGGGAGGGATGGGGGCACAGGCAATGCACTGGAGGAGTGGGGGAGCACAGGCAATGTGGTGGAGGAGCACCAATGATGTGGTGGTAGGAGGTGGGGGGGGCAAGGCAACATAGCAGGGGGGGTTATGTGCCTCTGGGATTTCTGCACTCACAGTGGGGCATGGAGCAGCAGCCAGGCCAGACCAGCTCTGGGCAGGAGCCACCTCCACAGCCCAGTGGGTGGGACCTAGCATGGGAGGAAGTGCCATGCCACCACGGCAAACAAGGTGAGGCATGGCAGCAGTGGCAGTGCAGAGTTGTGCCCCCACTGCTGCTGGGTGGGCAGAAGGTACCTCAGCATGGTGGCCATGGCACCACGATACTTCCTCCCATGCTGAGTCCTGCCCACTGGCTTGTGAAGCCCCCAGGGGAGGACAGCAGGGCTGGGAGCCTTGAGCTCTCAGGAGGCAGCCCGTACCCTGCCTCCTCCCACAGGCTCTACCTCTGTCATGCCTCCCATGGGGGAGGGGACAGGGGACTTGCGGGGAGTAGGGCACTGCTCCCACCACAGCAGCCACCATCTCCTATGGGTGGTAGCTGGGGCTCACGTACTGGTGTGGGGGCAAGGGGCTGCGGGCACTGCCCCTGGGGGGCAGGGGTTGGGGGCTGCAGGTTGGGAGCAATGGGCATCAGCAGAGTCAGGGAGCTGTGGGAGGGGAGTGAGAGACACTGGCAGGGCCAGGGGACTGTGGCTGGGGATTTAGGGGCACTGGAGGTGGAAAGTGAGGGGCTGTCAACTGGGAGTGAGGGGCCATGCTGAAGAAATGGAGTCATAAATTGGGTTTATCTGAGAAAAAGTTTGGGAAGCTCTAGGTATCCTGTTACGATTCTTGACCGCTCTCAGGCCACATCTGATTGCGCAGTAGTCCTGACTACTGTGCACTAGTGTCACATGGCAGAAACCATGGTGCAATGTTACTACAGAGTAGTCTTAGGCTACTATACAGTCAGCATCATGGAAAAGCCATTCCTCACTACTGCTGCACAGGAACTCCAGTTACTGCAGTCATTTAGTCCTTGTTTATATAAGCACTAAATGACTAAACAGTAACAACTGCATGGTCAGCGTCCTGTGTAGATGCGGTCTCATGGTCAGAAAGTTCCCCCTAATCTTCAACTTAAGGTTCAGTTTGAGGCCATTGCTCCAATCCTGTCTGCTACAGCCTCGGACAAAAGCCCACTTCCAGCTCTCTGTAAATCGCCTATCACCCTTTAGGTATTTGAAGACTGATACCAAATCCCCCTCAGTTGTCTCTACTCCAGACTAAATAACTAATCAACTAATCATGGGCCCCTAATCATTTCTGTTGCTCTCTGCTGGACTCATTCCGAATTGTCCACATCCTTTTTGAAGTGTGGGGCCCAAAACTGGACACAGGACTCCGCATGAGGACTCACCAGTGCTGAATAGAGCAGAAGAATCACTTCCTTTGATTTGCAAGTGACACTTCTGTTAATACAACCCAGCAGGTTTTGGCTTTTTCTGTAACAAAAGCAGGCTGGTTGCTCAAATTCAGCTTAAGGTCTATCATAGTCATCAGTATTGCTGTATTTTTGATTATTTGCTAGGACTATATATATCCCACTTCTCTGCAGGACTACAGACTGGGCAGAGTAGTGCCAATTTAGCTATACTGCTTCTGGTACCTGAGTTAGCTTGGGTGGCACTACATGGTGCCATGTAAGCAGACTCTAAAATAATCAACTGAAAAGTAAAAGGCTTGTGAAATGAAATA
>NW_017728995.1:39899434-39900407 GCF_001723915.1 Gavialis gangeticus
AACTCTAAAATAATCAACTGAAAAGTAAAAGGCTTGTGAAATGAAATACACAAAGGAGACGGAAGTTTGGCAGTTGCTCAGGAAACTGTTCTATATCTAATCTACAACAGTGGAGGAGAAGACAAAAACATGGTTACAGAATAATTTCCCACCAATTCCAAGTGAGCAAGTGATGCTTAATTACTTAAATTACTTACACAATTTAAGAAATGCTCAAATTAGCAGAAGGCAGGATGACTGTCTTGAGCTGGAGGACCTTTAGTTCAATGCTTCCCCTACAGAAGAAGGGAACATAGACCAATCATTTATGTAAGACAAATAGTGCATGAAAGGGCCAAACCAACTATGGAAAGATGTTTTGTTTTTACCATAAATGCATAGTACTGTAAACAAGAAACATGATACAAAATTTAATATACTAATTCTGATCAAACCTGTTTAAATTAATAAAATATATTTTGCTTATTTCTTCAAGACACACAACCTGGTTTTAACTCTGTTACATGCAGTATTTATTGTGAACTATTTGATGGACTAGTATCATAAAATATTAATTACATTACTACTAGTGCTACAAGTGTCTCACAAAGTAAACTGAACCATGAGAAAATAAATAGTTTAGAGCCGAGTAAAGAAATGAGATTCATATATATTTAGTTTCGTATTAACATGAGACCTTTTCATCTATGCAGGAGTTTGAATGTCATCTCAGACAGCAAATAGCCAAATTACCACATCTCTGAGCCATGGATCAAAATAAAAGATTGGGAGAAGGGAAATCACCAAGGTCTAGATAGAATGTGCAGTAACAAGCCCACCCTTGCTTTCCTCAGTTAATGGGACATGGAGAGAAATGAGAATCATCCCAGATGGTCTTCACTGCACTGTGCTTATGGGTTCTCATTTGCAGGGTGCCTGAAAATACCCAGAAGCTTACTTTTTTTTTTTTGGGGGGGGGGGGGGGTTTTTTTTT
>NW_017728995.1:39900505-39902432 GCF_001723915.1 Gavialis gangeticus
TTTTTTTTTTTTGGGGGGGGGGGGGAGTTCTTTCTTGACCACAGTCCCTATATGCTAGACCTGCTTAATTTAGATGTGATTTAGGAGCCATTTGGAATGTTTCAGTTATGGAAACAGAAATAAAGTCCCAAACCTTTCTTCTTCCACCATGAGTAATTACTAGTGAGAGCATATGATAGTGAGGCAATTCATAAGACTTGGTACCAGACACTGGAGGCCTTTTCAGCAAACAGAGAATATACACTTTTCCCAGTAGGTAGCCAGCCACCACTAGATTAGCTTCCTCTTCATAACCCTATTCCAGATGAGACATGATACATAGGGAGTCTATGTTCCACTACCATCCCTTGCTTGCACTTTTGTCTTCTGTTTTCTCTTTCTCAGGCTTCCTGTTGTTGCACAGAGGGTGTTTGTTATGTCTAACTTGCTTAGATCTTGCTTATTGCCAGAGGGAGATTGCTTAGCTATATTTCAGCCCCTATTGTACAACCCTTGGCATTCATTATTTTAAAATACTCATATCTTCACTGAGAGATTTAAGACTGCTTTGAGATTCCTATTCTAGTTACCCTTCTAGCCCCTAGTAAGTAAACTTGAATTAGTAATTTTCATTCCACATATTCTCTTGGTGCTACTAGATGAGATAATGTTTATAGACAATGACTTTCATTCATGCATTAGGTCAATTTGCTGTGATAAAATGGTAGAGTTTCTTCTTTCCTATTTCAATGTACCCTGAAATGATTTCTCCCCTCAGTTACATTGATCTGTGCCAAGTTAGTCTCACAATCTTAATGGAGAGCTTGAAAAATAATATAATAATACTGGGCGGTCCTTAAGACATGAGACCACAGTGTATACAGTATAGTGTACAGTTTGCACTGTGACCAAATCCTAAATGTTGCTGAAACACCTGCACCTCCTGGTTTACCCTAAACTTTGCAAGGCACTGAATTAGGTGCTACCCTCCTTCAAGTTTGGTCTCAGAATTACTCCAGATCAAGGCCTCTAACTTTAATGGGAGTTGCAGATACTTAACAATTCTTGAATATATCTCGTCTTTCCGGATCCATGTAAAAAAACAGCAGCATTTTTAGTAAAAATGGCAGTTTCCTAGTGGAACAGAAGCCCAAGAAAGCCAGAAAGGTACCTAGTTCCCTGCTTGATGATTTCAGCTCAGCTGAATATAAAAAAAGACTTTGGTTTAATTAGAAGTCTAAAATGTCTTTAGTTTTGTGTTATTTCTTCATGATACAGCTACAGATTCAGAACGTCTAAATAAACGCAGCAACCCCTGCCTTCCTAAATTGAAGCATTGAGATTTCGATAAAAACAACAAACAAGACTAGTGACACGCAGGGTACATCTGATGGGTTTGTGATGCACCACAGGAAAACTACCAAGTGACTTTGACCACACCCATCTTTGCCTTTTACTTATCTTTCTTATCATTATGGTATCATTTTCTTTCACATTACTGTGGCTATTCAAAATTGATCTGCACTTTCCAAGCGCTCTCTTTTTTTTAAACAAGAAAAGTAAGTCTAGTTGGGTTGTAAGTGAAAGGCACACTAGTATTAGACATAGTAAAATCCCTAACCCCATAAGCTAAATACAGACACTCAAAAAGCCCAAGCTGGAATCAAGTCAATCTCTGCAGGTTTTTTCTAAGCTGTGTAGATTGAACTGATATCAAACATAACAGACATTTACATTTCAGTTGGGAAAAGCAGGCAGAAACCTGCAGTAGCTAGGCCAAAAGGGACACCTCCCAGCCTTCCAGCCAGTGGGGCCATCCCTGATTGGGTGCTGGCAGAAGTCCCCAACCCCCTGCTGTCACCCACAGCTGGGTCTGAGTAAGGCCTTTAACAGCCCAGGGCATGGGAGTGTGGGGTGGGTGGGAGGGGGGAGGTGAGGCCCAGGCCTA
>NW_017728995.1:39902573-39906917 GCF_001723915.1 Gavialis gangeticus
GGGGGAGGTGAGGCCCAGGCCTTCAGGGGGTTTCCATCAGATTTCCTGGGATCTCCCTGGGCCCTGGCCTGTCCAGCAGCAGGGGGATGGTGACTGTGCCCTGTGCAGTCAGGTTGGCGTGTCACTGACATGCAAGGAGGAGGGGAAACCCACCACCCCACACTTCACGGTCCAAGCTGAGGTCTTCCTAGGTAGGGGAGAACCAGGCCCGAGGGGTTTCTCCATCCGTGCACAGCAGGTTGGGCTCCATAAAAAGAAGGATTTGGCCCCATAACCCAGCATAAGCCCCTGGGGTTGCCTGCTGCATCCTGCCAGCTGCTGCTAGTGCTGGGCTCCAGTAGGATGTGTCAGGCAGCCAAGGGAGCTTGCACTGGGTAGCAGGGACAGGAGCACTCCATAGAGGGCAGGAACAAGTCCTGCCACCTGCCACAAGACTGCAGCCTGCCTGGCATATCTCACAGGTGCCAGCACCAGTGGCAGCCAGCAGGCTGCAGCAGATACCCAGCAGCAGGGCTGGGCTGGAGTGGGGGGAAATGCCCCCTACATTAGGCCCCATGGCAGACCCAGTGGGGGGACCTCGGGTCAGGGCAAGGGTCTGTTCCCCCTTTCCCCCCAGCTCCAGCACCTGACAGGTGGGTCGGGCTGGGCTAAGGGCTTCTTGGGGGGAAGGGACCCCCGGTCACAGCTTCTCCCTTATGTCAGACCCCATGGAGGGGCTAGGTCCCAGATGGGGTTTCATTTCTCCCACCTACCCACCCATTCCCATGGCTGAGACATAGGGTGGGTGTGGGGCAGGTTTACAGCAAGCCCGAGCCAGGCTAGGCTTGGGTGGGGGGAGGGGGAATCTCCTAATGCAGCCTTCTCCCAGCAGACCCCAGCAGGGGGACCAGGGCTGGGGCAGGGGTCCATTTCCCCCCACCCTGCCCAGCACTGGAGTCTGGTGTCAGCGGAAAGCCTTGCCTCTCTTCTCTCCCCTGCCTGGCTGGGACTGCTTGCTCATGGGCTGGGGCCTGGGCAGGGAGCAGTGAAGGGGTACCATCCCTGAGGAAGCCCTGCCTTTGTTTCCCCCACCCCACACCTGTGCTGGCCTGCTTGCTCACTGGCCAGATCTGAACCCCTTTCCATCTCTGTGGGAGCTCAGGGATGGGGCCAGCTAGGCACAGAGTATAGGCAGTGGGTTAGAGCAGTGAGCTGTGTTCTAGCACATCTCCCACAAAGGGGCTTGGGATTGTTGGGGCACTGTGACCTACCCTGAGTCAGAAGGGGATCCGAGACAGAAGTTCCATAGACCATTTTAACCTAAAGCAGGTAAGTCTGATACTAGATCAAGCCAGGACTATCTTAAATCAGTTTCAGACATTCTGAAAGTGGTTTATGCACACTGAACTTCTGCTGTGTTACAGGTTTGGATTTGTTTCCGAGCACTTATACTGGTATATGTGTAATTTCTGTCCCTACTCCTAGTGCTTCCATTTCCAAGCAAATATTACAATATTTCTGTGTGAACTTCAGCAAATGTTATGGATGCCTGTAGGAAAAAAATTAAAATCAACCATTTTTTGTTCTGTGCAGTGAAACATTGTTAAACTAAAAATATTGCTAATCATGTGTGTATTAAGTATATTGAGAAATTCTCATATTATCTAAAACAAAATTTAAGCAATTAAATTGTGTCCCCATCATTTCATTTGGGGAAAAAAAAAAGCTAGGTACAGTTCCCAGGAGGTAACTGCTCACGCTAGGGGAAATGCCTTACTTGACTTGGTGTTGGCCACAGGGGACGATTTGGTGGGGGAACTGCAGGTACAAAGTAACCTAGGGGATAGTGACCACCTATTGATAGAGTTCACTGTCCAGCAAAAGGTGGGAAAGATAACTAGTAGGGCTGAAGTGCTAGACTTCACGAAGGCCAACTTCAACAAACTTAGGAGATTAGTTAGGGAGGGACTGACAGGCAAAAATATCGGGGAGATGGGAGTCCAAGAAGGGTGGGAGTTTTTCAAGGGACTAATCCTGCAGGCACAGAAAGGGACCATCCCAGTACACATAAAGGGGAGCAAAAGAGCAAAGAAACCCTCTTCATTGAGCAGGAAAATCCAGGAGAGCCTGGGGGGGAAAAGAGAGGCCTACAGGCTGTGGAAGCAGGGGACAGCCACCAAGGAAGAGTATACCTGCTTGGCTTAAGCTTGCAAGGAAGCAGTGAGGAGAGCCAAAGCAGAAATGGAGCTTAGGCTGGCAGCAAAAGTTAAGGATAACAAAAAGTCATTCTTTAAATTTATAGGGAGCAAAAAGAAAGTGCAGGGTAACCAAGGGCCACTTCAAGATGGACTAGGGCAACTGGTAATAGATAAGATGGTCAAACATAGCTCCTAAATGATTTCTTTGCATCTGTGTTCCTGGACACGGATACAAGCATGCATCCCAGTGGAACTCTAGGTAAGCGTGAGATAGATACCAACCCACCAACTGTTAGCCTGACCAAGTAAAGGGGTACTTGGAGTGGCTGGATATATTTAAGTCAACAGGCCCTGATGATCTTCATCCTAAGTACTTAGGGAATTAGCTGGAGTCGTAGCGGAACCACTGACGTGACTGTTTGGACTGGAAAAGGGCCAATGTGATCCCTATTTTCAAGAAGGGGAGGAAGGAGGAACCAGGTAACTATAGGCTGGTTAGCCTCACCTCTATTCTTAGCAAGACCTTTGAGAAAATTTTTAAGGATCACATTTGTGGGAGACCAGCGGGTAAAATAAAGCTAAGGGGCAACTAGCACGGGTTCATAGCAGGCAGATCCTGCCTGACTAACCTGGTTCCTTTTTATGTCTGGGCCACAAAATACTTGGATGAAGAAATAGAGGTAAATGCCATTTACTTAGATTTTAAAAAGGCCTTTGACACAGCGTCGCATCCTATTCTTATAAATAAATGAACAGTCGCAACATGGATTATTACACAGTCTGGTGGGTGGAAAATTGACTTATAGGATGCACCCAGAGAATGGTGGTGGATGAGCTGGTTTCTACCTGGAGAAATATGGGCAGTGGAGTCCTCCAAGTCTCTGTCCTGGGACCATAACTGTTCAATATCTTCATTAGTGACTTGGATGAGGGAGTAAAAAGCACTCTGTCCAAGTTTGCAGACAACACCAAACTATGGGGTGAGGTAAACAAACTAGAGGGCAGGAAGCAAATCCAGGTAGATAGGGACAGGCTGGGGAAGTGGGTGTAACAGAATAGGATGCAGTTTAACAAAGATAAGTATCGTGTTGCACCTAGGGAGGAAGAATCATCAACACTCCTATAGCCTGTGAGATACCATTTTAAGTAGCACAACTGTGGAAAGGGATCTCAGAGTCGTAGTCAACGCCAAAATGAACGAGTCACCAGTGTGATGAAGAAATAAGTAAAGGTAACTGCACCCTTTCTTGCATAAGTAAGTGCATCACAAATAGGTCTAAGAAAGTGATACTTCCTCTCTATATGGCATTGGTTAGGCTGCAGCTGGCGTAATGTGTCCAGTTTTGGGCGCTGCACTTCAAGAGGGATGTAAATAACCTGGAAAAGTTTCAGAGGAGGGCCATCCATCTGATTAAAGTCCTACAGGAAAAACCCTACAAGGACTGATTGAAGGACTTGAATTTCTTCAGCCTCTGCAAGAGAAGTCTGAGAGGTGATCTTGTGGCTGTCTACAAACTCATCAGGGAGGGACAGCAGGAAATAAGGGATACAATGTTTACCAGAGCACACATCGGGGTAACAAGAAACAATGGCCACAAACTGAAGGAGAGACTGGACATCAGGAAAAAATTATTTACAGTAAGGTTTACCAAAATATGGAATATGTTTCCAAGGTAGGTGGTGCTATCCCCTTCCTTGGAGGTATTTAAGAGGAGATTGGACAAACACCTGGCTGGGGTCATCTGATCTCAGCACTTTTTCCTGCCCAGGGCATGGGGTTGGACTCGATGATCTAATAGGTCCCTTCAGACCCCCAAGGTAGGACCCAGCACCACTTCTCTTGGAAGTTGGTTCCAGATCCTAGCCGCCCTGACTGTGAAGTAGCGCCTCCTGATGTCTAGTCTGAATCTATCCTCTGCCAGCTTGTGACCGTTATTTCTTGTCACTCCTGGTAGTGCTTGGGGGAACAGGGACTCCCCCAATGCCTGCTGGTCCCCCCTGACCAGTTTGTAAATGGCCACTAGATCCCCCCTCAACCTTCTCTTGTGGAGGCTGAACAGGTTCAGGTCCCGTAGCCTCTCCTTATAGGGCCTGCCCTGCTGCCCCCTGATCATGCAAGTGGCCCTCCTCTGGACCCTCTCCCTGTTGTCCACATCCCTCCTGAAGT
>NW_017728995.1:39907620-39907893 GCF_001723915.1 Gavialis gangeticus
CCAGAGCACCATGAGTGCTCATAAAGGTGTGCCAGGGGTCCTGCAATGACCTCAGCTAATTCCCTCAGTACTCTGGGGCGGAGATCATCTGGACCAGCTGATTTAAATACATCCAGTCCCTGCAGAAGTTTCCTGACTAGTTCCTCACTGACCCTTGGCCTCGGTGTGCCTCTCCTGGGGCCTGAGGGGGACCCGGTGTGGGGGCTGATCTGGTCCCTGCTCAGGAAAATGGAGGCAAAGAAGTTGTTAAATAGGTTAGCTTTGTCGTCTGGT
>NW_017728995.1:39912893-39925186 GCF_001723915.1 Gavialis gangeticus
TAAAGCCATTTGAGGCCTCCTGTGGATGTGTACACTGGCCCCCTAATCTCAGCATTGCCCTGGCCCCTGTTGCTTACCTGTGTATATGTTCCGCTCGTCAGTCTAGGCTGGGCTGTACTTGTGGGTGCCGCTTGGTTTAGTGGTCCAAGGCTTCCTTTGCCCTCATCTTCCCGTTCCAAGAGACTTAAACATGCAATTCCCATTACATGTTTATTCCCCTACATGTCTAAGTCTCATGGAATGTCAATAGAATTTAGGCTCCCAAATGCCTACCATATTTCTGAAAATTACACCTTTTAGACATTTCAGAGCATATTTTTTACTGGAAATTAGTGAGACTCTATTATATAAAATAGCAGTGCTTTTCTAGCAAAATCATAAAAATGTAAGTTGACTGAAATCATACAACAATCACATAAAACTGTAAAACTGCTAAATGACTTATAAAATGGGGCATATAATACTTTTCACCCATTCCACAACATGCGGCATTTTTACACATGCATGTACTGTGATGCATGCAGTTGTATAAGTGGCAAAATGCACATCAGCACACAGAAAATGTTGGTGGTCCACTTTTGAACTAAAACACATCCAAAGGTGTTTTAGTTCAAAAGTGCACTGCCACCATTTTCTCCATGCTAACATGCATTTTGCTACTTATACAACTGCAAGCGATGCAGTGTGGGGTGCATCAGCTTGTGGCAAAGCAGACTTGATTAACTGAGTCTGCTCCAACATGCCAGATTTCCAGCACATTCCAGCACAGAAAAGTATGTGTATAAATGCCCATGGTATCCAGGCATAATATCAGAGAATTATACATGTAACCCAGGTGGTACATTGAAGGTACCCCCTCTTCAAAGGGATGAGATGGATGGGAGTGTATATGCTGTGGATAGCGTGGGTGCCTAGATGTAGGCCAGCTCACCTCCTTCCCTATACAGTACAGCAGGAGTCACAATGATTCTTAACTATGTACAGGTTTAATGTTATACAATAATAGATAAGTTACAGGCATAAATCTACACACACACACACACACACACACGCGCGCGCGCTGTTTACAGGTATAAATTCACCCAGATAAAACTCTAATTAACCCTAAACTCCAGCATAGGCCTAACTCCCTGCGGCTTTCTGGTTAGCCTGCAGTCCCTGCCCCTCGCTGGGGCACTCAATGATAAAATGCAGGTTAATTCACAGACCAATGACAAAAATAACAGACAATAATGGGTCAATACTTAAACACACATAATAAAGGTTACATAAAATAAAACATACATACCTAAAGATAATCAGTACAACCCCATGTCAAAAATGCCTGAGAGTGATAGGACAATATATATATCATGCACAATGAAGTTATATCAGATGGAACATATATACATAAAATAATCAATACAATAAATACAAATATAGGACAGATGATAATCCTTTTCTAATACAACAATGAAGATGCAGGCTAATAACAGAATCCCAGTAGCATGGAAAAAAAAGAAACAGAACCCAACAGAGACTCAGCAGCTGTGCCCAAAAAAGAAATAACAACCCAAGCAGGGACCTAATAGAACCCCAGTACCCTCTCAAGGTTACTCAGCTAGAGCCCTAAACCAAGGAACTCCCCATACCAAACAGGAGCCCTGGATTCCTCTTTATGTCCCAGGGTGAATTGTCCCCTCCCATCAGGGGCTTCCCTTCAGCTACCAGCAGTGGGGAGGGGCCCCTCCTCCCCTGTGAGAATCCTCTTCCTGGGTGACTCATGACTCCGCAGCTTTTGAAGGGTTGGGCTTGTCTTCAGTGGTGTGTTGGGGTGAGGTTCCCCCCTTGCTGATATGGTTGACCCAAGGTGCCTCGTGCAGTTCTGCTGGTCCACTCTCCACCCCATGCACTAAAGGGGGAAAGGCCCATGCTGCCTAGTGCAGCCCTGTCAGCTCTACGGCCCTGTGCACCACTCTGTGCACTGATGGCCCAGGTCCTGCCTTGTGCAGAGTTGGGGACCTGCACTGCCTTATGCAGCTGTTGCAGTCCTGTCTGCTCCTGGACCCTCTGTGAACCATTCTATGCACTGGCTCTCCAGCTGTGCGCATCAGCCCATGCACCAAGGGCTCCTGCCTCTGCCTCATGCAGGGCCTGGGACCCGTGCTGCCTTGTGCAGCTGCTGCAGTCCTGTCTGCTCCCAGGCCTTACATGCACTGACCTGTTTACTGTCATCACAGCTCTTTCTGTGGCAGGGCTGGGATGCAGCCACTTGCTGTTCCTGTCTGGTGAAGACATCTTCTGGGCACTTCTGGGGCAACTGCTCCACCCCGGTGGTCAGCTACACCAGCTCTTTATCAGCCCTCTTCATCCTACATCGAAGCTGCCCATGTGCTCAGCCTCCAGGCTTTTATTCTTTTTAGTCTATCCCAGATTGGGAATGGGCCAATGAGAAAGCCTGAGGGGTTAGTTCTCTTTCAGATCCTCTCTTTCACCTCACCCCTGTTTCAGGGAAGGGCTGCCTTCCTTCTGCCTTCCTCTGATTGTTGAAGAAGGAAAAACTGTCTCCACCAATGAAGCCTGAGCCCTTCAGGCTCAAGCTAATAGTCCAGGCTGCCAGTGAGCCCACTGGCCAGCCTGCCACATACAGAAACTTTAACTAATGCAGGCATCTGTTTTAAAGTTCCAGAGTTTTCTCCTGTTCAGACTTAGGGGCATTTTTACTAGTGTAACTCTACTGACTTTGAAAGGAGACACTTTTGACTGTGTCTGCCATCAAGACCATTCATAAGTAGAAAAATATATACTGACAGGCCTAGCAAATGGCCTTGAACACAGAAAACATCTGGCAAGCATCACTTCCCAGTCCAGCATGTGTAGAAATACTTTTGGTAGTGATGACATTTACAGCAACACTGAAATCATATGCTTTTATTACATGAGAAACTGGCAGCTACTCAGTTTCTTACACTGGCCAACAACACATTTCTTGAGGGAAAAAAAAGTTCCTATATTCAGTGCTTAGAAAAAGAATAGAATATATGAATATGGTACTGAGACCTCCAACAGAGCAGAAGTCCCAATTATGAGGATAGAAAAAAGTGCATATTTATACTTGGCCCAAGGGCAGAGATTTTATTAAAATGAGAAACAAGAAAATATCCCACCTGTATTTCTGCTTTCCTATGCCCAACTTCACAGTTCCAGCAGGAGAAAACTGTTCTCCATCAGAAGCAGTTTTAGCTCCCAAACAATGTTTATGGGTTCTGCTATCCTTCTGAGCTTATTAACTGGCAGGGTTTTATTGAGGGGAGGGGTGATGGTTGTTTTTAAATAGAGAGCTATAAAAATACATGAAAAATCTAAGCTGAAAGATTCAATCTGGAATCTGCTAACTTCCAGAAAAGATCATTCTAAGCGTCAGTGGACACAAATCAGTAGAAAACTGTGCATATAATAATTTACATATAAATACACATACACATACACACTCAGACAGACATCTTCTCTGTTCACCTCAGTAAGTCATTATTACATTCATAGCTATCTATCTATCTATCTAGCTATGTGATTCAACCCTTTGCAGGTTAGCACAAGGCCCATGGACCGCTTCAGTCATGAAAATAGGGCATGAGTAAACATACCTTCTACATGAGTACTGAATAAGGATGAAAGAGATAGTTATAATAGGAACAGTCAATGTGAGCTGTTTTGCTGGCCTAACAACTTTATTAAAACAATCTATTTTTACTACAGTCATAGAATCGTGGAAAATGAGGGTTGGAAGGGACCTCAGGAGGTCATGCAGTCCTACCCCCTGCTTAACGCAGGACCATCCCCAACTAGATCATCCCAGCCAAAGCTTTGTCTAGCTGTGTCTTAAAAACCTCCAAGGATACAGGTTTAACAACCTCTCTGAGTAAACTGGTGCAGTGTCTTACTAACCTCCTAGTGAAAAAAGATTTTCCTAATATCTAACCTAAACTCACATTTTTGCAACTTGAGACCATTGCTCCTTGTTCTGTCATTTGCTGCCACTGAGAACAGTCTAGCTCCATCCTCTTTGGAACCACTCTTCAGGTAGTTGAAGGTTGTAACAAAGTCTCTTCAGTCTTCTCTTCTCCAGACTAAATAACCACAGTTCCCTCAGCCTCTCATCATGTGTCCTAGCCCCTTAACCATTTTTCTTGCCTCTGCTAGACTTTCTTCAATTTGTCTGCATTCTTTCCATAGTGGGATGCCCAAAACTGGATACAATACTCCAGATCTGACCTCACCAGTGCCGAATAGAGGAGCAGAATCATTTCCCTTCTGAAGGTGAATCTAGTGCTTAAGTTCTCTCAATCTGCTGTCAACACTCCTACCAATGTATCCCAGTATGTCATTAGCCTTCTTCACAACAAAGGCACACTGTTGTACTTTTCTGGAGAGCTGCTGCAGAAGTCAGCCACCACTCTGTACCAGCACATAGGATTGGTCCATCCTAAGAATAGGACTTTGCACTTGCCCTTATTGAACCTCATCAGATTTCTTTTAGTCCAATCCTCCAATTCATCGAGGTCTCTCTGCATTCTAGCTCTACCCTATTCACAGATTCATAGATGCTAGGGTTGAAAGGGACCTCAATAGATCATTGAGTCTGATCCCCTGCATAGGCAGGAAAGTGAGCTGGGCTTAGATGACCCCAGCCAGATGCCTATCTAACCTCCTGTAGAAGACCCCCAGGGTAGGAGAGAGCACCACCTCCCTTGGGAGCCCATTCCAGATTTTGGCCACTCTAACTGTGAAGAAGTTCTTCCTAATGTCCAGTCTAAATCTACTCTCTGCTAGCTTATGGCCATTACTTCTTGTAACCCACAGGGGCACCTTGGTGAGTACAGCCTCACCTATTCCCTTCTGTGCCCCCATGATGAATTTATAGCCAGCCACAAGGTTGCCTCTCAACCTTCTCTTGCAGAGGCTGAAGAGGTCCAGGTGCCCTAGTCTCTCCTCGTAGGGCTTGGCCTGCAAGCCCTTAACCATACAAGTGGCCCTTCTCTGGACCCTCTCCAGGCTATCCACATCCCTCTTAAAGTGTGGGGCCCAAAACTGGACACAGTACTCCAACTGTGGTCTGACCAGTGCCTGATAGAGGGGAAGAATCACCTCCTTGGTTCTGTTTGTCATGCATCTGCTGATGCATGATAAAGTGCAGTTAACTTTGCTGATGACTTTGTCACACTGATGACTCATGTTCATCTATAGTGCAGTTATTCCCAAACTGTGGGTCAGGATCCCAAATGGGGTTGCAACATCAGTGAATGGGACTGTGGGGGTGGAGGGCTATGGGTTGGGAGCAGTAACGTAGTGATGGGTTGGGCGGGAGGAGGCCATGGTCCCCAGGTGCCAGCCTGGGGGAGTGGAGGGGAGTGCTGGCCAGGCTAAGAGGCTGCGGCACACCCTGCATCCAACCTGACTAGTGGGTTGGATGTTTGTTTACCTATTACAGCCAGAAATTCTGGCCTATGCCCCTCCCCTGATGTCTGGTGTGCCGCAGTGTCAATTTCCCCATGGAAGTGCCATGAGGCATGAGAGTGGGCACTGCACCCTGCTCAGATCAGCCCCAGGGTGGGCATGCAAATGCAGGCATTGGCCCCTGGTGCCGGAGACTCATAGTACATCACTGGTTGGGAGTAAGGGGTTATGCTGAGGAAATGGGGCCATAAATGGGGTCATGCTGAGGAAAAGTTTGGGAAGCACTGCTCTAGTGTATCTATTACTCCCCCCAGCTTATTGTCATTTGCAGATTTGCTCAGGGTGTACTCCATTTCAATTTCTAGGTGGCTGATGAAGATACTGAACAAAACTGGCCCCAGGACTGACTCCTGGGGCATTCTTCTTGATACTGGCTGCCAACTAGACGTCAAGTCTTGATAGCTACCCTTTATACCAGGGGTGGGCAAAATATGGCCCAGGGCTGGATTCAGAATGCCAGGCCATTCTATCCAGCCCACAGGACCCCTAAAAATTTAGAAAATGTAATATTTATTTGCACCTGGCTGCCTGTGAAAGATGACAGGAAACAAAGTCAGTAGGACCCAGGGGAAGCCGGCAGTAGGACCCAGCAGCAAGGCCCCCCCAGCCCTGCCCCCACAACCAGAAGCCCCTGCCTAGCAGAGGCTTCTGGCCTCGGACCATGGGGCTGTTCCTGCTGCCCTGTACTGGAGAGGGAAATGTGGCCCTCGACAGCTTACCAAAACTTGCTAAGTGCCCCTCTGCCTAAAATAATTGCCCGCCCCTGCTTTATACCCAATGACCAGCCAGTTTTCTATCCACCATTCATTCAGCCCATACTTTCTTAAGAATCCTGCATCCCCTCATCCTAAAACAGATTATTTTACATACTGTTCAAAACAAGAAATACTATTTTCCTGTGACTGTCTAACTGCCTTGCAGTCATAAGTATCAAGCTTGTGTGAATCCATTCCCAGTGTTCTCTCGTTATCATAGATTGAGGTTTTGCCATAAGTCCTGTCCAAGCCACAGATTAGAGTGGCTGTCCCCCAAGAACAAATCAGAGGCTGACTCTTGGGGATTTAGAATTGCAGCTATTACAAAACAACATCTTTCCTACGTAGCACATGTCTTGATTTAATACTAGATGCAATAAACTCTGCTTAACACTGGGACTAGAGAAGCATCATATATCTGATGATGTAGTCTGAAAATTTGTGGCACAGGAAATAGCTAGCTTTCCCAAACAAGTGAAATATAAAAGTAAATGGTGGTATTGAGCATGTGGTGCATCAAACTGCCCTTCTACAAAGGTGTATATGTCTCAGTACAAGAGGGCAGAGAAGCTGCTTGTTGGCTAAAAAGGTGGTACTTACATCCAGGTCTAAATTTTGCACTTGGGTTTGTGACATCTATATCCTATAGTTTTTGGAAGGACCAAACTAACAAAAGTTAGTTGATATTTCATAAACTTTCATCGTCTTGACCAGAAAATATTCTGAAAGACCAAGTCAGAAGATGTCAATTCTGTTCAAGTCTGAAGTGGAAACTAGGTTCCTTCCAGGTTTTTTTTTTAATTCAGCCTTAGAGATATATAAGGAGGGCTGAGTGGTTCAGAAAGGTTTTAATCCAGATATATATGCCCAGTGAAGAATTCCTCTGGAATTCCTTGCTAGCATATTTGCACCCACACTTCATCCCACTCTATCCTTCCCAGGAAAGATCATGTCAAAAAAGAGAGGGGGGATGTTAGAGATGGAAGAGGGAATGATAGAATTTTGCTTTTGCTGAGCAAACTATTTATTGAGGGTCTAGTAAAGGTACTAAGCCAATGGCACAGTTTAGAAATTCCCTACCTAAGAGAACTTTTAAACACCCTTCGTGTCATGATCAGCACTGTCACAAGAGAAAAAAGAAAGCTCCCTAAATAGTAGTTAGTCAATGTCAGCATGTTGGCTACATCCGTTATATGACTTATACAGAACGTGAAGACTCAGTGTAAAACTTACTGAACTCCATGGAAAGATCCTCACTGACATCAGTAGTATTGTATTTAGGACCTATATGCATTGTGTGACATGTCCAGGCCCTAGATGCAGCCTGGGTATGCCTTTGAAACATACTCCTGCAATGATTCCATACCTTTGTGAATAAGTGTAGGCTGTTTAAGTAAGCCAAGGATGTTTTAGTAAGGGAATGAATATGATATAGAGATCTATCAAAATACCACAATCTATACACACACGACTAATTAGGCTGACCATAGCCTGATGCTACCTAAATGTAGAGGCTGCACTAGACACATTAGTAAAGCAAATTCTAGAAAACCTACATCCCACCCCACAAAACTTTAGTTTGCGGCACAATGGATTCATGATTTTTATTGTAAGCAGAGTGTAAAAAATGTGACATTTTAAATACCACTTCAAGCTCCTGCTTACTTTTGTGTGCTGTTTACAACTTACATGAGTGCAGAGGAAAAAAGGAATAAAGGGTTCTGCAATAGGGGCTAGGATTTTTTCCCCCAGGTATTATTCTAGTGCAGTGGTTCTCAGTTGTATTTGACTCCAGACACCTCCAATAACTTCTGTAAATTTAGTAGTACCCAATTCCAGAAACTAATTTGCTTAATACAGTGTTTACCACTTTGTACAGGAGCCATGTGGTAGGGAGTAAGAGGCAGGCAAAGTGGGTTGAGGAGAGAAGGAATGACAGGGCAGGAACAAGTTTGCATTTATCTCCTTGCAGAAGGACAGGGAATTAGGGGGAGAAGGGGGAGCAGCTGGTTGGGGACAGGCCTGCCTCTGCCTCTTTGCTGATGGGTCAGGCAGCTGGGGGATGGGGAGAGCATTTTGGGGTTATCAAAATTCTGAGACTATTAGGGTGTCACTACACTCATTACTGGATAGGAACTTAGCTGGATTTCCTCTTTTCCAAACCAGGTCTGTGTGTCTGAAAAAGACCGAAGCAATATGCATTCCTTTCACACCTCCATTTCAAACCCCTTCATTTTCCCAGTCCCAGGTGGAGGAACAAGACTGCTGTATGGCTGCTCTAGTAATGCTCCTGGCATGTTAAGCCAGCAGGGATGCCTTCTTATGCAAACAGTACTTCCCTGGAGCTGTTTCTGCCTTTTTAATATGCCTCTGTGGCACAAAAGTAGCATAAAGAGAACTTAAAGGAACAGAAAAATCAACCTCTTTGGAATACATTTTCCTAATGAACAAACTCAAATTTGCTTTAATTTGACAATCATTATTCAAATAATACTTTAGAAACTATACTCGTTTCCCTAAAGGTTTGCAGGGTACTAAGTAACAGAGCCAGAAATAAATATGGAAAGAGCATGATAATATAAAAACCAACATCTGAAATTGCTAACTGCAGGCAAGGTGAGAGAGATAATTTATTAGCTGTCTCTCTCCCCAACAAGGAAATACATTTTTTCATCATCCCAGGTCCCACTGCTTCATTTTCATGACACAAGAAAGCAGTCCTATCTATTACCAGTCAGTGCAGTCTAAAGTAACAACCATTTGTGATTTTTCTACAATGGCTTTGAAACATTTTTTGTAACTTTTACCTAATATTTCCTGGCCCCTTTATGAACTAAGTTTCACACCTGCTACATAAAACAACTGGCAGACCACTTGTCATGTGCAAGTTTAGTTTCTTTTGAAGACATACACATCAAATCTCTTCTACAAATAGTTCCACTTGAAGGTATTTGAGGTCAGTTCAATTCTATTTTTTACAACCCCATCATAGTCCCACTCTTGGTAGGCTTGTACCAGTGTTAATGAGCTATTTGTCTAACATTTGCACTCAACTAAAAGGAGTATAACATACTGGAAGCTTGAGGCTCATTACATTGATGCTGTAAATTTCTGAGACTAACTACTGTTTGAAGATATCCACTTCCTCCTCTCTCTATGTGTATAAGAAGCAACAGTCCACTGGAAATGCTTCAAAAATAAACTATGGTTTATTAAAGAACCTCCATCCACACAAAACAAAAATAGATTTACATGTGAGTAACATGTATTACATATCCTCAGGTGTGTATACAGTATCAGACATCCTCTTTGTAAGAGTAAATCAAAATGAAGCGATGCAATCCTGCAAAGTTTTACACATGTATTGAACTTGAAGCCAACTGGAGGGATGCCTTCAATACTACTGCTCTCATACACCTAAATGTAAAACACATAGATATATCATTGTAGGAAAAAAATCTAATGATCATCTCTTTGGAAAGTTCAAGATTCCAATAGAAAAAGTTCATATGAACTTTGATTTCTGAAAGGATAGAGGAGAGAAGAAAGTCCTTCTTTCAGGAAAAGAACATGAAGGTCTAAGATGCCTTATGTAGAGGAACTTTCTTGGCTTTCTGCTGTATTCAGATGTCCAAATTGCACTTATGAACCAAATTCTGTTGTTTGCTGTACCTAGAAGTTTGTACAAATGCAATATTTCAGCAGAATTGTCTTGTTCTGTAGCTTCTCTATAAAGGACAGAAGGCAACTCATGGTACTGTGTTTTTTAGGCCTTAAGGCTCCTTACTACTTTTTCATTTGGGTGGAGTTTCACTTCCGGATGGTAGAAAACTTCCAGGAGAAAGAGCCCTTGTGGCAGAAAAGAGAAGGACTGGAGCAGCTTGAGGCATCTATGATCTTGAGAAAGAGAAAAAAAGACAGGGAAAGAGGAACGGAACACTTGGGAGCCAGGAGTAGGGAGGAGAGGAGAGATCCAGGCACACGTGTCCCACACGCACGTGTGCCCCCTTACCTGACCCGAAGCAGAGGCAGACGCAGCAGCAGTGGAGCCAGCAGCGGGGGCAGCAGCAGCTGATCCCCCTAAGGTAAGTGGGCAGAGGGACCGGACACAGCTGAACTGGATCCAGAGGGGAAGCCCCCTGGATCCCTTTTAGCTGAACTGGTAGGGAGCTGCGCTCCCGAGCCACACCACACGAACAGAGCACACACAGGCATGCTCTGTAAGAGTGTACTGGTGTTTGCATCGGCGTTCACACCGGTGGGCAAGCAGAAAGGGCCAGGAGGGAGGCTCCTATTAGGGCAGGGCGAAGGCACCGCACTAAGCCATAAACAAGCAGAAACTCCTACGATGGTGTTGACACGGAGTGCTGCCAGGGCCCCTGCCCGGGACGCACAGCCTACCTGGGGCTTGTCTGAGGCCTCCACCCAGACAGAAGCAATGCGGGGACTGGTGTCCTCCCACCCTCTGGCCTGCAGGAGTTGCCCAGCAAGTCCCAGGGGGGCAGGGATTGGGGACCCCCACACCTGCCCTGCAGGCACCCACCCTGGAGGTGCAGGTGAGGGAGCTCCAGGAGGAGGTTAGCAGGCTGAGGGGAATCAGGGAGGCAGTGGATGAAACTGATGGCTATTTGGTTTCCCTGAAGGGCCACACACCCATGAAAGAAGCCCCTTGGGAAGTCCTTTCCACTGCAGAGTGGCAGACGGTCACCTCCAGAACCAGGGCTGCTCGTAACACAGCAGTACCAGTATGAGGCCCTGGCAACTCTGGAGGAGAAGGAAGGAGAAGAGACAACCGGAGAGGAGGCAACTCCATATTCCCCACAATCTGAGCAGGCCAAAGGAGCCAAGCAGTCCCAGAGGAAAAAGCACTGAGTGATAGTTATAGGCGACTCCATCCTGAGAGATACAGAGGGACCCATCTGTCACCAGCACCCCTCGACACACGAGGTCTACTGCCTACCCGGAGCAAAGATTCAGGACGTGAAGGGGATGATCCAGGCCATGATCCAGCCCATGGATTACTATCCCCTGGTCCTAATCCTTGTGGGTACTAATGATGCGGCCAGGAGATGCCCTAATCACCTGATGGTGGACTACCATGCTCTGGGGGGTGTGCTGAAGGAGATAGGTGCACAGGTGGTTTTCTCTTCTGTCCAGCAGTGAGCGGACGTGGAAGATGGCATGCGACGTGCATCGCAGAGACCAACTGGCAAGTTTGGGAATGGTGCCTCGAGGAGGGCTTTGGCTTCCTCGACAACGACCCACAGATCATGACAAGAGACATGCTCAGATGGGATGGGCTCCACCTTTCCCCTAAAGGTAAGCGTGTGTTTTCTTTTAGGTTGGCAGATCTCCTCTGGTGGGATTTAAACTAGGCTCATTGTGGGAAGGGGAAGACGAGGGAGGAGGAAGTCTTGGACTGGCAAACCAAGCAACACCCACAAATACAGCCCAGCTTAGACCAACAAGCGGAACATATATACAGGGGCCAGGGCAATGCTGAGATTAGGGGGCCAGTGCACACATCCTCAGGAGGCCTCAAATGCCTCTACACAAACACTCGCAGTATGGGAAACAAGCAAGAGGAACTTACCCTCCTGCTAGCTGACACCAACCCAGACATAGTGGGGCTCACTGAAATGTGGGACCCAATGCATGACTGGGCGGTGAGTATCAAGGGCTATAGGCTGTACAGGAGGGATAGGACAGGGAGGAAAGGTGGGGGCATTGTGCTCTACATTAAGGAGGAATACACATCCTCATCAGGTAGCAAAGAATCAGTGGAGGGGCACTCTGAAGTACTCTGGGTTAGAATACAAGGCAGTCAAGAGGAAAGAGATTTAATGGTGGGGGTCTACTACAGACCACTCAACCAAGGGGAAGAGCTAGACTAGGAATTCTTAAGTCAGCTCATGGAGGTAGTTAGGTCAAAAGACGTGATAATCATGGGTGACCTGAACCTTCCAGACATTTGCAGGGAAGAGCAGTCAGCCAGGTCTGACTGCTCATGTAGGTTCCTAGCCAGAATGCAGGATCTCCATCTAA
>NW_017728995.1:39925196-39926008 GCF_001723915.1 Gavialis gangeticus
ATCCCAACATGGATCAAAGGGAGCAGGAGGGTGCAAAAGCCCCCATGGCTCACCAAAAGCATCCGAGAATGTCTCCTAGCTAAAAGGGAGACGTACACCCAATGGAAAAGAGGGGCCATCACCAGGAAGGACTATACTGCAGTTGCTGGTGGATGCAGGGGGGCAGTCAGGAAGGCGAAGGTAGAGATGGAACTGGGACTAGCTTCCTGGATAAAGGACAACAAGAAGTCCTTTTTTAAATATATAGGGGGCAAAAAGAAGGTTCTGGGTAATGTGGGGCCCCTGCAGGACACGCTAGGAAATTTGGCTGTCACACCGGATGACAAATCTAACGTATTTAACTATTTCTTTGCCTCCATTTTCCTGACCAGGGACCAGAACAGTCACCCCCCCGGGACCCCTTAGACTCCAGGGGTGGCGCACGTAGGGCAATGGTTAGTGAGGAACTAGTTAGGGAACTTCTGGAATGCCTGGATGTATTCAGATCAGCTGGTCCAGATCTCCACCCTAGAGTAATGAGGGAATTAGCTGAGGTCATTGCGGGACCCCTGGCATGGCTTTACGAGCACTGGTGCTCTGGTGTGATGCCAGAGGACTGGAAGAGGGCCAATGTGGTTCCCATCTTCAAAAAGGGGAGGATGGAGGACTCAGGAAACTATAGGCCAGTTAGTCTTACCTCAATCCTGGACAAGCTTTCTGAGAGAATTATTCTGGCACATGTCCACAAGGTGCCAGCGGAGGAGATTATGCTTAGGGGCAACCAACGCAGGTACATTAGAGGCAGGTCCTGTCAAACCAACCTGGTGGCCTTC
>NW_017728995.1:39926019-39930247 GCF_001723915.1 Gavialis gangeticus
CTCAGGTCCCTTCCGACCCTACAAACTATGAAACTATGAGATACTTTGATACTACTCAAGACCACATTAGTGCTGAGACAAAGAACTTATTTAATACAGCCCTTTTTGTAATCTTTTAAAATAAGGCTGCAGTTGAAAGCCAAAAAGTATAGCAGGCAAAGATCCCTATGGGCAAGTGATAAGGGTAGTCCTTCCTGAGGGGGAAGAGACCCTAAGTCTGGTTTAGGGAAGTGCAGTGTGTGAACATCTTATGCCAGTAAGAGTAAATCAAATAAATGACCTATAGGAATGGAATGTGATATACACCATTCAACTCTCCCTTGCTGGTTTGCAACATGCAGTTAAATAATTTAATTTTCCTGTAATTATTTTTTACTCTTCTTCTATAACTAGGTGTGTAGAAGGCTGGAAGATATAAAAAGGAACAAAATGTAGGTATTACCAATATGCACAATATAGAAAAGCAAGCCTCTGGCTTTTTGTTGTTAACTAGCCCAAAAAGAGCCAGAACATAGATAGGAATATGCCTGGCCAAAGTGTTGCCAGTACACATGCAGGAAGGCATAACACACAGTAAACAAGATTCCAACATTAATGAAGACCATAGAGAAGTCTTCCCCCAGCATTAGCAAAAAAAAATTTCTAAGCTGGAACTAGTTTCCTTCCCAGTTTCATATGATATTTTAGCTTTAGAAAACTAATCCTGTCATTTCATCTTGATTGAATAATATTTTCCTCATATTTCTCTATATAAGATGAGAAAGTCATATGGTTTCATTAAAAATGCTTACACACTTGGATGGAGAGAGGAGAATTTAAAATTAGATTGATTCCCAAGAATAAAGTGCTCACAGTTGCCAATTCTTCACTGCTCTGTATTTTTGCCTAAACATGAGCACAAAGTAGTATGTGTGGCACTACTAATCTGATATAATTGGGTTTTATTCTTCCTCTGCATTGTTGGAAATTGCAAAGCAACGGAAAAAAATCAAGTCCTTACTGCTGAAAGCATGAACAGAGTTGTATGTCAAACCAAATTACCTTTTTGGGGGAAAAAATCCTGTTTCTTTCCTTTATTTATTTATTTTTTGAGAACAAAATTAAAAAGAGGAATAAGAGGAGATTTAAGAATTGTTAGGCCATACCAGTTTAACTATCGAAGGGAAAGCAAAAAAAGAATCTCACATGCCTGGGAATAAAATAATTTAACTTTGCTGATTTTAGTTATCATGTTCTATGTCATAAGTTAACAGAATTTAAAATTTTAATGTTGCAAAAAGCTTTAATAGCTAGAGAAAGCATTAACGCCACTTCAACAGTAGTTTTAGGTTGGAAGAAAAGTTCTATTCATGAGGGGCACTTTTCTAAACTAGCAAAGAGCTCCACTTACTGGCAGATGGCAGCATCAGTTACTGTTTCTCACTTAATTACTGATCCAGATGTAAACAGGGACTAAATTCATTACGCAAATTATCAAACAGGAATAAAAATGTTGATGTGACAGCATAGCAGATAAAATGATAGATGCAATTCCTGTGATGAAAAAATGTAAGCTTATACAAGGTGACAAAATAAAGCAAGGAGAAAAAGGGCCTGATTTAGGGCAAATTGGACTCTTTCTACTGACCTCAATGGGCTTTGGTCCAGGCCCAGAACGGAAAGGGAGTTAACTTTCAAAGCAGTGATTGCTTAAACCCTTTCATTGAACTTCAGAATTTCAAAGTTAGAACATTAAATACCACACAGTAAGAAACTACAAATCCGGGTCATAGCTAATGTGTCTATAGATGGACATTACAACACATAATGAATGGGTATTGCAGAAATTATCCCAAGGCAACATAATATTATGCATAAAAACATGCTGCTCTTTGTAAATTGCTTTGTAAAATGCCTTTGTAAGTATTCTCCCACATCTTTATCACTCATCATAACATCATTCTCTTCACCTTTACAGCAAAGTTGAATATGGTCTGTAATTTTATCCAAGGCTTCTTCAAACGCATATAATCAGTGTTCAGTCATGTGGATTAAATTACATTTCATGGTGCATAACAGGATATTTTGGATGTAATTAATGAACAAAAACATTTTTATTCTATCCCAGAACTAAGTTAGTTATTTTTCACATTCATTTCATTACAAAAAAATATAAAATTGATTTTCTAATACCTAGCAAGATCTTATGGAACAACACAGTGGGAAAGGACATTAATACTTTGTAAAGAAAGAAACAGTTTAAGGACTAGTGGGAACGGAACTGGATTATTAAGAGAAAAAAAGAAACCAAGTTCTAATGCTGATTTTGATAATCCCGATTATGCCATTGCCCCTGTGATGTCACTGTGACTACAGTGTTTTTACCAATGTCAACATGGCAAGACAGAATCAGCACTAATGTAACTGCATGTGTTTGAATGTTTCTCAGAGTGGAATTCCTCAGATCTTCCTATGGTTTCATTTTGACTAGGGATAGAATTTACACATAAACCAGTATAAGTGATCAGAAACTGGTCTAAACCTGTAACAGAACAGAAGTTCAGTGCACATAGACTGGTTTCAAAATGGCAAAATCCATCCAGAGACCTGGTCAGAAGTAGTATAAGAATGAATATTTTAGGTTAGACCAGTCTATGGAACTTCTGTTCCAGATCCCCTCCTGACACAAGTTATGTCACAGTCTCTCAGCATCCCAGAATGCTTTGCAACCCTCCACTAGCTCCCTGTCCCAGGGCAGGCAAGCTAGCCTCTGTCCCAGCTCCTCTGTTTCAGCCAAGCCAGGCACCCCCACCCCCAGGTGGTCATATAGCTGAGGCAAAAAAGACCAACTGGTGGTGGCATGAGGGGTGGGAAAGTGGGGGAATGGACCCCTGCCCTGCCCCTGCCCCTACCCTTGCCCCCCCAGCTGGGGTCTGCATGGGGGAGAAGCCCTCAGGGTGGGGCCTCCTCCCCCTGCTGCAGCCTAGCTTTGCCAGGATGTCATTGCCCCATCGTCATCCCCTTACCAGCCCCCTGTCTCTGAACTGTGAGGGGCAGGTGGGGGGAATGCCCTCCCTGTCTCTGGCCCCTGCCTCAGCCCCCACAGCCAGGGTTAGAGTGGGGAGGTCCAGTCCCCTCCTGCCCACCCCCCCCATGGCTGAGAGGCAGGAGGCTGGCAAGTGGGCAGGGCTGCAAGGAAGGAAAGCCCCCACCTCAAAGGCTTCCTCCCCACCCAATATCCAGACCACAGCTGGGGGGGGTGGGAAAGCAGAGGCAGAGATGTCCATTCCCCTCTGCCTACCCCCTCATGGCTGAGAGGTTGGAGGCCAGAGGTTGGGAGGCAGTTGTGGGGCAGGGCTTGGGCGATCATAGCCTGGCTGAGCTAGAAGATGCGTGGGAGCATTCCCCCAACTTCTGGCCTTGGCCAGTACAGGCATCTGACTGCCTTGGCCAATGAAAGAGTGAACGTGAGTTCTGTTCATTAATGGTCCAATCTATAGAGCTGAGAGACACCTGTGTATATTGGATTGATTCCACCTTGGGCTTTCTGACTGTCTGCAATTAGCCTCTGTTTGGTGTGTTTAAGCAGCTCCTTGGTCACAGTAACTAGGGAAAGCTCTCCTTCAGCTGCATCTGTTAGTGTCTCATCCCATGAGAAATGCAGCTGTGCTCACAGAAAACTAGCAAGAAATATTGTAGTTCACTTAAACTTAAAAATGAACACTCAAGAAAAATATTTTGCATTATTCAACCTGTTCTAAGTAAAAATAGCTCAAAGGAACCGGGGACTGCAATTAGGCAGTATTTATCACTCCGTCTCTAAGAATTACAGAACAATGTTGTCTGTATAATAAGCATGGAGATGAGATAATTAAGCCACCTTTATTTGTAGGTTGAGAAAAGGGAAACAAATTCTTTTTTTCACTAGTACAAGTAACATAAATGGCCTCTAGAGGGATCCAGCTTATTGCTTTTTTTGCTGAAATCTCTTTAACAAAGAAAAAAAAAGTGGCCTTTACTTGTTAAGCAGATGAATCATTCAACTGAGGATAATGACAGAAAAATGTTTTACATCAGTGGTTGGTAGAGATGAGCCACAAAGTTCAGATTCAGGGACAAGCTCTCTGAAAGTTCAGGTCTGTTAAATTCTAGAAAGGAAGGTTCAGATTCGTGTCTAGTGGTGGTCAAACCTCAAACAAATCGATTTACCTCAGACAACTCCCCCCCCCCCCCAAAAAAAAAAAAAAAA
>NW_017728995.1:39930296-39948419 GCF_001723915.1 Gavialis gangeticus
CCCCCCCCCCCCCCCAAAAAAAAAAAAGAAGATGCCTATCTGAATCTAGGTTGCTCTAGTGAAACTGCACAATTAGGCTGGGAGTCTGATAAGGATTAGGCTTTGGGATACTTTTTTTGGAGGGGGACGAGATCCACCTTTTTCTCCTATGCATGTTATCCATCGGCAGGGGAAGGAATGCACTGCTTTTTCCTGAATGATCACTTCCAGTTTCAGTTTGGTTTTATTTCAATTCATTTCACCCACTCCTAGTTTAAATCTGTTGTTCACATAGAATTAAAATACTTTGGAGATCCAATCAGATGGTTTTCCTTTTTCAGATTATCCAGTTTTTAGCACCCTGAGTGTCAGGAGGACTGGACTTTTGTGAATTTATAGAAATACTTATAAAATGGCCTGAACTCACACTCTAAATTTGAGTCAGTCATGTTGGTTGCTAAAGCAAGCATCTAACTTTCATATGTGAACAAATTCAAGTATAAATTTGTGAGTGTGTTTTTATTTAGGTCTGTTCTGAGTAAGTGATAACATAATCAGTGCTGGCCCCAGCCACAGGCTATGGAAGGCATCAATTTGTACCAGGAGGAGAAAATTTCCTAGTACTGACCTAGACCAGACAATTTTCTCTTTTACTCAGGTTCAGTGGATTTGGCCACTGCAACAGAGCTAGTTTGGAGTGGGAAAGCCTGGATACTCCCACACATTTGTAAACAAAAGTACATCAGTGCTTTAACCACTTTCCTACTCCTTAACATCATGTAGGGAGGGCAGAGCTTGTTTGTTTAATATTTGGTCCATAGAGCTAATTTTTGCCCTGCAATCCATTGACTCCTGTAGAAGTGCATTGGGTGCAAGTCCACATGAAATTTACTCTACTGAGCTCAACATTTATTTTGTCCCTCTGCCCCTCCCTTTACCAGTGTAAGTAACTAAACTGGATCTAATACATAAATGCATTGCCTAGTGTTTTACTGTATTTACTTGAATATAAGATGAGGTTTCTCCCCTAATCGGCATGGTGGAAAATGCCCCTCATCTTTGCATATAAAGCAAAGGGGGAGATCAGGCAACTGCTGTGGCTCTGACTGGCCCTAAGCCTGGGTTGAAGCCAGAGTCAGACCCACAGCATCCTCCTCCGCTTCTGCTCTGCAGCTTCTGCTCCCCTCCCCCTTACTGTCAGGTGCAGCTCGACTGTGTGTTGGGCTGGGGTCTCTTCCAGGCATGGAGCACATAGAAACTCTTTCCATTAGCTGCCCAATCAGCACACTACTGTATTGCCTGTGTGGCCAACCAGCAGCATCAATTCTGCTGCATGGCTAGGCAAGGGCTGAGCTTCCATGTGCTCTGTTCAATCCTGAGCAGCATCTGGCAGTAAAGTGGGGGGTATAAGGGAAGGGGAAGAAACCAGGGTGGAGGTAGGAGTGGTGGAAGTAGCAAGAGGGGCAGGAAGGCTTCAGGGGAAAAGAGTGGGTGGGGCTGAGGTCAAGAGGCCACTTGATTTCCTCCTCATGACCCCTTTCCATGCTGGAGCAATGGAGGGGGAATTCAAGACAACCCTCCAATACTTAGATTCTATACGTGGAAATTATAACAAATCTTTACATTTCCCATATATAGAATCTAATTATTGGGATGTCTTATATTCAGGGTCACCTTGTATTTGAGTAAATATGGTAACAGTCAGCCGGTGATAAAATTCACCACCTTGAGAGGAATCACTGGTCTTGTGACAAAAACACCAAGCACAGCTTCAGAAGATGCCAGGTTAGATCCAAATCCTACAAACAACAGACTTCCTCCATGAGATGGGGTTAGTCATTAAAGTCCCAAATTCATGGAGGCTTCTGAGGCCCCTGTTACATATTACATACATTATGGAATTAACTGGTTAGCTGCACAATAAATTTAGATCAGCCATATTTACAAAGTAAAACTGGCCAGAAGTACAAAGTAATTATCACACATTTATCTGGTTAATTGCACAATAAATTTAGACTGTCCACAGGTGCAAAATAATTATTACGCTATAAAAGTGACTATCCAGCTGTAAAAGGAGCCAACCAGCTACAAAGCTAGTGCTTAAAATGTGTGACAACTCTATAGGTGGTCTCTATCCTGCTTTAATTTGAATGTGTAGCAGGGTCCTGGGTATTTATCTCCTCTGTACCTCCATGCCCAGTATGTATAATGCAGGTAATGATCTTTCCTTACCTCATAAAGCCTTGAGCATTATAAGCATTATAAGCCTTGAGCATCATAAAGATAAAGCCTTGAGCATTTGAGAGTTGTTCAGATGCAGCAAGCACCTGAACAGAAACAATGAGAAAACAAGGGCCTTAAGCATGAAAAGAATGATGTACAGCTGTATGAGACTATGGGACTTTCTGTCTCTGACTGCCGTAGGTGTTTGCAGAGTTTCAACCTGTTGACAATAATTTTTTTCCCCAGTTCAGTTGGCAATGAAAAATAAAAGCATTTAATTTAAAATCCCAATATAAACCAGGCAGTGCATGCTTAAGGTTTATTGTACACTTTGTATAATATTAGAAAAGCTTCAGAGTTAAACAATTTAAACTCCATCCTCAGGGTAAAATAATAAAACAAACTGCCATAAATTGGAGTCTAAACAAACATTTCTCAATGTATCAGGCATGCTGCTAGCTGAATTACTTGTTTAAACCTTTTGTAGTCTAATAATCTGGGCTACAGAATCTCTTTTGTACCAACCAGTTGCATAAGATCATTATTAAAAGGTTTCTAATGCTAATTAGTATAAAGAAGTTTCTATGCAAGAGATTAATTATTATAGCACTTTATGTCATGGCATTGTCCCAAAATTGCTTCTATACTTTAATTTCCTGATGAAATGTTCTCTCTCTCTCTCTGCTTTTGGGTTTTGGACATTATCACCTGAAAACAAAACAAGTTTTGTTTTTGTCTCTCGTTGGCATTCACAGAAACAGCAAATAGGTCAGAATATTGTTTTTGCTAAAAGTTAGAGCTCTTTTAGTACTTTCTAGTCTCTAAATTAGTATCTTGCATTATTATCACAGGACCTCTTAATATGCTATACACAAATATGAAAGCTCCTTTCTTACCTGACTAATCTCTACATTCACAAGAAGTCCACCTGGGCATTTCACTGGGATTTTTCACATTTTTCAGCGCCATCTGCTGAAATTTTAGCCGATTTTGAATTTTAAACTTCATTGCAGAACAACAAGGAAGTTTTGTTACCTCCCTGCCTGCCCTCTGACACCTCTGGGGAAGGAATTCTACCTGATCAACATATCAAAGAGTTACTCAACACAGCTCACAAAGACACTCTCATGGACCCAGAGGGACAGCCTTCCATCTCCAGCTCCCTCTGTGCAAAAATGAAGTTTATTTCCTACTTATGGGGACTTTTTACCATATTGTACCATCTACACTTTTCCCAGAGCCTGATGAAGGGACTTTGATCCTGAAAGCTTGCAGAAAAGGACAATTTTCTTGCCATTTTCCTGTTGTTTTAGTAAAAGGTATCATTTTGGAACCAAGAGTTCTAGTTTTTTGTGTATCTGCTGAAATAAGTATCCAAAGTATTGCAAACCCACAATGCAGAACTTTCAGCACAGCCAGCTGCTTTCTAAGGCTGCTTCAAGAATTTTTTCTCTCCTCTTCTCCCCTTGCTGCCTTTTGGTGGTTTTTACTTCCAGGTGCACTCAGTAAGAACTATCAACCAGTCAGTGCCTCAAGTGGCTGTTCAACATGCATAGAATTTCAATACACCTGCCTCTTACCTAGAAACATATCTTCTACTGTCCAGTTTCAAACTAGCTGCTCATCTGCCCTTTTCTGTTGACTGTGAGTCAGCACTAGAGAATGAAGGAAGAAAAGAGGCCACCATTTTTAATTACCTCCTACTTGAGGCTGTTTAAAAAAGCTTATACTTAGGTTTGTATTGGGTTAGAATGGCGCTTGAGAACTGACTCTCTCCACTTGTAGGCAGTTGTCTTCTCAAATACTTAACATCATCCTGTCACATAATATAGTCATACTCTGAAGAAAACTAATTTTATTCCTATTTTTCAAAATTAAGTTGGTTTCTTTTGATAACATAATCTCTTTGTCCTTGCAACCCACATTTCATTTTTCACTTTTTTCTCCCCTAAAAGAATAAAGGCAACAGAAAAAAAAGTTTTAGCTCAGCTTAGTAATTTGCATCATTCTGTTAATTCAGTGTCATGCCCTATCAAATCTGCCATGCTTGTTCCTTTTACCTACACTCTTTTTAACTTCACTATGTGAAGAATGAAGTTCGTGTTTGAAGACTAAAGATTAATTATGGACATCTGATTTTGAAACAAGTAAATGTACCCAAACTTTTTTCTTAAGAAAGTAGCTAGATTGCTGGTTAGGGCTATATTCACAAAGAGATCTATAGTCACAAGTCACCTAACGGCAGGCAGCAAATTCCACAAACCTCCCATGCAACCCTGGAGGTGCCTAAATTCCATGCTTAAGTTTCTTCTTTAAACTTGCCATTAATAGTGCCTAAATTCCTCTTGGTAGCTGTGTTGAGCCACTTAAGTCTTGGCAGCACTGAGTAACTTGGTGTCCCTGTGGCCAATTCCTAGAAGGGCTCCCCAAGGGAATGTGAGGTATATCTTAGTGCCATATTTGGGGGAAAAAAAACACAGGGCATGTCTACATGTGGCCATATGGTACATTTGTTACTGAGCCATCATTTAGTACATCCTTTTGGACATACTAAAAGATGGCACAGCAACAGCTCGGACTGTGTCGTGCTGGCCATGCAGTTATTTTTGGCTGCTATGTCACCATAGCAACATGCTATAATGAGAGAGCAGGTGGGCCATGTTTTTAGCAGAGGTCTTTGGTTTACTGTAGATATAGTACAGATACACTCGAAAGGAAGTGGAACTCGTTTCACTTTTTATTGTCTCTAACTTGATATGGCATTTTGTTGTACTAGTAAATACATGAGGTAATATAAGCATATGAAAACTTTGTTTTTGGGAGAACAGGATGATGGTATACCAAAACCCTGTATAGTGCTAAAATTCCTTCTAAGGTATCAGGATATATTATTATGTTGACATGCATGCTAGTGACAATGAGTCACAACTGTAAAATCTTGGTAGTGTTTCCCATATGGGCCGAACATTTCTTTTTATTATATTATTATTTTTTATTGTTAGATAGTAGTAATGCTTATCACGAATAAAAAGAAGGCATTGCTAGCTCTTATAAATTCAGATATGTAGTCTTCTATCATTACTAGAAAGCTAGATATACAGGGCCAGATATATCTGTGATATATTCTTAACATCTTTGATATCATTAAGTATTGGCATTGGAATTGCATAAGATAAAATGTTGCCACAGATTACAAATTTAAAGATAACACTTTGATTAGGGTACATAACAATTACAACATTTATGACAACGCTAAATGTAACAAGTTGAATGTAAATGTGTCTGTTGGATTTGCAGAGTAAATAGATTGCTTACATGTATGTATTCAGTGAAGGATGAATAGAAAGATTCTGGATATTATAGTTTCTAATCATCCTAAGAATCCTTTAAAATATCTATTGTGGTTACTGTCTTTCTTTTGATTTTTTTTGTTTTAAAGAAGACATTTGGTTTCATTCTTGTGAAGACAAGCTGTTTACATCTTTAGTATCGACTACGTGGGCAGGCAAAATATGGCCTAGGGCCAGATCTGGCTCACCAGGCAATTTCATCTGGACTGTGGGTGCCCACCAGCTAATTGTACCCCACCCAGCCGTTCTGCCCATGAGGGTGGGATGGAGACACCCACATATAAACCCCTCCCCAGCATACCCTATTGTGCCTCACTCCTACTCTTGTGTTCAGAAGGACCTGGCCCAGCCAGGGCTGATGTTGCCACTGCTGCAGCTGCCGGGGGACCTGCTTGGCTTCCCAGGCATCCAGCTCACTCCAGGCAGCAGGTATGGAAGTAGGGTGGCCATCATAGAGGACATTCCATTTTTCTGCTACTCTGTCCTCTGTCTTCTATTGCTATGAAACCCAATGCCTTTATGTCCTCTATTTTTCTCTTGAAGAAGGCCACCACCACCAGCAGCAGGTGGGGGTGCTCAGGGCACTCATGCTTGGCACAGGTGCTGCTGTCAGTGGCATGCAGCTCTGGCCAGTGCTGCATGTGGTGGCGAGGAGTGCAGCCCAGCCAGCCTGGCTCAACTGCCCCATTCGATGGAGCCAGATGCCTTCCCTGCTCCCTGCCACTCAGGTCCTGGCACTCTGTGGGGAAGCAGGTGGAGTCCTGGGACCTGCATAGCAGGGAGTGGGGAAGGGAGCCTGCTCCATTGCAGGGCTTCCTCTGGTGGCACACAACCGTGGGAGCTGCACATGTGCTGCAGGGAGCCCCGCATGATAGAGGCAGGCTGGCCTTGTTGTGTTTCTTACCACCACATGCAGTGCTGGCCAGAACTGTGCACTGCCAGTGGAAGCGCCTGAGCCAGGCATGAATGCCCTGAGTGCTCCCGCCTGCTGCTGCTGTTGCAGCTGCTGCTGCTGCTGAGGTGCTGTGCAGCATGGGGATACCATGTGTGGGGTCCTCACACCCACATCCCGCTCCCACAACTCCCCACAGATACACCTGCCCCACCCAATACCCTATTGCCCCTCATACACACAGCCATTCAGAAATGGACTCAGAATTGACTTGTTTGTGCTTCCCTAATTGCACTGTTCACCAGAGTGCATGAAAAAATAAACAGAACATATCTAATTAGGTTCATCTGAAGTCAGTACCTTCTAAGCACATCTTCCTGCATTCTGTTTACAGTTGTAAAGTTGTCTTCCTGAGGGCAAAAACATAGCTGTTTTCATGCTTCTGCTGTTCAGTCTTAATCTAATGCTTCTGCCCTTGGACTTGTTCATTAACATATTTTATTTTTGTCATATAGGAAGCTTGTTCACTCAGCATGTCCAGGGCTCCAATTATTAGTCAGAATCAAGTATAAGTTGTTGTTCTTTTCCATTGCTATATGTGGATGGGCGTCATACTGTTAAGTGTTTAACTTAAAAATAATGCATTATGCTCATAGTCTAATCAAGCATTACACTATTTTATATGAGTTGGTAAACTCAATGAATTCTTTATACAATGGGCTCTTACTGCTCTAAAATAGGGCCTGCTTTTTTCAAATCATCACAACTATGGCCTCTGTTTATACTGATCATGTAGGTGAAGCATATAATTTCCTGGTAACAGATTTAATTATTTCCCACCTCTAGAGCAACCTGAAGCACATATGCAACAGGTGACACAGGAAGCCTCTGTGTATGGGACACAGCAGCGTAGGGAGGGGACAGGCAGTTCAGTGGCAGATAGGACAGGAATCAGAAAGCAGAACAGCTGATTGGGCAAGGAAAGGGGATTGAAACAGCACTCAGGGTGGATGCAAGGCTATTTTGTGGCATGCTTACTAAAAAGGGTGGCCCCCACTGATTTTAGTTGGGGGCATTATAGTATCTCACCATTATGCCATGCTGAGGCAACTGATGGTGTCCAAAACCATGAGATGGTTCAGAGATATCTAAGTTGAACGTATCATGGACAAGCACCAGTATGTGGACCCCAGTTGAACACTGGCTGGAAGAAAATCAGAAGGGCTGCCTGAGCCCCCCCACTCCATCGGACTGTGACGAGAACCCTCATACCTGCACTCTCCCTCACCCCTGCAATTGTACCCCCACCTGGTGTTACTTGTATCTCTGTGCACTCTTCAAAACCCACCACTCTGTAACAATGCGGCTACCTTGTGCAGAGCATTATGTATTGTTTCTCCTTTCTCCAGTACCCTTTCTCCTTTGCACCCCTAGTTCTCCTACCCCCCCACCCCAACCCAAGCCACCCCTGGGACAAATAGGCTACATCATTACTTTGTAACTTTGTTGTATCCCCTACTTCTTTTACTCTCACAGACTATGTAGCCACCCTCATCTGGGTCTTTGTATTCCCTTCTACCCCTCTAACTTTGTAAATCTCCTTCTTAACATTCACTAATAAAGTTAAATCTGTTCCTGAACTGAAGTAATAACTGTGTTAATTTTACTTTTAGAAGGAAACAATATATAAAACCAAGTTGGGGGTAAAAAATGACTAGCGATAAAATAGGTGCAAAGTGTGACAAAAAGGGAAACATTGTAAAACATTCCTTGTAGACTTCAGTAGCAACTCAACGTTCAGACCACATGGGTCAAAAGAGTTTGTGACATCCACAGGCTGCAGTGGACTTCAGATCAGTCCCATTGTTAGTAAGAATACCAGAATCCGGCACTATATTTTTCATAGCAGTGATAGTTCTATATCAACAGCTGAGGTAATTTTCTATTAAACAGCAGATCTGCTAATCCACTTATAAAAGTGCATCTATGGTAGCACGGAGCCTTAAACCTTCTAACCTGCTCCCTGCCTTCTGGCCCCACTGGTGGTTAGAGCTCAGTTTTCTAGCTTCCTAGGCAAGTCTCCTAGCCACTCATCTATAGGAGCTAAATCACAGGCTGCTCAGTCTACGTATACAATGTGCACACATGCTCACATGTCCATCTGCTGGGAAATAGAATTGCTACCTGTGTATTAGTGCCAAAAGCACCACTTAGATGACCGAATGGTAATACACTTCTACCCTTTTTGTGTATTATAAAAAGTCTTAAACACCCAATGCTTATAGTTTACATTGAAATACCAGAATTTCTAAATAAGTTTTAAACATTTCATATAAAACTAAACCAACAGATATGAGCAATGAGAAAAAAATAATTTAAAACTATGAAACATATTTTGGTTGACAGTCTAATTTTTTTTCAGTGTGATGTAATGATTTCTCATAAAAATCATATCATTGTAAAACTGTATTTGTATAGCATTAGCCTGCAGATCAATATCAAATTACCTTAAATGAAGTCAGTGATACAGCACAGTATAAGCATTGCATTACATTTGATCAGGGTAAAGACTTCTAGTTTGCAAGTCGATCAGTGTGTTACCTGAAGGCCAATATAGAATTACATCTTAAAAATGACTGTCCTCACAATGTATAAGCTAATTCCTACCTCACCATTCAGGTTATACTCAATACTGAATTGGGTCTTCAGCTTCTGCTTTGTACTACTAACAGTGGAAATAAACACAATGGGCCAATTTCAGATCACTTGTCTCATACACTGTTGTCCAAAATTGGATTCCTGGTGTGAGAAGAGTGAGTGAGATTTAGCTCAATCTGCACTCTTTACAACACCACTGTTCTGAAAATGTAGGTTTCCACAGTAGGAATAATGAATCTATGACAATTTCTACAACTAGTTGAAATAATAACAATAAATAAACTTTCCTCTATCCCTGTCTGTACTATCTTAACTATCCCAAAAATATACATTTTTTAAAAAATTACTAGTACATAAGAATGTGCTGAAACTTGCTCTCTTTTTGGCAAACCTTAGCAGTACAGTCAAAAGATTATCTAAATCAAGACTTCAGTCTAGATCAGTTATTCTTAACCAGGATGCCATGTCACCCCAGGGTGCCTTGAAATCATTTTAAAGGTGTCACAAAATGATAACACTGTTAGGGGTGTAAACATGGTTCACAAGATGAACTCAGAGTTGTCATGCAAGAATCCATTGTGTTACAAAATGTTCTGCTCTGTTGTGATCTTTCTGAGTTCTTTTCAATGGACGAACTGTTCTATTATTTTTCTGTAGCCAAAAAAGGACAGAAAACTGAGAGTTGTCATTTTCTGAGGGGGTGCCTTAAGTTTATTAAGGGGAGCCTTGAGTCTAAAAAGATTGGGAACCACTGGCCTAGATAAATAAATGAAGTAAGAAGCTATTATTTTTTCTTCTTTCTCAATCATGAACTTAGGTATTTTTACTGGAGATTATCCCAATTTGCAGAGACTTCAAAATGAATTTCTAAAACTTTGATTTTATTGGGATTCTGGGCCAGAATCTGCCTCCATGTGCTGAGCAGAAGGTACCAGACTGAAGCTTCTCCCTCCCCACCCCTCCCACTGCCACCTCCAGGAGAAGTGCCATAGCAGCACCTGGAGAACTGTCCCACCAAAGCTGTATGCTGGTTGGGGCCAGCAGGGCTGTTCTACTCCCCTCACCTATAGCTGCAGCTCCTGCTCCCGTTGCGCTGAACCACTCTGGGTGGGTGGAAGCTTTGGCCCACTGGCTTCTGCCCAGTGCATGGAGATCTGGCTCCAGCTCCCAGTTGCCATCCATCCCCTCCACCTGCCCACAGGGTCTGCTCATCACACTGGGTAGGTGGAGGAGATGGAAGGTAGGCAGGAGTTGGAGCCAGTGCTATGACAGCCCTATCTGGCCTGGGAATGGAGAGCCAGGAGCAATCCAGCCGCACAGCTCCCATGGCCCCAACCCAAGCTGGCTCCTATACCCACCTTCAGCACTGCCCATGGGCTGGCCCAGGTCTGCCCCACATCCCCAGCCTTAACTGCAGGCAAGATAGGTGGATGGCGGGGCCACCCTGCTGGCTCTGGCCACACTCCTGCTCCTGATGCTCTAGTGGCAAAGGGGTATCCTGACAGGGGCTGCTCCGCCCAGCCAGGCAGACACTGGCTGTGGTCCCCAGGGAGAGAAGGGAGGGAGGTGGGAATAAAGCCTCTCACTGCCTCCATCACCTCAGATGGCCAGGCCAGGCTGACGTCTGGCCATGTCCTTGCCTCTGCTCTGGCTAGAGAGCAGAGGGGCAGGGCCAGCCCTGCTGTCTGCAGCAGACAGTCCAGCCCAGCCCAGCCCAGTCCAGGGCTGAAAAGCATGCTGGGATGCTGAGGGACTCTGGTTTAACTTAAACCAGGAAGGGGTCTGGGCCAGAAGTTCCATAAGCCGGTTTGACCCAAATCAGTTATCTGATACTACATTCAATCAGGTTTATCTTTAACCAGTTTTGGCCATTTTGAAACTGGTTTATGTGCACTGAACTTATATTCTGTTACAGGTTTTAACCAGTTTCTGATCACTTAAACTGGTTGGTGTGTAACTTCTGTCCCTAGCCTGAGGGAGTTATATTACTGAGCAAGATATTAGGAAGCTTGTTTTGAAGAGATGAAGTTATACACCTGAAAATGGAGGTGTTTTCAGTCAGTTATCTGGTACCTTTTAATTGATGCCTTGTTATTTAAGAACCAAAGATTCTTTCAGTGCAACCACTCTCAGGTAAGGTACTAATCAAGATTATCAAGGGTGAGACAATTTTGCTCTTAAAAGAAAAGAAAACAAACAAACAGTGATCTGGTTATATGAGAAACAAATCCTTTAAATGATTAAATTATTTAAATCTGGAATAAAAATCTGTTTGTTATTGGGCAGTCATTATCTAATGCTGTTTAACTCATGACTAAATAAATTAAATTGCCTTCACAATTATCAAAAATAAATCTGATCTTTGCTATTTGTTTCCCCTTGCACCCTCTTTTTGTTCCAAATGTTGCATTTTTAATTAGGTTCATTTTAGGTTGTTCCTTGCTCCTGAATGTTTTCATTTGGAAAGTACAATATCCACTATCCCTCCCCAGCAAATAGTCCTTTTCCTTGGCACATCTCTCAGTACCCTTGCTGAGATCCAGTTATTAGTTAAATCACAAATAATTTAGCCTCTGATTAATTCATAAATTAACCATTTCACATGACCGAGTCAATCTTAGAAATAACAGTCTATGGACTCATTTGACAGCTGGTTTCTTATAAAGAAAATGTGTCTTGCCAACTGGCATTCTTGAATGCATAAGTATACTTGAAAGGTTTAATGACAGTTTCCTACAAGTTCTGCAACCCTCCTAATACTCCACTCGAAAGTAGAGTAGATCTTCAAAGCCTTTGAGGTTTTCACACTTAATGGTGTGGAGGATTTCACCCTCTCACATTTCTCTTTAATATAATTTTTTCAGGAAATTTAGAAGCAATCAACGAATCATCTTCTAATGTTTTCTCTCTTCCAAACTCTGAGCTTCAAGTGGCTTTATTTTTGACAAAGGTTTAGCTTTCATTTGATAAGTAACTGTGGCATACAAAACCATTGCTGAGAAGTTCATCTTAATTTATGTTTGATCTATGTGACATGATAAGGTCAGGTTTATAAAAAGTTGTAGCTTTGTCACACAAGAGCAGTCAGAATAGAACAGATTATATGTTTAGTTTTTATGTTATGACAATGTCAAATTCCATTTTGTTTTAAGAACAAAATGCAGGAGTCCCCCAATCTTTTACATTCCCTTTCTGCTTATCTCACTGCCTAACCATCTTTCTCAGTCAGTTTTACTGCTCTGAACTTTCTCAATATGAGGAATTAATAAAGGCCCCAGGGGAAGCTGGCCACTACTGATTTTAGCTATCTGTATATTTCATTCTACAGATAAAAAATAAAATAAAATGTGGATCTCAATATGGCAGTGTCAGATCTGTAACCTGGTTTTGTGATGAAGGCTCCTTCTTGTCTCAAGCCAACTAGACTTTACTATATATAGGTCAAGTTCTAAATCAGAAGACATTGTATGACTGAAATGCTACAAAGCATACTAAAATTACATTGTTGCAGTTTAAAGAGTCATAGGCACTGAGAAATTAGAAGACTGATTAAACTGTCTAGATCAATCTCTGCCAACACAAGATTATTCCCACCAATGTATTTTACAATACTTTGTCCAGAATTGTATCCATATGTGATCCTTCTCTGAAATAAGAACACCCTTGTGAAAATGGCGTTGTAATTCTGCATTGATTGAATCAATGATTTCTCTGCCACTTACACAAAATTTAACATTAAAGATTTTTTTCAAACTCCCAGCCTTTACACTCAGCCTTTCTATCACACATACTTTCACCAGTAGGAAATTTCCATTGCAACAAATTTTTCCTTCATTTGCTTCTAAGGAACTATATATTATGCCTTGTGAAACACTACTGCCTTACACCTTGTTACACATTGCACTTTGAGCTCCTCAAATGTTGATTGGTGTTAGTGCTAGCTCAAGTTTGCAGCAGTGACATCTTAAGGCTTAAAAATCTTCTCCAAAAATCTTCTCTTCTGGAACCCTCTTAAGTGAGCTGGCAGGGACCCGTGCTCCTGAGCTGCACATGCAAATGGAGTGTGCAAACAGGCATGCTCTGTGGGGCATAGGCAGGGAGCAGGTTAGTGGGGGGAACGTTTCCCTGGGTGAAAGGACACAGCCTGGAGGCTGATCCCTGGGCACAGCCCAGAGGCTGATCCCTAGGGCAGTGGTCCCGACCATCCCAGGAACCGGGGCTCTCCTTCGCGGGGAGGGAGTCACAGCAACTGGGGCAGCCAGCAGGCACTTCTGGGGAAGCCCGGAGAGGCCCTGATTGGCTGATTCAGCTTAGAGTCACCTGATTGGCAGCTGAGCCAGCCCTGGAAATTCAAATCACAGCCCTTAAAAGCTGCGGTTTGGTCAAACCGCAGGCAGTTGGGGTTTGAGGACAGAGTGGGCACTTGTGTGCCTCAGTTCATGTGTGCCCCCTGGACTCACCTACAGCAGCGGCAGAGGCAGCAGCAGGAGAAGACCTTTAAGATAAGTGGGGTTGAGGTGGAGGCAGAGGGCTGGAACAGCTGCAGAGGATCTGGAGGGGGAACCCCTCAGAGCCCTCTTAAGTGAGCTGGCAACTAGCCACACTCCCAAGCTATGCATGCAAACAGAGCATGGAAACAGGCATGCTCTGTAAGGGCACACCTGTGCTTGCTCAGGCATTCGCACAAGGTGGGCGCACAGAAGGAGCAAACAAGAAGGATCACCCAACATGAGAGTGACGAGGACTCATAGCTCTGCAGCTAAAGTAAGGGCATGCGGTGCTGCAGCTGGGGACCCTGCCCTAATGGGGCCACCCACCCGTGGCTCCTCAGAGGTCTCCACCCAGACAGAGTCCTGCCTCCCTGTCTGCAGGGGTGACCTGGCAGGGACCTAGCCACCCAGGGAGGAGGGCCACCTCACCTGTCCCTCATGTGTCCACCTTTGGGCCCTGGAGGAGCTGGTGAGGGAACTCCAGGAGGTGGTGACCATGCTGAGGGGGATCAGGAAGGATGAGGCTGTGTTTGACAGGTACTTCCATTCCTTACATCTCCAGATGCCTACAGGTGAAACCCCAAGAGAGGAATCTGCAGCAGGGGAGTGGATGAATGTTACCTCTGGACCCCGGTGACAGGACCTGGTGTCTGCTTCCCCAGTGCATCTGGGGAACAGGTATGGGGCCCTGGCAGCCTTGACAGAGGAGACAGAGGAGGAACATTTTCCAATAGAGGAGGCAGCAGAGGAACGTTCTCTAGTAGAGCAGGATACAGAGGAGGTGACCCCTGCAGCCACCACTGGGACCACTGCCCAGGCAGAAGAAGAAATGCTGAGTTATTGTGGTGGGTGACTCAATCCTGAGGGACACAGAAGGGCAGATCTGCCAAACAGATCCCACGATGAGAGAGGTCTCTTGCATGCCTGGAGCTAAGATTAGTGACATCACTGCAAGGAATCCTAAACTCATCAAGCCCTCTGACTACTACCCCATGGTTCTTGTCCATGTGGGCACTAATGATGCAGCTGGGAGGAGTCCTGACTGCATCATGAAGGACTTCCATGAGCTGGCGGTCAGCCTCAGAAAGTCAGGTGGTATTCTTTTTTATCCTTCCAGCTGGCAGCATCCGAAAGCACCAGGATGCCCACATCAGGGAAGTCAACTGGTGGCTCCAGAGATGGTGTCTTCAGGAGGGATTCAGATTCTGCAACCGCAACCAGCACTTCCAGGGAGAAGGCTTCCTAGGATGGGACGATCTTCATCTCTCTCCTAGAGGTAAGCATCTGTTCTCCCGCAGGTTGGCTGATCTCCTCCAAAGAGCTTTAAATTAGGTTCAACGGGGGGTGGGGAACCTGTGGTTGATGCGAACCCAGGTTTGGAAAACCACAAACAAGGCATTGGACCTAACCAGGTAAGCACTAACGGGAACACATGCCATCAACACAAAGGGACACCAAGAGCACCCACTGGGGGACTAAAATGTCTTTACACAAATGCCAGGAGTATGGGGAACAAGCAGGTGGAACTCACGCTCCTGCTTGCCAGCACACAGTATGACCTAGTTGGCTTAACTGAAACATGGTGGGATTCTACGCATGACTGGGCGGTAGGCATTGAAGGGATACATGTTGTATAGATGAGACAGAGGGGAGGAAAAGGTGGGGGTGTAGCTGTCTATATTAAAGAGCAGTACACATCTTCCATCATCAAGGCAAGAGTAGAGGAGGGGAATACTGAGGCACTGTGGGTCAGGATCCTGGGGAGGCCAGGAAAAAAGGACTTTGTAGTGGGGGTCTACTACAGACCTCCTCACCAGGATGATGAACTAGATGAGGTATTCTACAAGCAGCTTTCAGATGCCATACAGGCAAGGGAGGCAATGGTCATGAGGGATCTAAATTACCCAGACATCAGCTGGGAGGAACAGGCAGCCAAAACAAGCTGCTCAAGGAGATTCTTACACTGTGTGCAGGACCTCCAACTAACCCAGATGGTTTCCAGTCCCACCAGGGATAGTGCCTTGCTAGACCTGGTCTTAGCAACAGGGGATGATCTCGTGGGGGGACCTGCGGGTGCACAATAAACTGGGTGATAGTGACCACCACATGGTTGAGTTCACTATCCAGTGAAGGGTGAGAAAAATATCCAGTGATGCTAAAGTTTTAGATTTCAGAAGGCCCAACTTTAGTAAACTTAGGAACCTAGTTAGTGAGGTGGCTGAACTCAAGAGCATCGGGAGTCCAAGAGGGTTGGAAGTTTCTCAAGGGAGTGATCCTTGGGTGACAAAAGGAGCCTATCCTCTTACACAGGAAAGGAGCTAAGGGGATAAAAAAAGCCTCCTTGGCTTAACAGGGCGCTTAAGGAAAGACTGGGGGCAAAGAAAGAGATGTATAGGCAGTGAAAGCAGGGGGCAGCCACCAAGGAGGCATACACCATCCTGGCGCACTATTGCAGGGAGTCAGGCAGGCCAAGGCAGGATTGGAGCTTAGGCTAGCTACAACAATCAAGGACAATAAAAAGTCCTTCTACAGATACATAGTGAGCAAAAAGAAGGTGCAGAGTAGCATAGGACCCCTGCAGGACAAATCAGGTCAGTTGGTGGTTGACGCAGGGAAAAAGGTGGAGTTCTTCAATGAGTTCTTTGCTTCAGTATTCCTTAATACTGACCAAGACAATCTCCCCTCCTTGAGCATAGACAGATGTCCAAAAGGCATCAGACTGCCTAAAGTTAGTGTTGACTTAGTTAAAGAGCACTTGGAAGGGCTGAATGGGTACAAGTTAGCTGGGCCGGATGACCTCCACCCGCGGATGCTGAAGGAATTGGCCAGTGTCATTGCTGAGCCACTGGCATGGCTGTTTGAGCTCTCATGGTGCCCTGGACAGGCCTCTGGGGACTGGAAAAAGGCCAACGTGGTGCCCATTTTTAAGAAGGGGAGAAGGGAGGAGCCAGGTAATTTCAGGCCAGTCAGTTTTACCTTTATCCCTGGGAAAATACTAGAAAAAATCATTGAAGAGCATATTTGTGAAAGCCCAGCAGAGGAAACAATGCTGAAAGGAAACCAGCATGGGTTCATCACAGGTAGATCCTGCCTGACAAACCTTATAGCCTTTTATGACTAGGTCACATACTGCCTTGACACAGGAGTGGAGGCCGATGTCATCTACCTGGATTTTAGGAAGGCCTTCAATTTAGTTTCACATCCTAGTCTCATAGGGAAACTAATGGGCTGTTGAGTGGACGCCTACACAGCCAGGTGGGTGGCTAACTAGCTTAGGGACTGCACCCAGAGAGTGGTGGTTGACGGGTCATTCTCGGCCTGGAAAGAGGTGGGTAGTGGGATCCCGCAGGGTTTGGTCTTTGGGCCAGTGTTATTTAATATCTTCATCAGCGATTTGGATGAGGGTGTGGTGAACACCCTCTCCAAATTCATGGATGATACCAAATTATGGGGCAAAGTGAATTCACTAGAGGGCAGGGAGCAGTTATAGGCTGACCTGGACAGGTTAGCTCAATGGGCAGAAAATGATAGCAGGCAATTCAACAAAGATAAATGTAAGGTACTTCACCTAGGAAAGAGGAATCTTCAGCACACCTACAGGTTGGGGGATGTCCTTCTCAGTAGCTCAGAGGCTGAGAGAGATCTTGAGGCTGAGAGAGATCATACTTGACTCCAAGATGAACATGAGCTGGCAGTGTAATGAGGCCATTAACAAAGCCAATCTCACCTTGTCATGTATTAGCAGATGCATGACCAACAGATCAAGGGAGGTGATGCTCCCCCTCTATGTAGCATTGGTCAGGCTGCATTTGGAGTATTGTGTCCAGTTTTGGGTGCCGCACTTCAAGAGGGACACAGAGGATCTAGAGAGGGTTCAGAGGAGGGCCACTCACATGATTAGTGGTCTCCATGAAAGACCCTACGAGGAGAGGTTGAGAGATCTGGATCTCTTCAGCCTATGCAAAAGATGGCTGAAGGGTGACCTTGTAGCTGCCTATAAATTTATCAAGGGAGAACAGCAGGGAATTGGGGATGCACTGTTTACCAGAGTGCCTCAGGGAGTAACTAGGAATAATGGGTGCAAACTAGTGGAGAGTAGATTTAGGTTAGACTTTAGGAAGAAATTCTTTACAATAAGAGTGGCCAGAGTCTGGAATGGGATTCCAAGAGAGGTGGTACTATCACCTAACATGGAGGTCTTCAAGAGGTGGCTTGACAATCACCTTGCTGGGGTCGTCTGACCTCGGTCCTCTTTCCTGCCAGGGGCAGGGGGTCAGACACAATGATCCATTGGGTCCCTTCCAACTCTATAATCTATGAATCTATGAATTGTTCCCCACCTGCACAGCTGTGACTAGCCACTAGAGGGCTTGTGAGCAAGGACAGATTTCTACCTCTGCTATAGGTGGGGGTATGTAAGAGATGCACTGGAGAGAGGGCTGGGGGGACAGGAACATGAAGCTGGGATGTGGAAAGTTAATGGGATGGGGGTAGGAGAAAATGATAGTTTTAGCAGCAGTAGTACAGTCTG
>NW_017728995.1:39953419-39965521 GCF_001723915.1 Gavialis gangeticus
ATGGGATGGGGGTAGGTAATAAAATGGGAGGTGGAAAGGAAATGGGGGGTGGGAGGAGGAGGAGGGTGAAATGAAGAAAGTAAGCCACTGAAGAATGAAATAAAAAGAAGTAAAAACAAATTTAAAAATAAATAAATAGCAAGTAAATTAAAGAAGGTCTCATGTTTTAATAAATTAGGATTTGGAATTGTGGTATGGTGGTGTGGGTTGTGCTTGCCAGGGTGGCTGGGAGGTGGGAGTGGTGAGGAAAGGTGCTTTTGGGGGAGGAGGGAAGCCCCAGCAAATAGGGACCCTATATGTCCCCCTACCTTGTTCCCCACAACTATTCCTAATTTCTACTCCTGGAACTGTCTGTGCCCTGTGACCTGGCTAGTTGGCATGTGTTCTGCAGGCTGTTTACACAGGTTTACACTCCTGAGGCGGGAAGGACACACCCCTGGGGAAGAAGGGAGTGTTGACTTAGTGGCATGACTGCCCACTGGGCAGTAGAAGTCTGTCCACACAGAACAGAAAGAAAGGGGAAGGGGCACTGCATCCTGAAATGCTAGAGGACTTGAAGCCACCTAAATGGTGCTTAAAATGGGTTCAGGTATTTTTGTGTTGACAATCTAGGGGTTAAGAGCTTCAGAAACTGCCTAAAATGAATGTGTAGCAAGGCCCTTAATTATTTGGTGTTGCAGGAAGGAGTAAGGAAGTAAGAGAAAAGGTAAATGCTTATCTCTTTATTAGAGATAAGGGAGTACAGATAGACAGACAGTGGGCACATGTACACAAGATATTGAGTTGATCAATTAGCTGCAATAAAGTCTCAGCATGTACATGTGCCACCCTAATAGACTGCAGTAAACTAATTAACTCTGCTGTAAGTTAATGCTTGTAAACACAAGTACCATCACAAGTGCACCTTTCCCCCACTGTTCCAGGGTGGCCTGCCTCTGCTTTGGGGGGCGGTGCCCTGGAGTGAAAGGGGAGTTTCCCTTTGGGCATGCTCCCGCTGGTGCCAGACTGAGGAGGAACAAGGGCAAGGGGGTGGTGCCTACAGAGATGCATCAGCATTTCTGTGGTGCTCATGTATTTTCTTCCCTTGCCCTGGATGATTTTGGCTCAGCAGTGCAAGCAGAGAGCATATGTGGGATCATCTGCCAGCTCAAAATGAGCCCAGACTACACTACCCACTCGCTTCTGGGGTGCAGTTGCATGTGTGGATGCTGCCGTACTTTCCCCCTCCTCAGCAGGCAGAAGCACAGTAAGAGGAGGAGTGGACTCAGCTGAGCTGCTTGCCTTCACAACTTCTACCTCCACCTCCTCTGAAGTGGCTTCTGGGGAAGAAGACCTGGCTCTAGGGGAAGCTTGAGGGGTGTGGAGCACAAACTCAGATGATTCCCTCTGCCTCCCCAAAATTTCCCTTTCTAGGGCACTGAGATCCAGATCCCGCTCTTCCTCTGGCACTGGAAGGCTCAGCATGGGAAGTGAAATGGGGGTGGAGAAGATTGTCATGCTGGTGCTGCTGCTTGTTGTCATGGTGGTGGGGGGCGCGTTATGGCTGGTGCCCTTGGAGGGGATGCAGTCTCGTGCACAGGCAGTGGCACTGGCACTGCTCCCCTCTCCTTGCTGGTTGTGGAAGTCTCATCCCTGCTAGTTGTAGGAAAGAGCCTGCATCTCAGTTTGGGGGGTGGTGTCACTTACACCTCTCCTTCTACACCTTATTCTGCCCCTTCCTAAAGGCTTGCCAGCTGCCTTCCCACCATGCTTCATCTTGTGTTTCATACTGTCTTATTTTTATACAAATATATAAATGTATCTGCATTCCTAGATAAATTCTATAAGGTATGTAGCATATGCTGTGGGGTATAAATGTATCTCCCTTCCTATGTAAATTCTATAATTTATGTATATGCTACAAGTTATAAATGTATAGAAAGAAAATATAAATGCATCTCCCTTCGTATATAAATTCTATAATGTAATATCCAATATAATTATAAAATTTAAAAGAATAAATGAATGAATATAGTAATAAAATAAAAGGGTCTAGAAGAAAGCAAAAGGTATTGTGGAATCCCACTTGCTAGGCTAGCAAGTAGGAAACCAATCAAATCAATGGTAGTAGTAGCCTTCATTGTCTAATGTTCCTGAGCTGCTGGAAGATAGCTCAGTAACTGTCAGATTCCAAGACATTAAGCAGGCCAGTTCAAACAATGCTGCCTTTTATGCTGTTTTTCCATTCCTCCCCCAGAGCACTGGGATTAGAAGAGACCTCAGGGAATGATGACAGTCACAGGCCAGTTCCTTCGTCAATATGAGAACGGTCCTTCTTCCCTCTTTCCCCATTCTCTCCTTACTTTGTTTCCCTGCAGGCAAGCCCAGCTTGAACTTCAAAAGTCAAAACATTTCAAAACTTTTGAAATGTTTCAACTGCCCTTGTTTCATTTTGAGCCTGTTTTGAACCCCTTTGCTTCATTTTGATTTTGCTGTTTCAAGCTCAAAATGAGTTGAAACTGTCAAAATGAAACAGGCAGTGAAATTTCGCACAGCCATATTTGATATAGCCCTCATCAGTATAATGAGAAAGTGCCTCTTATCTAAGTGTTCATGACAGCTATGCCTGTGGAAGTGACTCACTTTTCATGACTTCAGCAACAGAAGTCTTCCTGCAAATCTCCATGAAGTGCAGCACTTTCCAGCCTGATGTGGGACCAAACACTTTCCAGGAGTTTGTCTGGACAAAACGTGAAATCAGATCACTTTGCTTTTATTTCCCACCAGTTCCATATACTTTCAGTGCTGTGCAGGTCTTATATATTTGCTGAGTTCTGGTTATAACTTTATCAAGTTATTCTTCAGTTGGATATGGCCCCCAAGCCTTAGTACTTCTTTCCTGGCACTACTTTTACCACGTCACAAGCTCTGTAAACATGACTAAAGTGCATATCACTTCTTTTATGGTGTTTTCCACTTCATATAAACTCTTGAAGATATCCATATCATTACATCCCTTTTTAAAACACTCAAAATGCACAACTTTTTCAGCTGTTTTCCAAGTATATCAGGGTGAGTTAGGCCTTTCACAAGTACCACAACATGCTTTTCTCATTTGCTTCCCCTTGAGGATGGAATACTTGCTGAACATTTTTTCCACTGTTTCTAACACATTCTTCATATCTGGAGTTGAGTCTGCTGGTATCAGAACTACCTGCTTCTTGTTATATGGTGCACAAGAGGAAATTTCCCAGATGGTCTGGTAGCCATTACTTTTGCTGCTAGTCATGTTGGAAAATAGAGTTGTTCCAAATGACTTTCTAGGAGAGGCAGTTTCGTGTACTGAATAGATCACAGGACTGATACCCTGGGCACCTAGGATGTAGCCCTTGTTCTGCCACTTACCCATTGAGTGACTCTGGGCAAGTCATTTTAAACTTTCTGTTTCTCAGTTACTGAGCTGTCATGTGAGCATAGTGATAAGGATATTTCTTGTAAAGCACTTCAAGATCCACTGCTGAAAAATGCTGTCCAAGAGATTGATAGTTGTTATTTCTGCTTCCCCCCACTATATGCAGAGAACAAAAGTTTTGGGCAGCTCCAGTATTTCTGACCATACATATGCTTTGTGAAATGTTGTGTAAAGGAGATTTATGGACTAAGACTCCAAGGCACATCACTGTTGTGGCCTCTTCAGAACCAACCAGTCACATCCATCTTGTACAGCAGAACTTCAAAGCTGCTACCACATGACTTTTGTTACAATTGCAGAGACTGGAAAAGATCTGCCTCTAAGCGATGAGAAATTGTAAATAGAAGAACATTCAATAACTTTCTGGAAAGGTTACTACTTATTTTATGTCACTTTAGGAAAAAGAAGAGGAAGTAAAGGGGGTTATTTTCATGTTGCATCATCACTGATTTCTGTTTCTGAGTTTCTTACAGTAGTAAAATTTTCTCCCCTTTCTGTTGTTCCGTCCAAAAGAAGCTGGACAGTGCCCATACTAGCTTTTTCTCCTTTGAGTGAATGTTCAGTTCCCTGAGGACCAAGTGCTGATGTAGATTTACTATGAAATAGTCATAGTGCTGCTGATTGTTGAAAAGACACCAGAGGCATGTCTAAATGTGCCCCCCATGGCACAGTTGTTACTGTACCATCATTTAGTACTTGCTTAGGAAGTACTAAATGATGGCACAGTAACAGCTGTTACTGAGCCATCCTGGAAGTGCACAGGTGTTATTAGCAGCTACATCTTTGTGGTGACATGCTATGAGGTAGCTCGTTGCTACAGCAACATAGCATCAGCATCATGGCTTGTGCCCGCTGATGCTACATAGTTATAGCAGCAAGCTATGTCACCGTAGCATCTCATGTAAACATGGCCACTAAGTAGTAAAATGTTTCACTGCTTGGTTACCCTTGGGGCTGAGTATTAACTACACTATTGAACAGAAAATGCTTATCATCCTCTATAGTTCAGACAATGTAAATCATTGAAAAAAGACAATACACCCTTAAGGAGCAAACATGGCCCAGAAAAATATAAAAAAGGTAACTATACTTAGGTGGTGCAGCTACACTTTGTTGCTTCCCCAAGCGGGTTGCAAAGGGGACTTATAAAGGCAGGCAGGGAACTCATCGCAACCCTGAGGTGCGCTTTCACCCAGTCAGCTTCAGGCATTCTATTCATGGCCTGATTTGAACAGTGAGGCAGTTAAAAAGTGTGGGAGTTACTGGTGCGCTCAATTACTTGAAATCGCGCGATGATTCCATGCTGGCCACACGTGCCCATTGGCCAATAGGGCCGTAGGCGGCGATATGCTGACACATAAGGATACTACATACGGGACAGTATGTGGGTGTGGTGTGCAGGCGCAGTGGCACAACAATGGACTGGCTTCTTACATGCCCCCTTGCCATCGTGCATAAGCACACTTACAACACATCTGTTTCCCAATTGAGCAGTTCGTCTCCTGGTACCTGAAGCAAGCAAGTGTATACAAAAGCAGAAAGGTGTATTACTTTTTTCTTTAACCATTGAAACAAACAACATGTAACACACATACAAATACAGCATCCCAACACTAACAATAATCCACTAATTACAAACTTTTTTAGCTAACCAAGTTTTAACCAATTTAGCCAACCAAAGGTCCAATCAAACCAGTCTTCTTGATCATAATTTTTCCACTCTATAAGACTTTTCGCATCCTGGATACCTTGGATAACATTAGTTAAGTTAAAGGATGACGTGTTAAAATTTAAGCAACAGCATGTGTGATTGCCAGTTGCTGCGCAAAGGCCTCCTTCTGTTGCTGATAAGTAATCGAGGCCTAAGCAGTTATAATATACAGCGCTTTGGAGATCTTGAATAGCCGTTTGTACCTGTTCGAACCCTAATTTTGTCATGTTAGCAAGTTTTTCAATGGATTCTGTTAATAAAACAATTTTATGTGAATTTTGTTGAGACCCGGACATAGGAAACCATAGGCCGAATTTGTCCCACTTGTCCATTAATTTGTATGCCTCATCAATTTGTTCATTAGTAAGAGAGCGTTTCTTTCATGACGGGGTGGACAACAACCTGCGAGAATAATTATAAACCTCAATACCACTGCCGCCTGAAAAGGAGGCCACTATTGTATATGTCTGATTCAGGCGCGGGCTTAAGTTTCGAGTCGAGGTAGATGAATTAAGGTTGAGCCACAACCAGCTGGGAGGCAGGAATGACTCGTCTAAGGTGATATTTTCACTATTAAGTTGGCACGTGTACGCACCCCTCGTACCGTTAAGAAACAGTTTAAGTAACATAAAATTAATTAGGTGTGAGATGGTAAGGGTTAAGAGGATAATAGTAGAGGGATCGGAAACATCGGCAAATAAACTGGGGCCTTGTTTCAGGGTGGTCGAGGAGTTTAAACACAGGTGATGCAAACCGTAAAGGATAGAGGTTAACATGCGAATACTGTTTGCTGTCTTAGTTGTTATCAATAGGGTTTTTTGCGCTTGGTTAAAATTTCTTAGAGTGAATTTAAGTTGTCCTACCTACCATGTGCCATTTACGTCGGTGGTGTTGATATGTATAGCGGACAATAAAGTTTGTAATGTGGAGGAACAGTTTAGCATGTTGTATGTGCAACCACTACCAACACACACATAAGACCAATTCGTTGTAATATTTCTGACTATGGGCAAGGGTTCCATATGAGTCTCGAGGTTAGATGGGCGAGCAACTATACAAGAATTTACATATAGGACATCTTGAAGGACATCTTCGCGTTCATCAGGGCGCGTGGCAATGAACCACAGCCTTAATTGCGTGACATCTTGTAATCGAAGGAAACAAACTCTATAAGAGGTGTCACTCACGAGTATCTCGTCTCCCCCAGCTGCTAGGCATTTGGTGGCGAAGATGGACATGGCATGAAGAAAGGTGTTGTTCATCAGGTCAGCATTGGTGAATGGCGTACCGAGGGCTTGGCCCACTGCAAGTCCTAGAAGGAAGGTCGTCATCACCAGTTTTCTTATGCTGATAAACTGCAACAAAACATATGACACCACAGACAAACAACATAACAACAACATAAAATGAGGGGTTAATTGAATGGGCCTTCTTGGCTTTCACGTTGCGACATCCAATTGTGGTGAACGAGGTGGCGGCAATCATTTTTCCCTGTTGTGACGTAGGTGTTGGGGTACGTCCTGACTTCAACAACTATTTCAGGTTCTGGCTTTGGGTGCTTTATATGTGGGTGAGGCTTTGAAAACCACACTAAGTCCCCTGTTGTATATTTGGGTGTCCATGGGGGCCGGGGTTTTGATTCTTTAGTGTCCCAGAGGGGTTTTTCTGCATTGAGATTGAACACAATTTCAGGGAGATGTCGGTCCCATGCTCTATAGCTTCCACTGCCTTTGATCCATAGTCTCTCTTTTAGTATTCCAATGGCCCGTTCTACCACTCCATTGTTCTGTGGGTGATAGGGTAGATGATGATGCCAATTGATGTTGTTTTCGGCAGTGAATTGTTGCACAATTTTGCTGTCAAATGGTGGTCCTCTGTCCAATTGGACCTCCTGAGGGTTGTGCCAGAACTGTATTACTCGCTGTAGCGTGCCTACGAGTTCTTTGGCTCGAGTCTTCCGCAGTGGCACTACTGCTAGTTGTCTGGTCCCCAGGTCTACTACCACTAATCCTTTCAGATATTGTCTCACTCTGGGTAGGGGTCTGACAAGGTCGACTTGCCAGTGCTTTCCATGTACAAAATATTCTGGTGAGAACACACCACGCTCGATTCGTGTTGGGTGTGGTTTTTCTCTTGCACAGTGTTGGCACTGAGCTATTACTTTTTGCCATTGCCATCTGGGTCTTAACTGAGATGTGCCCCCTTGTTGTATCCAATGTTGATGGCAGGCTTTTGAGCTTGGGTGGCTCCATCTCTCATGTAGCCACAGCAGGAAACTATCCGTGTTGGTACTTGAGCCATTAGCTATAGCCACACCTACTCCACAGGTTGATATTGGCTGTAAAGGATCTCGTAGCATGTTATCTATAGCTGCGTGCACTGGATCAGTGTCAGGTTGGTGTGAACAAGTATGTTTAATCAGTGGAAGGTATGTAGTGTTGCTTAGCGTAGTCCACACTTCGTCCCAATGGTCAGTGTTTTCCATGGGGTCAGCTTCCCCCGTGAGAATTTCCTAAGTGTACTGACTATCTACTACTATAACAGGCCGGGGATTTTTTATATTGTGTGCCTCTTGATAATGGGCTAGGATGAGTTGGAGGGCCTGCAGTTCTAGGAGTTGAGGACTTTCATCTGTTGGTGGTACCCAGATATCACATATCTTGCATGGTTTGCAATAGAATCCGTAAGAACAGTCATGGATAGACCTGCATTGCCGACGACTGCCATTTGAGGCCATCCACCCTGGAAGGATGGTTCTGTACAAGGTTGGGTGAATTGGGACGCTTAGTTCCCCCGATGGCTCTGTGTTGTGATGTTCCCATGGGTACCAGTGGTATTGATAGTTAAGAACTAACGTAGTCCACGTTGGGGGGTTCTCCACCAAATTCTGGGTGTGGTCGAAATGGGTCGAGCGTGGGCAGTAGCAACGCAGTTACGGCCAGTACCCTTCCTTGGCCTATTGCATAGGGCTCAGCGAGTTGGAGTGCTAGGAGAGTTTTTTCTATCAGTCCATAGTGATGCTGGTTGGCGAGGAGGGTTTTATGAGCCTTGTAAATTAAGTTGCCTGTATTTGTACAACGCACAGAGATGAAGTGGTGACATGATGTGTATCCAGCCGTGATTTCCACGTGCTTGGTTGGTGTCCACGCATGGGGTGTTCCATTAGAAAGTTGTGCCAGCATTTTTAATGGTTTCTTTTGATCTCCAGTTGTCCATGGGGCCCTACGGCAAAATTTGTCGCGAAGCTGTGCTTGTATTCTTGCGACACTTGGCAGGTGCTGGGGTTCGATAAAATGGCGTCGCCACCCCAACTCACCATGAAGCATTTGAAAGTCTTGTTTCAACGTTGGGGGTGCTTTTTCCCAATTGCGGCTCTGTGGACCATCAGCTGATGCACCTCGAAATACTGGTCCATCGAATTCAAACCCTAGGAATTTTATTTGGTGGGTCGGTGAAAGAGAAGACTTTTGTGTGTTAATTGTCCACCCAGCATTTGTCAAGTGCCTTACGAGAGCCTCTACATATGACTTAGTTGCTTCCAACTTGCTGCCCATAATGGCGAGGTCATCTACGTAATTCCAACATTCAATGGTTGCATCTCGACCAGGGGGGTCAAAATTGCTCAGTGTGGTTAGGATGGCACCATTGGCTAAAGCCAGCGCGTTACAGTACCCTTGGGGGCATACATTCCACTTAAACATTTGACCATTTATGCACATATTTAACAGTCCATGTGTATCTCGAATTGGGATCAAGTAGAACATATCTCTCAGATCAATGGTGGCTCCCCACCATGTTGTTGACTGTCGAGCGTGCATCTGCTTAATAATAGTAGGGAGGTCAAGTGCACATGGAGTGGCTAACAGCTGGGACTTCTTGTTCACGTTACAGTAGTCAACTACTAAACAGACTTTGTTTGAGTTGCTGGGTTTTGTATGCCCCATCCGGGAGACAAAAAGCTCGAGGCTGACACAGGCGAAATCTTGCCTTCATCTCTTAGCTTCATTAAGAGTTCACCAAGGGGGGATTGCAGCGCTGGTGGTGTCGGAATGGGTCGAAATTTCCAACTGCCTGGAGTTTTTGGAGTCGGTTCATGATCTGTTATCGCCATTGTGACTGGCAGCGCTTGTAAGACTTGCTCCTTCAGATTAAGGCTTTTGATACCACGGATCCCTAGAATGTTAAGGCTTCCTTGGACTGCAAGGATCCATTTGGCTGGTTCTCCGATAAGGACCTTGACCACTTTTGCTGTTGTCCTTGCGTTCAAACCTTGAACTGTGATGCTGCGATATGTGGGCTTGTGTGGTAAATGAGCGTCTACAATGTTAACCTGTGCCCCTGTGTCTAGCAGGAGGTGAACCAATTGTTTTTGAAAGGGATGGGATGGTTTAGTGATGGTGAGACAGCTGTATGGGTGGTTATCGTCGGGGGCCTCAGAGCCAGCAGCCGCTATCCATTTTATTGATGCTTCGGTGGCCATTCAAATCCTAGTGCTCGGGCTAAGTTGTTCTGCCCCTCGTCCCCTAGGGTGCGCAGTTGTCCTTTGCTCAGTTGTGTTTTTCCTAGGAGGAATTCAAACATTGCCCGCTCTCGTGGAGTGCGGTCTGGAAGGTCTTTTGTGCTCGACCTCAACGGTCATTGCATTTTTGGTCTACTTCTGAAGTCTTCCCATTTGTCACCTCACACTGGAAATGCTGAGGTGGTAAGTGGGTCAGCCGGGATTTGACGACTTGTTTTTAACATCTTTGGGAGGTAAGATAACACTAATCCAAGCTGTTGTCCATCAAGGGGGTTGAGCAGTAGTTGGTATGTGATGACATACTTGGAGGCCAGAACTTCTAGTGCAGTTTCAATGGCTTTGTGAATGACTGGCACGGCAGTCGGATTTGCTAAGAATCGGTGTGGCCATTGCCCATTCCTTTGGGCTGCTGTTAGTCCTAGGTGAATAGCTCAAGAATTCCAGGTGGCATAAGCAATGCCCATGATTGCGAGTAAAATGGTGAGAAGTTCGGTGTCGCTCATTGAAGTTGACTTGTCGAACCAAGTGTGGGGCTTATCAAGCAACTGGACCGCTACTACTGCTGGTTATGGAATAGGCCAGTGTCCGTTGTTTACTAGCACCTCTGGATTCATGCAGTGGCCCCCACTCCAGGAACCAGACTGAATTAACACAGTCGCCTCTGCTTTGTCGACTGTATCCTGTCCCCACTCTTGTACTAAGTGGCCTAGCCACACGATGGGATGCTCACGCGGGCGTATTCCCGTCTCTTTCATTAGTTCTTGCATTTCCGCCCTAGTGCGGGTACGAAAGGTCATGGTCTGCTGCGTCACACCATTGTTGACAGTTGTTTTGGTAACTGCAAGAGGGAGTACTGTTGCTGGCGAGTCTTTCAGGAGGGGAGGGTACAACGTTGGAGGCGATTCTGTGGGTGGTCCAACGTAAGGAGGTGGTGCAGACAACGTCGGGCGGGGCGTAGCGTCATCACGTTCCACCTCCGCCCTTCTTCTCCACCACCTTCTCCTCAGAGCCGCCATCTTCGGGCTCGGCTGGGGCGAGAGCTGCCTGATTTTGAGCGGCCGTGGCTAGCATTTCTAGCTGGGCATTTAGATTGGTATTTTCTCAGAGCAAAACTGACACAGTCCGAAACAGTACATTTATCATTTTCCCCTTATGCCATTTCAACCCTGTCCACTTAGTGGCAGTTTTGCCGTCTGATTCTAAGGACTCGCGGCATTGAATTAACAGCTCATGGCTGCGCGAGCCTTCTCTCAGAGTTGGGCAGCTGAATTTATCCGGGGGAGTGCTTTCGCCTCCTCCTTCTTTCAGATGTCTAGTGACACGGGCAAACTCTTGCGCCGGAGTGGAGTTGGGGCTCCGAACGGGCTTAACCTTGGTCAGTTTCATCGTCCCCACTCTATCTTCAGATCAGAAGATGACCGATGGATGGCTCATAACGCACCCGAATGCAGCCGGGCTTAGGGACATACTCCATTCTTTTCCCCTGGTGGTCAGGGAGAGATACCCCTTAATGCAGCTGTGCCCTTGTGGCGCTGTTTGATGATAGGTTATGTGGGACCACAAGTCCTCTGCGCTGATGAGGTGATGCTTCCCTTGAGCCCAAGGGCAGCACCTCTCAACCTCGTCTGAGGCCTGCTGGCACCCTGGCTCATCTCTGCTGCCTTCGCCAGATCCTGTTCATGATGCTATGTTGCTTCCCCAAGTGGGTCGCAAAGGGGTGTGCTTTTGTCAGGTATCTGGACTTATAAAGGCAGGCAGGGAACTCATTCGTATGGTCACAAACAAGTTTATTTTTAGTTACACTCTGCATCGGAGGTGCAGGCTGCAGACCTCTTACGAAGATTTCGCTTTGTTACAATGTTCACTGGTTACCTTGAAGCAGAACTGCTCGTAGGATCTGATGCGCTAACTGGGGAAGGGGTATGCTGGGAGTTTTTGATGGTGGAAGGCACGGGGGTGGCCGGTCCCCGTGGCATGTGGAAGTTACACAATTGGTGGATTTCACTAAGTCCTCCCCGAGCGGCGTTAACCACTGCCTTTTATACTCATCGCAACCCTGAGGTGCGCTTTCACCCAGTCAGCTTCAGGCATTCTATTCATGGCCTGATTTGAACAGTGCGGCAGTTAAAAAGTGAGGGAGTTACTGGTGCGCTCAATTACTTGAAATCGCACGATGATTCCATGCTGGCCGCACGTGCCCATTGGCCAGTAGGGCCGTAGGCAGCGATATGCCGACAAATAAGGATACTACATACGGGGCAGTATGTGGGTGCAGTGTGCGGGTGTGGCGGCACAACAATGGACTGGCTTCTTACACACTTAAAGAACAAGGTGACCAAAATTGTCAAAAGATAGTTATAAAAAAACAAACAAAAAAATACACAAGAAAAATGTAGGTACTGAATACAGGGGGCAGTCTAA
>NW_017728995.1:39970521-39972490 GCF_001723915.1 Gavialis gangeticus
AATCATCACTGCCCTCCCTGCCCCACTGCCCCCCACAGCACAGTGGATGGGATTCGACATGGCAGGGCAGAGTGGGGCCAGATGGGGAGGCTTGTGCCACTGTTTGGAGCTCTGCACTGCCATGGCAGGATGCCCCCTGCCCACCCAGCAGCAGTGAGGAGAATAACTCCACACTGCCACCCCCACTGCTGCCAGGCAGTCAGAGGTGCCTTGCAGTGCCTTTCTAATGGTTGAGAAGTCTCATAGAAACTACTGTTTGGCACAGTTAGTCATATTGTCTGTTTAGGAACTCCTGTGAACATCAGGGGCACCAAGAAATAATATAAAGACATTAGAAACCTAAAAAACACAAAGTGATATTCCACTTGTAAATACTGGTGTTTAAATTAGTTCATCCAGATTAAACACAGTGTCAAATGGAAGAAGGTATAAAGGTGGAGAAAAATTAAGACAACAGTTAAGCTGAACACCAACTCGCTGAATACCATGGTAAATAAGGCCAATATGTATGCTGAGTGTATGTAAGGTCAATGGATATGCTGCATATATCAAGACAGCCATTAAAGAATAGAGAAAATAATCTTTAGGATTATTCATCTTTATTGTGTCCTGAATGAAATATTTTTATGAGTTGCTCAGAAATGCAAAACAGATTGCTAAGCATAAATGAACTTGAGTGAGTTCAGAGAAAAGCAACCAAAAATATTAGACAGCCTGAAGGGACTAACTTATAAAGAAACATTATTAAGACTAAATATTATATATTTCCTGGGGAAAAAAGATGATTAAGAAGGAATGTAGCAAGTGTCTACGTTTATGTGTATGGTGTAAACACTAAAAATGAAGAGGACTGTACTAGGACATTACAATGGATGAATGTGTACAATAATTAATGCAATAGAACACTGGTTTAATATGCTTAAAGAGAGACACAGACTAAACAGAAAGCCTCTGAACTCTACACTAGCTACAGTTTCTGATGGATTCAAGCTATAGTTCAGTGGGACTACTCTTGTAAAAATGAGCTTAAGTTTTTGAAGTATCAGGTCTATTTTCCATAGCTTGTAAGTACAATATTACTATCTATAGTAAATTTGTTAATGTAGTATCAAGTCTAAAGGTTAATGTCCTAAATGAAAGCCCTGTTATGACATTTACCCTACCATTCCATTTAAGTGATTCCCCCCCAAATTTTATTGGGAGTCAGGCACCCAAATCCTTTTGGTGGTTCTCATATGGGACTTCAATCACCCAGACATACAGCAGTGCACAGTCGATCCAGAGAAATGTCTGTCTAACCAACTTGTATAAACTTTGAAGGATAGTGATGTCATAACCTTTTTGGGCAGCTTATTTAAAACACCTTCATAGCGAGGAAGTTCTTCCTAATTTTCCTAATAAATTTTCCTTGCTGCAATTTAAAACCAATACTCTTGACTATTCTCTGTGACCAAAGGGAAAGTACTATCTCCATCCTCTTTATAGTTTCAGGTATCTGAAGACTGTTACCAAATCCCCTCTCAGTATTCCCTTCTCCAGATGAAATAATCACTGTTCTTTCAGTCTTTCCTTATATAACTTGTTTATAAATCTTTGCATGACTGTGATCTAAATGGGAATATTACTTTTCCTTCCTACTTGCATCATACAATAATTATGTTAGCCATCCATATTTTAAAATGTTAAATTGAACCACAAAGAGGCACCAAAACTTCCAAATTATTGTTTAAAGGATTAATTTTTACTTTAAGTATTTTGTGATTCAAATGTCAAAATTAAATATTTGCAAGTGCAAAAGATTGTGTCTATTACAATTAATCACAACTGTTATATTCAAGGACCAACTCTATGTTCCATGCTTATTATCTGCAATCTAAAAAAATCCATAAAATCTTGTATCTAGCTATTTTATTTAATTATTACCACATAGACGTTGGTAATCATTATACTGATTATTCCAGAGTGAGAT
>NW_017728995.1:39977490-39989727 GCF_001723915.1 Gavialis gangeticus
GTTATTTTATTTAATTATTACCACATAGACGTTGGTAATCATTATACTGATTATTCCAGAGTGAGATGTACATAGCTTGGGTGTGGGTTAATAATCAGCTAATAACAATGAACACTAGTACTATACAATTAAATAAATAATAAAATGCCATGATTTATAGTGATGCAGACCTGATTTATAGTGATGCATACATAATGAAATACTATGTGATCTTTTATGGCGCAATTATTAGCTTGCATTGTTCACTCCCTATTTTGTTCATTTGTTAACTACCATAAATGGACATTACTTGAATAATAGGCTTTTTGCAGCAATAAATTCATAGCAATAGAAATGAGCAAAGATATTTTACTCCTAAAGGCCTGTTTACATCTAAACTCAGTTACATATATATATATATATATATATAGTTGAACACATACAGGAATATTGCTCTTTCCTCACAAAAGGAAGCCCATGTGTTAGTTGCTACCTCTGCTTGCATTGTCATCTCTGCCTCTTGATTTGCTATGGCCATTAGACACAATACCATAAACAGGCATTCCAGCTCTTAATCCAGGGGTACTGATTTCAGTATAATGAATGTTGCGGGGTGGCACTTCAAAACCCCTACATTTCTCATAATGATGCCAGACTCGCATTCTAAAGTTTTTCCACCTAGAACAGGTCTGGTGAAAGAGGGGTTGAGTAGCATACAAGAGCCTTGAGCTTAGTGTGAGGCACCAGGGTTTCACCCTATCAGGCAGTAGCCTCTCCTTGTTTCATTGATTTCCAACTTATAATCATTTATGAATCAGTTCATAAGCACAGAGGTTAAGAAATAGCCAACAGTTGTTTGTTAAAATACATTACATCAAACTAATCTATTGTCTGTCTTTGATGCGGTAACTGGTTTATGGTGAATAAAGAAAAAAAGTAGATGCCATATATCTTTTTTAGCTGAAGGTCTTGACATTTTCTCTGATTATAGTCTTTTAAGAAAACCATAATCTAGATAAGGCGGGTGCCAACTAGTTGAATAAGCTATCAGAAAGGAGTCATCAATGAGCTGCTACACTGGATGAATATTCAAATGGGATTCCACAGGGTTCTGTCCTGGGCTTGGATTTTTTAAATGATTTCATTAATTACTTGAATTATGGAACAGAGCAGTACATCTTTACAGTGTGTAGATAACACTACACTGGTTTGCCAGCACCTAGAGAGCAGAATAAGAACTTAAACTGATCTAGATAAATTGGAAAAACGGTCTAAAAATCAACAAGATGAAATTTAATAAGGCAAATGACAAGTACTACACTTAGAAAGAAGTAAATAAATGTACAGGAACAAAATGAGGAATAACTGATAAGGCAGCAGTCTGGTAGCTAAACATCTCAGGGTTATAGTGGATCACAAACTGAATGTGAGCCAATACAATGATCCCATTTAAAAAACGGAAAACTTCATTTGAGGATCTGTTAACAGTAACAGACATAAAAATAAGCATTCTGGCAATATGCACTGATGAAACACACACAAAGGGAATACTGCATGTAATTTCAAACAATACTTTTAAGGCAAGTGGAAATGAGTCTAAAGAAGCGATGAAACTAGGGATGGCATTTTGTATCTAAGGGCCTTGTCACACATAGTTTCATAGTAGGTAGGGTTAGAAGGGACCTGAGCAGAACATCAAGTCCAACCCCCACCCATGGGCAGGGAAGAATGCTGGGGTCAAATGACCCCAGGTAGGTGTCTATCTAGCCTCCTTCTGAAGACCCCCAGGGTAGGAGGGAGCACCACTTCACTTTGAAGCTGGTTCCAGATCTTAGCTGCCCTGACCATGAAGTAGCGCCTCCTGACATCTAGCCTGAATCTACTCTCCATCAACTTATGGTTGTTATTCCTTGTTACTCCCGGTAGTGTTTGGGGGAACAGGGACTCTCCCATTGCCTGCTGGTCCCCCTTGGTCATTTTATAGAGGGCCACTAGATCCCCTCTCAACCTTCTCTTGTGGAGGCTGAACAGGTTCAGGTCCTGTAGCCTCCCCTCGTAGGGCTTGCCTTGCTGCCCCCTGATGATGCAAGTGGCTCTCCTCCAGACTCTCTCGATGCTGTCCACAGCCCTCTTGAAGTGCGGCACCCAGAACTGGACACAGTACTCCAACTGTGGCCTGACCAATGTCACATAGAGGGGGAGGATCACCTCCCTGGACCTGCTCGTGATGCATCTGTGGATGCATGACAAGGAGAGGTTAGCCTTCCTGGCTGCGTCCTCACATTGTCAGCCCATGTTCGAGTTGGAGTCAATAATGACTGCAAGATCCTTTTCTGCCTTTGTGCTGATGAGAAGGGAGTTCCCCAGCCTGTAGGTATGCTGCTGGTTATTCCTCCCCAGGTGCAATACTTTCCACTTGTCAGTATTGAATCCCATCCTGTTCTCATCCACCTACCCCTGTAGCCTGTCCAGATCTAATTGCAGCCTGTCACTCTCCTCTAGCCCACTTCTCCCCACATCTTAGTGTCATCCTTGAATTTGAACAAGGTACTTTTCACCCCCTCATCCGTGTCACTGGTGAAGATGTTGAACAATGCGGGCCGGAGGACTGAGCCCTGGGGAACCCCACTGCCCACATCCCTCCAAGTTGAAAATTACCTGTCTACCACCACTCTCTGGGTGTGGCCCTCCAGCCAATTAGCGACCCATTTGACTGTGTAGGCATTGACACTACAGTTGCCTAATTTTTTGATGAGAATGGGGTGAGAGACAGTGTCGAAGGTCTTTCTAAAGTCCAGAAAGACTACGTCCACCGTGACACCTGCATCTAAGGATTTTGTGACCTGGTCGTAGAAGGCTACCAGGTTGATCTGACAGGATCTGCCTCTAATGAACCTGTGTTGGCTGCCCCCAAGCATAATCTCCCCTGCTGGTCCCTCACATATATGCTCCTGGATAATTTTCTCAAAGAGCTTCCCCAGGACTGAGGTAAGACTAATGGGCCTATAGTTTCCTGGGTCCTCCTTCTTCCCTTTTTGAAAATGGGGACCACATTGGCCCTCTTCCAGTCCTCTGGCACCTCACCAGAGCACCATGAGTGCTCGTGAAGCTGTACCAGGGGTCCTGCAATGACCTCTGCTAATTCCTTCAGAACTCTGGGGTGGAGATCATCAGAACCTGCTGATTTGAACAAGTCTAGTCCCACCAGAAGTTCCCTGACTAGGTCCTCACTGACCCTGGGCCTGGCTGTGCCTCCCCCGGGACCATTGGGGATCCCGGTGGGGGGGATGACCTGGTCCCTGCTCAGAAAAATGGAGGCAAAGAAATTGTTAAATAGGTTAGCTTTGTCATCTGGTGCAGCTACCAGATTTTCTAGCATGTCCTACAGAGGCCCCACATTACTCGGTAGCTTATTATGTATTTAAAAAAGGACTTCTTGTTATCCTTGATCTGGGTTGCTAGTCCCAGTTTCATCTCTGCCTTACCCTTCCTAACAGCAGCCCTACAATCTGAAGCCAAGGAGGTATAATCCTCCCTGGTGATGGCCTCTCCCTTCCATTGGGTGTATGCCTCCTTTTTAGCTTTGAGACATTCCTGGGTGCTTTTGGTGAGCCATGGGGGCTTTTGAGCACTCTTACCCCCTTTGATCTGTGTTGGGATTGTGCACCTTTGGGCTTGAAGGATCATCTCCTTAAAGAATGACCACTTTTCTTGGACTCCCAACTCCCCTCCCTTCTGGGACCTCAGAGTCTCCCCTACTAGACTCCTTACCTCACTGAAATCCACCCTCCTGAAGTCAAGGGCTGCTGCCTTACTGCAGGCCTTTGACACCCTGTGCTGGATGGTGAATTCCAGTAGACATTGGTTGCTATCACCCAGGTGGTCAAGCACCTGCAGTCCCCTCACCAGGTCATTGCCTGTGGCCAGGACCAGGTGCAACAAGGCATTTCCCCTGGTGGGACTGTGCAAATCCTGGGTTAGATGGAGGTCCTGTAAGTCGGCTAGGAACCTACATGAGTGGTCAGACCTGGCTGACTGCTCTTCCCAGCAGATGCCCAGATAGTTTAGGTCACCCATGATCACCACATCCTTTGACTTAACTTCTCCACAAGCTGACCTGAGAATTCCCTGTCTAGCTCTTCTCTCATGTATTTTACATGTCTCCTGGAGCTCTTAACCCCTGGATTATCGACATATTAACACATGAAACTAGTTTTAAGCATTCTTTGTTTAGCTGTCTTAAAGTCATGGCACTCCAGCCTAGGTTTATCTCTGATCTGTTATGCAGCTTATGGCACACTAAGGCCATTGTTACATGTAACATAATAAGCTGCTCAAATGTAGATAATTTTTTAGTGCTAGCCAAAATTTGGAGCAGTCACATGTTCAGGCCAGCAGGGGCCTGGAAGGTAAGAATCCCCCTGCTCCCATTCCGGGCTTTCCCACTGCCTCCTGGGTTTCCCCAATTGGGCTGGTCTTAGGCCACAGAAGAAGGACAGCCTAACCAGTGACAGCAGGGGTTTGGCAGGCATGTTAACTTTCCCTTCCATCTCCCCCAGGACAGACATTGCAGGCACCCACAAGTAAATGGAGTGAGTCCAGGGGGAGCCCCAGGGTGGGGGCCAGGGGAGAACCCCCCAGGAGTAGTGGGGTGGGACAGGGGAGCCCCAGTGGGCAGGGGGCAGAGGAATGTCCAGAATGTGAGGCAAGGGATTCTTACCTTTCCTCCAAGTCCCTGATAGCCTGAATGTGTGACTTCTTCAATCTTGAGCTAGCACTAACACGATCAACATTTGAGCAGCTCATAGTATTACAAGTAGCGAAGCCCGAAGTAACAATCATTGACAATCCACACAGGCCTAAAGAGCAGTCTTACCTTCCATCAATGTGGAGTGCTTAGTAGGGCTGTGCAAAATGGCACCATTCCATTTCAACTTCTGTTTTGATGTTTCAGTGGAACAGTGTTTCATTTTGAATTTTGTTTTGATTCAAAAGCACTGTTCCATTTTGTTTTGTCGAAACAGTTATGCTGTTTCGACACTTTTTCGACATTGCACCCAGAGGCTATCATGGGGAAGCGCAAAACAGCCTATAACTTTTTCATTTATTGCCTGATTCTGATGAAACATGCAGAGATGGTAGCCCTTTCTGAGGCAATGCAGTTTGCGAGGCTTCAAGGAGATAGGTCTAGGGGTTTCTGGTTAACTGCACCTCAAATTCTTGAAAGCAAAACTCATGTCATTTTAAGTGTGAAGGCACAGGGGAGTGAAAACTTCAAGGCTGGTAGCCCCCTCTGAAGCCATAATTCCTGCCAAGTTTCAAGGAGATAGGTACAGGGGTTTCTGGGAAATTGCACTTCAAGCTGCTGACAAGCAAAACTCATGTCACGTGTGTGTTAAGGCACAGCAGAGTGAAAACTGCAGGCCTGCTAGCCCTTGATGAGGCCATGAAGCCTGCCACCTTTCAAGGAGATATGTGCAGGGGATTCAGGATTCTGAGAACCTGCATCTCAGGCTGCTGACAGGCAAAACATGTGACATGGGTGAGTGACACTGTGTGTATGTTAAGGTGCTCCCTCACTCTGCTGGGGCCTCTACATGACACAGTAGTGTGCCCCAATGAGGTCTCCTCCTCCCCTCAGTCTGGTCCACCACTTTAAATGACAACAGGTATAAAATAACTTAGTGAACACTAGAATATTAGCACCAGCAGCATCACAGGCAACCAAACTATCACAGAGCCTTTCTTTTTATAAAAGAATTGAATGGAAGAAGTACAGATATTGTGTTGGATATATATGAATGATGTGTCACTTGTGGTGTGTGATTGGTTATGTTGCATTTTCATGTTTATAAGTTTATTATTAAAAAAGCCTGAATAGTGGGAGAAATATCTTAGCAAGCTTTCAGGTTGAAAAACCCTTTGTTAGGCTGAGTAAGCACCTACAGTTGGTGTGTCTATGTGCTGTTCCTGGATGGAAGGAATAGTAAAGAAGCCAGAGGCTGGCATGCAATGCAGGCAAAAAAGCCAGTCAGTGAAAATGGAAATAGAGGTGTCAGGGGGTGAGGGGGATGTGGCAGCATAGGTAAAAGTGCAGAGGTACCTACCTGGGGAGTCTAATGTCTGGCAGGTTGTAGTGTGTCAAAATTCCACTATATTGAGTCCATGAGTTTCTGTACCTAGAAGGGTGAAGTTCATAGGCCCGGCTATGAAAAGTGGTTTGTAAATTCAAAGAAGCACCAAACCTTTCTAACCTAATCTCATCACCAGAACTGAAGCCAATTTCCTATAGCTCAAAACATAAAACCTGCCAACAATCTCCAGTACCCCCACAAACTGAACACCAGAATGTATCAAAGACAAGAATACCCAACTACCTGTGAGGGCAAATTCCTCACAAAAAACACACTCTGTCTCCAGTCTCTCAGGCCTGATCCTGAGAAGGAATTTACAAACCACTTTTCACAGCTAGACCAATGAACTTACTTCATCAGACTTCTAGGTACAGAAACTGTGGTGGGGTGTCATTACATTCCCAGCAGTGCTGAACAACACCCTCTCACTCAGAACACAGGTCAGTGAACAGGTGTTCATGGGCAACTGTGGCCAGATCCAGCCACATCTGGCTGTGGCTTGCCCCGTAGGCCAAGGGATCTCACAGCAGCGTCTCCACATCCTCAGCAAGATAGGCAACCACCAAGCCCCGAGTGCTACCTGCCTGATGGTAGGTTCTGGTGGTTCCAGACCCACCATGGAAGCCATGCTCTTGGCCCACATTTGAAGCACCTGTGGTGGAGGAGGAGACTGGCTGGTGGATGGTGTGCTAGCACGGGACAGTGGATCCCCCTCTTTCATGTCCCCTTGCCTCCACCGTTCTGCCTCTCTGACTCTCTTCACCAGTACCTCCATCCACTGATTCAGGCTGCTGAAATATACTGCCCTTTACCCTTGGGTCACACATGGTGGCCAGCACGTGGACCATACTGGACAGCAAGGGATCAAGCCATTTCCTGATGCCCTCCTTCAGCTGCCTCACCAGTGCCTGCACATCTGGTGAAAGCGGTATGCCCCAGCCAGGAACGTTGATCCCCTGGAAGTTCTCCATTTGGCTCTGAAGTTCCCCGAGTATGGAGTTCACCTGGCTAAGGAGGGCATTGGCAACACTGAGGGTCTCATTGGCCTCAAGGAAGGACTTAAGGACCACCAAGATCTGGGAGATGGTATCCCACTCAACTCTGTTCAGGGGACTGCTGATCCCAGTCTCTCTGAGTAAGATGGATGGCCTTCTGTTGCACCACCAGCCTCTTGAGCAGCAGGTATGTGGAGTTCCAGTGAGTCTCCACATCCTGCATGATTTTGTGCTGTGGGATGTTCAGTTCTGTTTGTTTGTCCCACAGCATCTTGCCCCCCTTGATGCTTTGGTGGAAGAAGCCTGCCAGCTTCCTGCATTTGGAAATGAGCTTGCTTGTGGTGCTGGCACCATCACTGGCAGCCCTGTCCACCTCCAAGGCATCCCTGACAATGAGGTGCAACTTGTGTGTGACACACTGGATGCCAACAAAGTTGGCATCATGGACCGCCTTAATCATATTGGCCCCATTGTTGATGACCATGAGCTTGCCCTGTCCAGTGAACCGCCCCTGCACCAAACAGTTAATGGCCCCCATGATCTCTGTTGTTGTGTGGCACTCATCCATCCCCTCAGCTTGAAGAAGATCCCACTGATAGCCTAAATGGTCACACCAGTGCTCTGTGGTCACTACCCCGCTTGTTCCAGATGTCCGAGGTGAAGTGTAAGGCCACCTGCAGACCTGCTTTGTGCAGCTTCTCCCTCAAGTACTCCCTGCATGCCTCATACAGGGAGGGCACTACAGTCCTACTGAAGGTGGTGTGTGTGGGCATTTGGTATGATAGAGGTCATGAGTGCCATTGAGCTGCCTGAACTCTGGATGTTCAACTTACAAGAAGGACTGGCCATTGACAGCAAGCATCTCCCTAGTGCTCTGGGTGATCTTGCTCACCCTTGCAACACGCCCCATTCTCTGCCTGGCTTTCCCTCACTGGTCCAGGGTGGCCTGCCTCTGCTTCGGGGGAACGGGAGCTTTGAAGCAAGAAGGGGAGTTCCTTTTGGGCATGCTCCCACTGGTGTCAGGCTGAGAAGGAGCAAGGGCAAGGGGATCATTCCTGCAGAAATGAATCAGCATCCCTCTGGTGATGCTGGTGCTCGTGTTTTTTGTTCCCTTGCCTGAGCAGATTTTGGCTCAGCAGTGCAGGCAGATAGCATATGTGGGATCATCTGTCAGCTTAAAATGATCCCAGACCATCCTACCCACTTGCTTCTGGGGTGCGGGTGCATGTGTGGATACTTCTGCACTTTCCTCCCCCTCAGCAGGCAGAGACACAGCAATGGGAGGAGTGGACTCAACTGAGCCACTTGCCTCCACTTCTGTGTCAACCTCCTCCAAAGTGCTTTTTGAGGAAGGAGACCTGGCTCTAGGGGAAACTTGAGGGATGTGGAGCACAAACTCAGATGAATCCCCCTCCTTCCCCAGAATTTCCCTTACTAGGGCACTGAGATCCAGATCCAGCTCTTCCTCTGGCACTAGAAGGCTCAGCATGGGAAGTGAAATGAGGGTGGAGTAGGCTGTCATGCTGCTGCTGGTGTTGCTGCTTATTGTTGTTGTTGGTGGTGGGCTATGGCTGGTACTCTTGGAGGGGATGCACTCTCATGCATAGGCAGTGACACTAGCACTGCTCCCCTCTCCTTGCTGGTTGTGGAAGTCTCATCCCTTCTAGCTGGAGGAAAGAGGATTTGTTGGGGGGGGGGGTCATACACCTGTCTCTCTACCTTCTCCCTCTGTCTTCTGACCCTCCTTGAAGGCTTGCCAGCTGTCTTTCCACCATGCTTCATGGTGTGTTTCATGTCTTTGTTTTCTACAAATATATAAATTTATTTGTGTTCCTATAAAAATTCAATACCGTAGGTGTGAGTGTGGTGCAAAGAATACGTATTTCACAAGAAATACGTATATGTCTTTCTACCTATATAAATTCAATATTCTAGGTGTGTGTGGTACAAAGAATAAATGTATAAAAACAAATATAAATATATCTTTCTTCCTATATTCATTCAACAAGGTATGTATGTATGCTGCAAAGCTTTAAATGTATAGAAATAAAGTATAAATGTATTTGCCTTCCTATATTAATTAAATTCTATAGTGTGATCCTATCCAACAAATTATAAAATTCAAAAGAGTAAATAAATGAATATAATAATAAAATAAAAGTGTCTAGAAGACAGAAAAAAGCAAAAAGGTATTCTGAAATCCCTCGTTAGGCTAGCCTAGACTAGCAAGTAGGAAATCCTTCAGATCACTCAGTGCTATAACCTTTGTTGTCTGACACTGAGCTGCTGGAACACACAACTCAGTATAACTGACACCAAGGCAGAAAGCAAGGCATTTTGGTGGGGGGGAGGGGAAACTTACACCTCTCCCTCTAACCCCTCCTCCACCCCTCCCTAAAGGCTTGCCAGCTGCCTTTGCACCACGCTTCATGGTGTGTTTTGTAGTGTCTTGTTTTTATACCAATATATACATGTAGCTGCATTCCTGTATAAACTCTATAAGGTATGTAGTGCATGCCAAAAGGTATAAATGTATCTTCCTCCTCATACAAATTCTATAAGATATGTATATGCCACAAGCTATAAATGTATAGAAATAAAATTTAAATGCATCTCTCTTCCTATATAAATTCTATAGTGCACTATCCAATATAATTTTAAAATTGAAAAGAATAAATCAATGAATATAGTAATAAAATAAAAGGGTCCAGAAGAAAGCAAAAGGTATTGTGGATTCCCACTTGCTATGCTAGCAAGTAGGAAATAATTCAAATTAATGGCAGTAGTAGCCTTCCTCGTCTAAAGCTCCTGAGCTGCTGGAAGATAGCTCAGTAACTGACAGACCCAAAGGCAGAAAGTAGGCCAGTTCAAACAACGTTGCCTTTTGTTCTGTTTTTCCATTCCTCCCCTAGAGAACTGGGATTGGAAGAGACCTCAGGGAAGTATGACAGTCACTGGCCAGTTCCTTAGTCAATATCTGAGCAGTCCTTCCCCCCTCTTCCCCCTCCCTTTCCTTACTTTCTGTTTCCCTGCATGCAAGCCCAGTTTGATCTTCAAAACTCAAAATGTTTTGAAACTTTTGAAACATTTTGACCGGCCCCCTTTTTTTTGAGGATGTTTTGAAGCCCTGTTTCATTTTGATTTTGCTGTTTTGAGCTCAAAACAAGTCAAAATGGCATCAAAATGAAATAGCTGATGAAGCTTTGCAGACCCCTACTTGGTATCCCTTGCAACAGCTTAACTTTAGATAGGAGTGATACAGTATTGTGTCCATAGCCATCATCAGCTTTTTTAATACAAAGTATCTGAGTTCTTAATTACATAGATCAGTGGTACTCAAACTTTTGGCCTCATGGGCCAGATGAGTAGTTCAGAGCTGGTCTGAACCCTGGATGGGACCTCATACACCAAGATTGAGTTTACACACCCTGTGCAGACTTGGCTGGCCTCTCATGTGCTGGGATTAGGCCCTGGCATCTGATGCCACCTCTTCCTGGTCCTGCATGCCAGGACTGGTGCCCTGTTCCACCTGTGTCTGACCTGGTGTCCTTGGATTGGGGCCCCAAACTGCCTCCATTTGGCCCTGCATTCTGGGATTGGGGACCTAGGACCTGGCACTGCCCCTGTACAGCCTTATATGCAGGGATCAGGTCCTGCACTGCCCTCCACTCCTGATCTAACATGAAGGACCACAGTCCATGGTACTTCCTATAGAACCCCATACATTTCCATAGGCTGGATCACACAGTGCTGGTGATTGGTCTGGTGTGAGGGGCTGGGATTGAGTGCCTTTGATGTAGATTGGCATGAAGTATCAGTTCATGTTATTGATACACTGCCAAAACTTCAAACAACTACCTTGTATGTTTTGTTTGTGAAAACGCTACAAAATCTAGCCAAAAAAAAAAATCTTTCTAGCTTATTAACACAGGCACATCTAATAACCAATGTAGAGAAAATAAGTAAAACTATTTAGTACAAGAAAGATGGATTTGCTTTCATTATTTTAGATTCACTGGCATAGGGAAAGTACCCTCTGTAAGTGTCCCTTTGTAGAATCTCTTTTCCCTCAGGAGAAGATCATTAAATCATTACTAAATTCCTTACAATACATTTGAGGGTTGATTTGTTACTCTGAACCAATAACAAATTCATACACTCCTTTTTAACAAATGTGCTATTTCTTATTCGAATTGTATATATTGTATAAGGCTACCACATTTCATCACATTTTGAAACTGACCTATTAATACAGTCAGATAATGTACTCTGATCATTCATGGTCAGGGTGGTTATGATCAATAGGAAGGAGCATGCCATATGCTAAAAAACCCACTATGTCAAAATGGTATTAAAATGCTGACTTCACAACTGATTCTAATTTAATGGTTCTCAGTCCATCCACCCTCACCCCACTGTGCAGAAAGTTTAATCTTGACAAGGTAAATATAAGTAATAAGGCAATCCACAGTTAGGACATTGATGAAACACCCCCTAAACTATTTTCTGCTGAGTGGTGGGTAAGAGAGGGGAAGAACTAAAATGTACTAGGGTAGATTTAAACTGTCTATTTAAACTGTCACGAAAGCAGAGAACATGAGTGTGTCATTTGACAGTCCACATCCACATATAATTTCATTAATTTGAAACTAGCTTCTTTTTATCTGTTATTGACTGTCCTACCAATTTTGTATTGGGTACAAGTAAAAAACCTGGTTTTTTTTACATTCACTCCTTTACTGGCCAGTACTGTATGAACAAGTTAAATTTGGCACAATCTCTGCAATACTCCACTTGTCACCATCCATTTGCTTAATCTGCAACTGTTTGCCCTGTGGGGTCAGACTAACTCTCAGGATCTCAATATTGCGTTCTTAGACAGGAAGGTGTGACACAATTGCATATATACAAATACACAATCAATTAGATGCATACACACACATACACACACACACACTACTAGCTCAGGCACATATATATCCAAACCAGCCTAGGCACATACATACCTATCACCAATTCAAGCACATACATTCTACACACTAAAAATTAGACAAAAATCAATTGGTAATACCTGCACACTCAGTACACATACACAGATCACTAATTTGTATATTATGCACACAATGATA
>NW_017728995.1:39989828-40006463 GCF_001723915.1 Gavialis gangeticus
CACTCACCAGTTCACACAGATAAAACCCACCTACACATAGGTAGGGGAGGGGGCCATATAAGTGGTGGCAAGAAGGAGACAGCCAGGCAAGAAACTGAGGCAGAAACTTGGTTGCTCAGGGGAAAAGGCAGTGGGGACAAGACAGAGGCAAAGAAACAGAGGGGTTGGAGGCAGAGAGGAGATCAGGACAGGTGTTGGAGGTGGCAGTGAGCCAGAAGCAGGAGAGGGAGAAATGAGACAGAAGTTAGAGGGGTGAGGAGCAGAGATTAGGGCAGGGCTGAACTGTAGTAAAGCAAAACCCAACTCAGGGGTCCAAATAACAGGTTTATTAAATATACAACATGCTGCACAGCCCCATGAAGTTATTGGTTCACACACACACATACACGCACATGCATGCATGCACTCACAATGGCAGCAGGAGAAAGAGACTCAGTAGAAGGGTTGGAGTGCAGGTAGGGAAGAGAAGCAGAGTCCAAGTCCTTGGTTAAAGAGGAGGTGGGGGGTGATAGCTACCTATCCAGGCTGGAAAGGGGTCTTTGTCCAGTAGGTGTTGTCCAGAGGGGGGTTGCTGGCAGGGCCTCTGGGTGAATAGGTGGTGTGGCATGGTGCTGGTCCAGATGGAGAGGGCATCCCAAAGAGTCAGTCTTCACTACCCCTTTTTATGGGGCAGACTTCCTCTAATCTCCTATAGGGAGGGCCTGCCCAGGCAAAGTCAGTCCTGTTCCAGAGGGCTCCAGGTGTTGTAACTGAGCATGTGTAGCCTTAGCACAATGGTGGGTTGCTTCATCTTTTATTTTTTGAATGCTGGGGGTTGTTCCAAGGGCTGGGTCATTGGTCCAGGTATTGGTGTTGATGGTTCAGTCATTCAGAGGGAGCTATTTTTAGACCTACTGCCATTGTCTCTCAAGCACCCTCATTCATCCCCATTCATTTGGGAACCAAGTTACATAGGAGAAGTAGATGTGACTCACAGTTTACACAACCGGGCATGGGGATTAGATGGAGGCTTGACATTACAAGACGGAAACTTGACATGACTTATGCTAACATGCCTTATGCTAGGCCTAAAACAGTAATCACACAATATAAAAACAGTAAAAAAATTAATACAAAACATAATAATTATCACTTATAGAACAGTGGATATCTATATCAAAATAGCAGGGCACTAATTTGCAAAGAGGGGAGAGAAAAGTAAAACTTACTAACTAAAATAAAATGTTAAAGCTTATCCTACATCTTAGCTTACTTATACTTATCTATAGGGAATAGAGAGGAAGAGAAAAAGTCAGAAATGGTTGGGGAGGGGAGGGAATGCATTTTAAAATAATAATAAAAAAAAGAAAAACTGGGCATTTTCTACACAGCCATTTACCATTACCCATTAAAAGGGTTTTTATGTTGTTGAAAACTTTTCCTTACTGTCTTCCTTATTAATCATATGATTTAGTTTAACCTGGCTAGGATAAATCACTTTGTAACCCAGATAGACATCCCAGAAATGCAGGGACATGCCTGCAGTGGCTCAAGCTAGAAGCCAGGGGGTGCTAGAGCAGCCCTCCCTTTGCTTCCATAGGGCAAAGCTGGGTGGGGCATGGCCAGGCCCTGGCAGGGAGCTCTGATAATTCCCCACTCCTGAGCTGCCTGACAGGGAATGTTCATCACCCCTAACTCAGTGTTTATCAACTGATTAGGAAAACAAAGCCTTTCTCCATTAACTAATGGAGCTCTTCTTAAACACCCCTTTCAAGGAAGGACATAAAGATACCTGTTCAATAGCTCCAAAAAGCCTGTCTGCCTCTGTCCTCTCCCACAGCATAGGTTGGGACCTTAGCCAGCGTGTGGTCTGCTAGCTAATAGGGCTGTGCGAAATTTTGCCAGCTGTTTCCATTTGGCACAGTTTTGACATATTTCAAGCTTAAAACAGTAAAATTGAATTGAAACAAAGGGCTCCAAAGCAAACTCCAAACAAAACAGGCTAGTCAAAACGTTTAGAAAGTTTGGAAACGTTTTGAGTTTTGAAGCAGCCAGCAAAGAGGTGGTAGGAGACAGGGGAGAACCAGGGCTGCGCTCCCAGCACAATATCACGCTGGGGATGGGAAGTCATCCCAGCTGGGCTGAGTTCCCATCCCGTGTGCTAGATTGGGCTGGGGATGGGAACTCAGTCCAGCTGGGATGACTTCCCATCCCCAGTGCTACAATCAGCCTCAGTGTTTCGATGAAGCAAAAGAGAACAGCTATTTAGAATCTAAATGAAACTTGAAATGCTGTTCTGTGGAAACCTCAAAACTCAAGTCAAAACAGAATGGTGTCATTTCACACAGCCCTACTAGTTAATGCTCAGGTGTCTGCATAAGGCGGGGTGGGGGGAATCGCTGCTTACCAAGGAGAAGCCAGGCAGATGCTCTGTGTCTGCAAGTCTGTGCCAGGGAGCAGAGGGGAGGGGTCAGCCTTGCTGTGGAGCAGAGAGCCCTGCCCTGCCCAGCCCAGAGAGCATGCTGAGATGCTGGGGAGTCTGATTTAATTTAAACCAGCAAGGGGTCTGAGACAGACATTGCATAAACTGGTTTGGTCCAAATCACTTCAGTCTGATACTACATTCAGCCAGGTTTATCTCAAACTGGTTTATGTGTACTGAACATTTGTTCTGTTACAGGTTTAAACCAGTTTCTGATCATGTGTAATGTCTGTCCTTAGCCTGCGTTTCCCCTAACTTTAAACATTATAGCTGCATGCTTATTTATGCACAAAGCCAGGCTTCAAAAGAATATTTAAGTATACAGGGTGAGATCCCTTATATTTTAAAATCCCCACTATAATCACCTCAACATTCATTTTCTAAAGTCTTTTGAACTGCTAGCTGTTACAATTCATTGTCATGTTTTCCAGCCACTGGAGCAATGCTGTCCCAAATGAAGACAAAGTAGGGACATTATGGCTGTCAAATGAAGTTACTAGTATTTGACAGGAACAGTTATTACTTTAGCACAAAAATTCTAAGTCCTCTATGCATGATCTGCTACATTACAAGAACCTATTGTGATGGGAATTTTTTGTGTAACAGCTAAAGTGCATTTTATTTTGTTCGCCCACATACAATAACTAGATCAAGATTCATGGCTTCTGAATCTAACAACAACCATCATCAGTGACATTGCATTCAATGTCAATATAGTCATAGCAGTAAAACCAATAGCTAGGTGGGGAAAATCTCATTACAATCTTTTCAAACTGAGAAATCAATACTGAGCAAATTCAAAGTGAAATCTCATACACTGAAACCAGATTTAAGAACTTATATTTAAAATAGTCACATAAAAATCTCAAGAGATTTTTTAGACTATCTTACAGGTGATGTTTAAAATTGTTTCCTTAATAGATTTTGAGTGAAATGTAATTCATTATGTATTTTGTTGCATTTAATGAACTTATTTATTATGCAGCATCATTAAAGATAATTAAACCCAACTTAAAGTATATTTTTAATTTTTAAATTTATTTTTTCTATTAAAATGCATCATAGGTCTCTACTTTGCTTCATATATTATTGTAAAATTGATAGAAAGCTTTTTTATTATAGCTCTTCAATTTTAAACAGATGTTCACTTTATAACAACTTATGTTGCTCCACTTTGTTTAATGGATTTTTTAAACATCTATAGGTTTTAGTCCTATATACTCTTATGTATTTAGGCCTGAACAAATTGGCCTGCTGAGTAAGTAGGTTTGTTGTCATTTTAACTGTGAAATATATAACCTATAACTAACCTCTCATTCTTCTTCTGATTCAGCATGGTATGCCACAGTCTTCAGATCACACAAACAAAAAGTGAAACAAAACATGGTTGTACAATGGTAATACAGCTTGTGTCAAGGGAATACAAACATCAGCACTAAAATACTCTGTAACTTATACTAGAATAAACCCTACTATACTGAATTTGTAATTGTTCTTCATTATATTTGTCTGGCCATTCCCAATCTCTAGGTTTTTCAGACTGTAAAATTAGTGACATACTACACAGCAAACTTGTCTTCAGCATAATGCCAGAGAGATGTACAAATCATTGTTGTGATTATTGTTGATTGTAGGAGAACAAAAACAATCACAACATGTGAATCCAAATAACATACCCCAGTGCATTTTAAACTAGTTTTACTCTTTCTCAACAAAACAGGATAATTTGTACTTGAGAGTTCCATTGTAAAATCTTCTGGTATTGATTGATTGATTGGATTGATCATAAGGGGAGTAAATTGGCTGAGAAAGGAAAATAGAACCTAGAAAATGAGAGAAAAGAGGGCAGGCAGTTAATCTGAGCGCACAGTTCACTAGGCAATAGTGTTATTAGTTTTATTGTTTATTTCCTGTTCACAGATGACTCTGAACTGACTGAGATATTCTAAGCTTTTTTCCTTATTCAGAAAATATCACTCAATTCCTTTACGTTTGGATTGTGCAAGTTTGCATATAAAGGATTATTGGACAATTATGTTTGTGTAGGAGGGATTCTTCGAGTTGTGTCCAAGGATTGTAGTAGGAAACTGCTAGTAACAAAGTTAAAAATGTGCATAAATCTATTGCATTTGGACTTAGCAAGTTCTTATACATAACAAATTGCGAGCAGCACTCAGTATTATAGGCTAGGTGCAGACACTGAAAAAGCCTGAGGGAGAATTGATCTATGTTACGTGGGTTTCTGTAAGCGACATAGACTAGATTGGTAGCGAATGGGACACAAGTTCACCCTTTGCAGGACAGGAGGCAAATTTATTAGACTGGGTTCTGCCATTTTTAAATCAGACTATGCGTGCAAATTTCTGTTCTGTTATAGACTGGTTTCACTTGTATCAGTAACAGTGTAATATCATCGTTTCTGGTCATAGTGTGTGCATGTTCTAGTCCTAATTAAGCACAATGAGTGCCACCTATATATGAACTCTGATGCATTTTAATTAGAACACTGTAGAATAGTTTCAGTGTCACATGTATAAGCCCCTGCAAGTCTAAAAATGGCCACTGGGGTGCTTTAACTAAAGCTCATTGAATGAGCTTTAAAGAGTCCCACGGCCATTTTTAAATTCAGAGGGGCATATCTCTGCATTTAAAAATGGCCATGGGACTCTTTAAAGCTCATTCAATGAGCTTTAGTTAAAGCACCCCAGTGGCCATTTTTAAACTTGCGGGAGCTTATATCTACAGCATCACATGTGATACTGTAGTGTTTTAATTTAAGTGGCTTGCTGGGAAGTACTCTAATTAAAACACCCACCCCTACTCTCCAGCATGTGTATAGGTAGCCACTTAGTCTGGTCAGTGATTTCTCAAAACTAAACATCAGCACACAATGCAGGTGACAATCTGATTGCACACAGATCTGCTCAAAACTCAAAATTCCCAATTTGTTTTTGTTCTGATTTGGAACAAACTATAATATCTTTTCAATGTCCTGTAAAACAGAGGCCATCATTTTTGGTTTTGGAAATTTTTCATTAAATATTTTTCTGTGTCAATGTGCCAAACTGCTTGACTAATACATAGAACAAAATTTTGATCCATGAAATAAGATTTTTCAATTGGTAAGAAGTACCAGATGTACCTAATTCTTTTAAAAATAAAATGTGTTATCCAGGGACATATAATTTATCATAACAGCAGAATTTCCTTCACTTTTGCAAGGAAATAAAGCCGTTGGTTTTGAATGCTAAGAATTTCCTTTGGAAAGTTTTTTCCTTTTATGAGCACTCTGAAATCTTCACATTTTTAACCTTAAGGAGAATATTGATGGGTCAGAATGTTTTACCAGAGATATTGTTACTTCTCTCTAACTCATGTTTTCTTTTAATAGTGAAATCCTTGTTATTAAAGATAGCAGGAGATTGTTTTGAGATATTTATTGAGATTTTTATATATAAATATGAATCTGTATATAATAAACTGCCTATGTGAGCACTGAGTACCATATAGCAAGGTCATGTGATGCCAAGACTGGCTATTCATATAAAAATCAATTTGCATATAAAAATTCATACAAAATGGGGAATTAATGAGATATTTGATAGTACTTAAAAATGTTATTAGAGCAAGGCAAAAAAACCTCTTTCCAAAGCTTGTTAAGAAGAGCCCATGCCTTTTCTTGGATGACTATTTCAATTTAAAGTGTCCCCTAGAGAATTAAATTTAAAGAAGCTATTCTGAGAGGCCAAAAACATGAGCATTTTGAGACACTTGAAACAGAATTTCATTTCCTCTTAAAACCTGATAGGACTAAAGGAAAATTGTAGAAAATTCACTAAATAAAGGAAAATATAAAACTCTACTTTTCTGATTCTATTTATATCTAGTTATAATTTGGTTAAATTCTGCAAATAGAAAAAAACCCTTTCATTTTTATATTTTCACTATGACAAGTTAAGGCCAAATTTATCTACATTAAAAAAGATACAAATATAAACTACCTCTGGCCTCAACCAGCACCACGAAAAAATGTTTCACTGACTTGAAACAATTTTCTAGATTTTTGTTTTAGTGAAAAAACAAAAATATTTTTATTTGGAGTCAGCCTAAAACATTTTTTCTAGTTTAACTACCTCTAATATAATTGTCAATTTGAGGAAAATTGCAACACTGATACATCTGCAGCAGGAAACTGCATAACTCTAGGCCCATAGCAGTCAGGCAAACAGATATGAAGAAGAAACCCACAGCTTTAATAGACAACAATTTTCCAGTGCAGCCTTGTTTTTGCAATGTTATAATGTCACTGAGACTTCAGTATTGTTGGTGAGAAGAAGTTTTTAAAAAAGTGCCAAGGAACTGACTCCTGAATAAGGGGGTTTGTGAGCACCTGTTTAATTATTTAAAATAAGCCCTGTAGGGTGAGGGAGTAAGCCAAAAACATATTAGCCATTAATTAGGTAGCAAGGGCTTTTATGATTGTGAACACTGAAAAATAGTTTTAAAGCATGTATCACAGTTAAAGTATCAATATATTCCAGAAATGCAAAGATATATGTATATGCACATAGAAATATCCAAATGTCTTAATTATGACACTTGTCACATAAATATTGAAAATCAGTGTAATGATAATTCATTATGCAGATGATCACTAACTGAAGCATAATAAGATAGCTAAAACTTTTAACTGGAAGAGTTTTCTTTCAATAATCATGTAAGATTTTTCAGTAAGCAAGTTCCATAGCTGCTTGTTTTGGCTTTCTGTTTATGTGAATCAATGAAAGATTTTGTTTTTACCATTCTGATTTAATTGGTGAATGAAGAATACAAAAAACTGAAGAATGACTTAACAGAGAATTCTTCTTTTTAGGGTTATTGCTACCAGTTCATATTCCAATAAATGTGCACATATTCAGCACAGGGAAATAAAGAAACCCAAGACATTAATCACAATATGATCCTGTCTGCAGGCTGGAGAAAGAGAAAATGGTGCCTGTAACCTCCAGGGAGTTATTCCATCATTAGATTAACCACCATAAAAGCAAGCCCATATATCATTTAAAAGGACATTGTTGGCAATACAAGAATAATAAGTGGAGAAACTTACATTGTCACTTTATGTGGGAATGTGGTAAAATTTTTACAAATGCTGAGGGAATTAATAAGTGGTAGTGATTACCTCAGAAAAAATTATGACTCGAATACTACTAACAGTAGTTTATTTACAGTTTTCACTATAGTTACAAGAGCCAAGTACCTGTTTAGGAAAAGTGTCCTTGCTTCTCAAGTTTACCAGCATTCATATTACATATATAGCTTGGTGCGGGGGATAGGGTAGGGTGGGAGGAAAAATGCAGCTGGGGCCAGCAGCTGGGCTTTCCCATCCCTAGGGCTGCTCTGGGAACTGTACAGAAGTTCAGTTAGATTAGTCTCGCCAGACTCAATCTAAGAGAGACTACTTCAGAAGTACAGTTAATTTAGTTTGGATTAATTTAGTCCTGAATTTCTGTACAGTTTACACTTATATCAACCTAACTAGGGATCTAAGTGTAAGGTCTGCACCTGGGTGAACTAAGTTAGAGCAGGTGTCCCTTTTTAATGCAATCTATCCTCCCCCTAATCTTCCCAAACATCTTATGTAACATGCATGTTAGGGTGGGCATAATGGTGCCTTTGCATAAGAGAATCACAGGCTCAGGGTGATCTGGTGGCCACCTATAAGTTTATCAGGAGTGACCATCAGTATCTGGGGGAACATCTGTTCACCAGAGTGCCCCAAGGGATGACAAGATCAAATGGTCACAAACTCTGACTCGACCAATTCAGGTTGGACATAAGGAAGAACTTCTTTACTGTCCAAGCCCCCAAGATTTGGAATAGGTTGCTGCTGGAGGCGATTCAAGCACCCACTTTGAATGCCTTCAAGACACATTTGGATGCTTATCTTGCTGGGATCCTATGATCCCTATGACTTCCTGCTCCTGGGGCAGGGGGCTGGACTCGATCCCCCTGGGTCCCTTCCAGCCCAAATGTCTATGAAATCTATGAAATCCTACAGGCTATTTTGCAGGGCTGTGTGAAGCTTCAGTCCCTGACTAGATTCAGCATAGATTCAGTCTGATTCGGTGGCCAAATCTCCAAATCTGAATAAAATCAGGCGACCCTTTAATCTCTCCAAATCAAATTAAAACTCTCCAAATCGATTCAAAGAGATTAGGAAAGATTTGGCAATTCAGACATAGACACAGCTTTAAATGTTTTTTCTATGTACCTCTAGGTAGCCAGTGGCTTGTGAATGCTGTGATGCTGGGGTGAACGGAGTGTCCCACAGAAGTGCAGGGAGCTCCCCAGTGTGCTTGACAGCAGCCTCAGAAGTGGACCAGAAGCACTTCCAGTCCACTTCTGGGTCTGCTGGAGAGCGCACAGGGGGCCCACCCCCATGCCCTCCTAGCTCAGTGACTGGGGCCTCCTTGGGGGGTGGGCACCTGGGGTTACCCCGTGGTCAATTGCTGAACCAGGGGGGTGCAGCGTCCTCCCCCAGCATGCTCCCTGGCTGACCCAGAAGTGGATTGGAAGTACTTCCAATTCACTTCTGGGTTTGCCGCTGAGCACATGGAGGGCCCCCCCCCACTCCTGTGGAACTCTCCATCTTTCCCAGCATCGCAGCATTCACAATTTGCTTTGGTACCTCAAAGTATATAGAAAAAACTGTGAAAGCTGTGTCTATGTCCGAATTGCTGATTCTCCAAATCAGCATTGAATCTTCAGATTCAGATTTGGCTGAACTGAATCAGGGACAGTGATCCAAATCAACAAATAAAATCTCTGTCCCTGATTTGGGCCGAATCCAAATTCAAATTGAATAGGGCCTGCTTTGCACACACCTACTATTGTGTTCTAGGTGGTTTTTATATTTGATCAGAACAGTCAAGAGAGTGAAGCATAGGGATGTATTTTGGAGTAGGGGGATATAATTTTATCAACTGACAGTGAAATAAAGAGAAAATAGGGCTCTACCATTTGCTGACAATATCCATATTTTGTGCTATCATAGAATATTTTAAACCTGCAAACATATTCTGCAAGAATAATAATAAACAAGATCTTCATCTTGCAGCAGTCTCTATGCAAACAGAGCTCTCTGAAGTACCAGTGAGTTCAATGTGGTTCTCCAGAGAGAAAACGATTCCCCTCACAGCTCTATGCAGGACCAGACCTAAAAATTGAAACTTTCATCAATAAATATACAATAGGCAATAGGTTTGATGATGATATTAGTTCCACAATGGCTAGCAGCATGCCACCAGACTGATCACACCAGGCAATTTCATTGATAGGGTAGTATTTTTAGTGGAAGTTAAAACAATGGGAAGCTTAATGATAATATTTCCAAGGCACTAATGAAAGATCAAAGAGTGACCAGGGAAGTTAGCTACTTACTACTGTTAAATGAAAGCTTTTATACTCCTTTTCCCATATGGAGTTGCCTATATTTTCATTTATGCTTTAATGTGCTCTAGAAAACTGCAAAATATCACTTATAATTAGGTTAGTACATTATTTATGAATCTGTCTCTTAATTGCACCTATTTAATACACTCATTAAACTTATTTTCATTACTGTCAATCTCATTATTTCTTAACTACTGTCAAAGTCAGAATATCCAAAGGAAGGAAAGAAAATAATTTCTAACTAGATCCTAGCAATTAAATGAATGGACCTGATCCAACTCCCTTTGTTGGATCAAAGGGAGTCTTGGATCAAAGCAGGAGTTCTTTTAACTGATTTTAAAGAGTTGGATCAAGACTTGAACATGTTATTTTTAGACAGAAAGGAAAAAGGTATAATGTAGCACATATCTGTGTAAAACTTAGTCCTTTGCCATTTAAGCATAATGTGATTCAGTGGTATAATTTCCAAAAATCACTCTCAGGACATTGGCCTTTGATAGTACAAAGTTCAGTCACAAGTGAAAGTAAGTCTGATAGTCCTATCAAGAGCAAGTTCAAGTAAACCACTTAAATAGATGTGAGAGAAATCCTATGTCAGTTTCTCATTTAAGTTCATGAAGAAGGGTTTACTAGATCAAGGACCACATGTCTTAGAACTTTTCTCAGCTGAAGATTAATTAGTTTGCTGACTTTATATATACTACCTAAAAACTACCTAAAAAGGCGGGATAAGAATCCTCTATAAGCTACAATAAAATTGTATTTGATTGCTATTATATTTCATTGAAACAAATCTTTGTATTTCACTCCTAGAGTTGTAGTAAAATAAATAATGAAATATCTTAATATAAAGTAAATCTACCAAGAGTAGTTTCAAATAATCTTTGTGTCACATAACTTTACCATATTAATTGAATACCACTCAAAGTATTTTTTTCCTTGGAATGTGTTTATTTCTAGTAATACTTACACTACGTTACTGGCATTACCTTTGCATTACTTTACCATTGCTTTATCATGTCAAACTCTCTGGTCCACTGGGATAGCTCTATCTTAATTATTTGCAGAGCCGATTTGTGCTATGAAGCTGGATTAGTATAAAAATGTCTTGGTGTGTATTGGTTTCAACATCTGTCAGTGTAACTGGAGTCTCTCTCTCTCAAGACAAGAAATTCATTCCAGCTTTTTGCCTCTGCAATGAAACGTGTTTGGTTTCATTTATTTTTGCATCTCTCAGAACAGAATACTTCTATGTAACATAAAATGGATCCATGTATGCTCAGCAAAGTCTCTCCTATTCTAAATCATTTAAATTAAACTGTATTTGTACAAGACCAAATACAGTCATCTTACATATGGATATCACATACACTATTTAAAAACAAAGAAATAATAAAAAAAAAAATTCAGGTTTATACCCAAAAGTACAATAAATGCATGCATGCATATGGTGCAGTAATATATAGGTATATATAAATATAGATATTTTGTGTGTGTGTGTGTATGTGTGTGTGTATATATATATATACACACACACATACACACAAACACACATATAAAATTATAATTATGGAGGAGCCTGACAAATTTCTGTTCTTGAATATTATCACATTTAGAGGAAAATTCAGATGCAAATTCAGTTACCAACTTTATATAGCAGGCCCACCTTGATTTGCAACACTAACTGTAAAATAGAAACATTAGCTTGGGTACCAAACCATGAATTAACTGTTCTTCACATTAATAAACTGCTAGGGGACTTGTTACAGAATGTTTTCAAAGTAGCTAACCTGCAATTTATTCTTCCAAATCTAGAAAGTGGACAATAGTTTCATATTATGGATGAAATCCATAATATAGTAATATTCCTCTTCAAGCAGAGCTAGGAGCAAATGGTAAAGGTTAACATTTCATGATGGCACTACCTTTACATGTGGTTAATGATCCACGAGATTTTTGAAAGTGCCTTTCATTGATTTGTATTGATTGCCCATGCTGCTCACTATTGCTGCTGGAATGTGCCCATGTGCCCAAAGGAGCTGCCCCAGAGGGGAACTCCATTTGGAAGGTCACAGTTCTTTGCTTTTGAAGGACAATGATCTGAAGCCTATCTGAGCTATTGTCATGACACTCTGAATGCCCATGGTGAGTATCATAGTAACAACTGCTTGTAATGGGGCACAGACTTGTCTGTATCTTCTGCCCTGTAAATATAAAGTTATATCATCCTCTGTGATTTGTCAAAATGGATGAATGGAGGGAAAAAACTGCCTCTTTAGGCCAGACTTTGATAAAGGAAAGACACAAAAGGCATTTTTGTATGTGCTCTGGGGGCGGGGGTGGTTTAATTAGAGCACCTCCAACAGCTGCTCTTATTAAAGTGCCACAGTATCTCATGTATTAGCATCCCTGCACTTCAAAGTGGCAGGAGAGGTCCTTGAACTAAAGCTTGTTCAAGAGCTTTAGTTCAAGCACAGGGATGCTAATACACAAGATATGGAGGATGACTGGAGTGTGCTGTAATTACAGTGCATTGGAGTAGCCCCACAACACATCTACAGGCACCCTAAGGGCACAGACAAAAGTGCAGCTCCCTGCTGTAACTGAGGGCACTTTGAAGGAAGCATTCTGAGTTTCAGCAATCTCCTGGAGCAAACAGAAGTTCACTGTTGGTTCCAGGGGGAAGGGGAATCTTCTGGCTGCCAATCTGCAGCCAGTTTCCACTAGCAACTGCCCCTCCTCCCTGCCAGGCTGTAAAGTTTTCAGCATGGAAAGCAGGAAAGGGAGCAGATGGAGCTCATTCTAGGTGTTCCTCAGCCAGAGCTGATGGGTGTAGTGGAGCCTCCCCCCTCTGTCCTTGACTGCCACCCCTGCTGCAGGGGCTGAAAAGCCTCCAGACCAAACTCCCTGCTCTCCCTTTCCCCCTTCCATTCTGAAAACAGAGACAGGTTGGCAGGTAGCACAGATAGAAATTACAGAAGATGCTCTGTTTTGAAACATTTTCATCTGACCCCTCCTGGAATGAGTGTTTAGATTTTCACCCAATCTGCCTTTCTGAAGTGGTCTGCAGCTGTGTACTTGTATACGGTCATGGCTATGGACTGCCCTCTGTGGCCAAATCAGGTGAAAATTGTCACTTCTGTTTGCACCCTAAGGTTACTTGTTATAATCTTCATCTTTCCAACTCTGCAAAAGGCCTTCTAAAGAGACTCACTATAAATTGGTTTCCCAAGTTTTTCAAGTAAGTGATTAGTTTGACAGTCTGTGTCAGAGGGGCATTATCTCTACCATTATTCCCTTGAAAATACATTGGTATGTGTCCTGCTGACCATGTCAAAATTAACTTAAGGGAACTCCTGTGTCTTATTACTCTCCTCTTTCCCATGAAGATTCAAAGTAGGTATGAGAGGGGAGGCAAAAGCCAACACATCCCAAACCCCTGCCTGATGGGCCCCAATACTTACCGCAGGGGTCAAGATGAAAGGCAGCTGGGAAGAGATGCCAACACAGGCCTGGCAGTTCCAGAGCTGCCTGAGCCTGTGAATCGGTGAGCTCCAGGCTCCGGAGAGGTGCGGGCTGCTCAAGAAGCAGCTGGAGATACAGCTGAGGGGCCGGGCAGAGAAGAGCAGAACGCTGGCTGGGAGATGCTGGCTGCAGAGCCAGGGAGCACCAGCCCTGAGCGCAGAGAAAAGAGGCTGAGCATCTGCCGGAGGACTCTGGCAGATGGAATGAGGAGCACAAGCCCCAGGAACAGAGGAATGCTGGGGAGCTCCATCGGGAAAAAGCAGTTCTCTAGGATGCCCGGGAGCAGAGCTGCAGCCACATCAGGGAGCGCAGGTACTGCGGCAGGGAGTGGCAGCAAGGGACTGCCGGCACTCTCTGGCATCATGGCAAGAAGGGAGGCATAGGCAGCTATGAAGCCCTTCATGGGAGTGACAAGCACCAGCAGCTGGTGGGACCAGGAAAGATCCACAGGGAAGTCATGCTGGGAGAGCTGACAGTGGCTGGGCACAGGGTGGCTGCCTGTCCCCATGCCTACTAGAAGGGAAGGGACAGATAAGATCCCCGCCACCCTTGAGTGTCCAAGTGGGTCTAGGGAGACAGAATCCCAGGGGCCCGATGGCAGACACCAGACACTTTCAGTTAAGTTCTCCTTAGTTACAATTAGCCCAAGCTGGGGCAGGTTTAGTTGCCTGAGAGGCAGCCCAAAGACGAGGGACTGACACAGGAAAGATTGCTGGCTGGGAAGACCCGACCCATTTTGAGGCGGGCAGTGTGGATGGGGAGAGATCATCCAGGGGAAGACCTGCAGTGAGCAGTGTTTGCCCAGGCCATGAATGTGGTAAGGGTGGGGCAAAGGGAGGTTGGAGCCCCACGAAGAAAGACCAGGGTCGAGACCTCTTTGTTTTGGGGCCACCTACAGGGAACTGCCTCCTCCAACAACAAACATCAAAGATGTGGCAGGCCCGAACCATCAAGGTGGCACCAAAGCCTGATCTCACCCTGACATCGCAAGGGGGCAAGGCACTGACCAAGAAGGGGACAAATCCCTTCAACACCTAGAAGCGACAGTAGGAAATTGTATCAGACATGTTTTATAATATTCTGCCCGCAGGAGAAATCCTGCCAAGGGTGGAACAATAAGTTTCTGTGGCCTCACAAACAGCAGCAGCAGTGACAGCCATTATTTTCTGCCTGCTCAAAATCAGCATCCAGGGTTGTGGGCCTCAGTTACCTGTCCCTAGTTATACTATTGAATCCTGTTAGTATGGTAACTGAGGCCCTTTGAAAACACCATTCAGGGGAGGAGGCCTTCGTTTTCACCACACCACACCTCTCTGGCTGCTTCAAAATTCACAAAATGTCCATAAATTAGGAGTGCAACGCTGCCAGTTTGCCAACTATGAAAATAATAAGATGCAGAGGAATATCTGTAGCCCTTTGATATCAAGGTTTTGTACCAAAATTTAGCCCTCTATTAATCTAACTCATAATGTGTGCAGGTGTTTATAATGTATACTCAATTCCATTAGGTTTGATATATTATCTTCCTATTATAAATGTGCACAGTCCACATGAGTACATATTTCAGTTTAATACTTTCCATTCCCATATCTTCAGCTGAAGGATCTGTTACCTTCTCTACTAAAATTCTCCAAAGAAGAGTGATCTTTGAAGTTTTTATCCATTGTACATAAACTGTAATTTCTCTGAACTATTCTGCTTTAATGAGGGGGAAATTATTACAAGCTAGAGACAGTGAAGAAAACTAAATAACTTGTCTTCAGTTGAATTCTTATCTCAGTACCCGATTGCTTTGGTCCTTTGTATTCATCAGTTTGACTAAACTTGAAGTGAAAAGTCCATTGCATTGCAAGGTCTCGGCTGCAATGAGGTATTACTGAACTATTACCTGTGCTCTGATACAAAGTCTTTAAATGATATGAAGGCCAAGCTTTTGCAGACTAAAACGTTATGAATATTTTAAAAAGGTAATTTACTACTGGGGATTGGCAGAGAGGACCTGCCATCTGCATTCATTGCCCATGGCTGAAACTGCAGCTGCTGTTTGCGCCTCCTGGCCATCAGGTGCAGGCAGTGAGTTGTGAGTGATGAAGCCTCTTTGCCAATCAGCAGCAGGGGAGCATGCAGGGGAAACACCAAGATTAAAGAAGCTACCATGCTGAACACTTCCAGCACGAATTCATAGATCCCTACTCATTACCTACAGGCAGTTAGATTTTAACTTAACACTCAGCGTTGAACAAAGGCTGATATGTAAATAGTGCCATCCTAGATGGCACCATGACTTCAAGATACAATTTTGAATCAGAATTTACTTCAGGCTTCCATTTTGCTTAGACTGGAGTCAGTGGGGTGGCAGGAGGTATGTAGGATCAGGACTAAAATTAACTTTGACCAGTGACAAATCAGACACCACCCGGTTTAGTACAGCTAAACCTGTCAACAACTAGGACAGCAAACAGGAAGGATCTTCCCTGCCCATTTACTCCACTGGAATAGAATCTACTTACCCATAGGTGCCGAAAAACATCCTAGCTTCCATTTACTTTGTTGCACATGTGAATAATCCAAGTAAAAATCTAGCCCATGTAATTTAAAATGAATGACTGTTCTTGTCCTACCCTCATCTGTCACTAGCCAGTCTTCCTTTTAGATTCACAGATACTCAAGGGACAATTTTACAGTAAAACTGAATGTGTTTATTGTGGCAATATCTTTGCTGAATCTATGATTTAACACTGAAGAGAAAATATGTTCAATATTTAAACTTAAAATTCTCTCTTTCCCAGTATAAAAGAAGAAAAAAAGAAAACCACAACATGGATGCTACAGTATCATGGTGCAGCTGCTTGTCCTGTTAGATAAAGTCATGCCATCGAGAGTTTAATTCTGTGACATTTTATAGTATTCATCCTTCCTGTTCTTCATACAAAGACAAGTGTCCAGAAATATTTTCATGACAGTGCAATAACAGTGCATGTTTTCTGATGAAACAAAACAAAGCTAATTCAGATCCTAATGCCTGTCTGAAAAAAAAAAAATACAGCCACATGTTGAATCTTTATAAAATGCATGCAACATGGTTATTTTTGGGCTTCTACCAAAGAATGAAATATTTTGCTAAATTATCTCAATTAATGTGGTTTGGAACTGGATTTTCCTGAATTTGAATTCTATACAAGGCCAATATTTTA